>NC_050189.1:23186643-23519143 GCF_008315115.2 Sander lucioperca
TCGAGGCAAAAAGTTGCACATTGCAGTTGTAGGGCAGTCTCGAAATTTATTAACGGCTCTCGCACCAGCTTATCAGTGTGTGTCAAAAAAACCTGCTATCAGGAGACAAAAGAACATATGAGAAAGCGGTGGATGCATGCAGCCGCTGTATGACTGATCCAAGTTGACAGCCTGTGGTGTGTGTCTCTATAAAAGCATTTACTGAGGCACAGCACCGTGGCCTGCTGAAAGCTCATCAAAGAGTGGCTTATTTTATCAGCCAAGTGGAAAATGTGCTGAGAAAGAGAGGGAGAGCCAATAGTGAGGAAGTCAGCGAGAGTAACTAAGCTATTGTGCCCATCGCTGACCCAAACACCCGCGTTACAGTAGTCACGGCTGCTCACAACAAAAGCTTTAATCGGCAGAGCAAGGCTCTAAATTAAATGACCCTGTGGTTGTGACACTGTAACTGACAAGCCGGCCTGTGAATACTGGGGCCAAAGGCAAAGGAGATACGGCTAATGAACAGGAAATGTATTGAAACAGTGGCATCTTTTACAAGTAGAGTCAGCCATGAGTAACCTCCATGCTCCTGAGTGAAGTACGCAATACGCAATGTTAGTGCTTACTCGACTACTTTCAGCTATTTCATAGATTATACAGACTTTCAAATGAGCTGCTCTCAGAGACAGAAATAACCAGGCTTCATAAAAAGATTTGGTTTGCACCCTCGGGTAACCTATACTGCAACCATGACTTTCACCAAATGTAACTAGTACACCTCGCACACTGTAAGAAGGAGTCTGCATTTATTTTCAAGTTTAAATCCACTTTGAAAAGGTAAGGGAGAACAATTCATCACTGCATCAAAGTGTGAAATACAAACAAGCCCTCTGTTCATTAAATGTAAGTTTAACGCAAAGTTCATTGCACAGCTATTATCAGTTAAGTAATCATACACAGTGTGGGCCTGCTCATTCATAAGGGAGGGAAAGCTTACCAACCGAAGTCAATGGGCAGCATTTATAATGCATGGGCAGCATCCCTACCCCCAAGGGTCACATTAAATTCAGGGAAGCAGATAACAATTGACTGAGGTTGCTGGCAACTGCAGGAAGATAATGTACACTTACATGTCTCCTTCTTCATTCTTTAGTCTCACTCTAATTCTCTGCCTTTTCATTTTCTCAGTACCCACTTGTCTCCGGTTGTGGATTCTTTCTCTCGCTTCTTTTTATCATGTTGTCTCCCAGCATCTCCTCTATCATTATCCCCCAGTTCCCATTCCTCTCTCACATTCTGTGTTGGCATACCAATGAGAAGAGGTGATGAGGGACATACAACACCGCACACTACGGCCCTTACCCCGAAGACTTCCTTATACACAAGCCCTAATTGGCCTTAATTGGAAAGGGATGTAGGTTACTATGTACTGTACGCATGTGTATTCTTGTTTGTTTCCATTTGTTTGTGTCTGTGGAAACGCACATAAAATAGAGGTGATGAACACACACAGCCTCCAGAATAATGCCTTTAGCTAAAGTGGTACACAGCACCTTTTAAATTAGTATTTGTTGGTGTATGCAAGCAAATGTGTTTGAATATGTATGTAAATATGTTTTTGTAGTCCTCAGGCCCAAGATAGCTTCTTAAACCAAAACGAGATTTCTGTTATCACATGATCGAACCTGGAAATCCCAGCTCAGAGCCGATTCTTAAAAGGCTTCCCTGTATGTTTATGGCGCACAATACTAAATGCATTCAAATGTATCATCAAAAAACAAGCTGTCAAAATGCCATGCGATACATTTCCATGGAAATGTTTCCCTGGGCCAGGGAGCTGTTTGCCTAGCAGGTCGATATCATTATGATAATCACGCTTGTCTTTATTTGGAAACATGCATATTCCAACCACGATGACCAACCTTGCAGCAAAACATAAAAGTCAGTAGAGGGGAAAATTGTATGGGTGACACTAGTGGGACTTGACACCATAGGTCCTTCACGAGGGTGCACGTTGTGTGCATTTGCAATGAGCCATTTAGCATTTTTCTGTGATGGTAACGCCACACGGAGAGGCACATTTGTTCTGTGGAGGGTTACTGGCCAAGGCCATGGAGACATGCTCAGAGAGATGGAGAGGATGGGCTTGAGATGAGTAAAAAAAAAAAGAGGATTACCACCAATGGGTCATGAGTTATAGAGTTTTTCACAATGTGTCATGCCACTAAAAAAAGTGTCTTTTTGAAAGTGATTTAATTAAGTTGCAAGTTCTCAGACCCCAAAGTGTCATCTTCCATCTGCTTAATTGGGCTGAAAAACAGTTTAAAACTTATATTATAATAACAGAGATAAGTTATCAATTCTCACATTGGAGAAGCTGCAACATACATTTCCTTTTTTAAATATTTTTTCTTTGATTAGTTATAAAAAAATGATTTAGGGCTGCAACTAATATATTAATAATACATTATTTTCATGTGCAAATTTTTTTCCGCCCATAATAACCTTAGCACAAAAGTAAGGGAATTTGTGTTTGGTAGATTATTTCTCTATGGTAACAATGCTTTTTGGCAATAAATCTTATACCGTTGGAAAGCCTGTTTAGTTCCCTTTCAAATGGTGCCCCATTTGTAAGGAACATGCATTTGTGGGATGAGCAGCAGCGCTGAGTATGTGGGTTGCGCCCAAGAAAAATTTGCCAAATCTTCTCTGCCGATGCCAAACAGCTTATTCACATTATTCACATTGACTCGTTTGGTGTTTGGTGGATTGGATGATTGAAGCCTGGTCACACACTGCTGTAGGATGGCATCCCATTCTTCAACCAGCAATCAACCCCATTGAACACTTGTGGGATCGGCTTGGGTGTGCTGTTCATGCCAGAGTGACCAACACAACCACGTTGGCTGACTTGCGACAAATGCTGGTTGAAGAATGGGATGCCATCCCACAGCAGTGTGTGACCAGGCTTGTGACCAGCATGAGGAGGAGGTGCCAGGCTGTTGTGGCTGTGTATGGTTCTTCCACACGCTACTGAGGCTCCTGTTTGTGAAATTAATAAATTGTTCAATTGCCAATATATTTTGTTTCTTCAAACTTCAATAATCCAATGAACTCGGCAATTTATTGCCAAAAAGCATTGTTACCACAGCGAAATAATCTACCAAACACAAATTTACTTACTTTTTGTGCTAAGTTTATTTTCTTCAAAAGTCTTTTTTTTTCCAACCAATGGTTAAAAAAGATTAAGAAAACCAGCAAATATTCACATTGAAAAAGCTCTAACCAGATAATGTTTGGCGTTTTTTTTAAATGTCTTCAACAATTAATCAAATGATCAAAATTGTTGCCATTCATTTTCCACTAATCAATTACTTAACTAATTGTTTCAGCTCTAAAATGATTAATCGTTTATAAAAATGTGTTGCTGATCATTTCAGCACTAATGTAAACTCCACTTATTTTCTATATAGAATCAAAGGACACAATGTCCCACAACGGTTACTCTTAACTCAAAAACAGAAAACCTGCAACTGATTGAAGCAGAGGATTGAGTATCAGACAGTTTACTCCTGTCTCCATGTGCAAGCATGTGCATCCCAACCAACCTTCTGTGGCCTTGCCCTCCCCACCCTGACAAATATGGAACTTGACCCTTTCTGAATTCTGAAGCCGACCTGCACACACTGAATATAACCTTGGCGAGGGGAGAGGTGTGTTTCCAATAAAGTCAAGTCTTTGAGAGAGCGCGTGTGTGTTTGTGTGTGTGTGTGTGCGTTAAAGTGTGTGAAAGAGCATGTATCCATGCTCTGTGTTTATGTGAAATTCAATTGTGTATGTCTGTGTAAACGTGTCTGTGTCTTAACATAGGTCTGCGTAACCACATATGTTTATTTGTTCATTTATGACTGCCTTTAGGTGTGTGTGTGTGTAAGAGTTCAATAACCATGTGTGCAGCAGGGGGGCTCTGGAGTGTCTCAGCACCCAAGGCGCCACGGACATGGGTTGACAGGTGTGTGTGGAGGACCTAGTGGTGTGCAGAGCAGCAGCAGGCTGCAGCACAATGTGCCCATTCAGGCCTGGAAGGAGACAACCGAGATATCGCAGGACCCCTGTGAGGAGGGGGCGGTCAGCTGGGGGCACATCAACCTTTCACTGTGACTACAAAGAAAGACATAACTATAACTGCATCGACACAGTAATGGGCTGTGTGACTCCATGCTGGGTAGCTGTCTACTGGCATGTGACAGATTTAGGTTGTCTCCAAATTTTTACTCTAGACCGATTCTGCTGAGATAACTTTGATTATTGAGGCTAAAAAATGGGTTTAATGTGGAACTACAGGTCTTAATAGGTGAATAACTGAGAAAAGCACTGACATTATACAGTATAGGCCAGGAGTGAAAACACTTGGAAGACTTGTCAGAATAAATTGATTACTAAGTTATATAGTACACCCTACAATATAGTGAACAATACAGTCAGTTTTTTTATGAATGTGCCAAATATGTCAAAAAGTAAACATCCATTGAAAGGAGAAAAAAAACACATTTACCCTTTTTCTAAACATCCCTGAAAACCAATTTCCACCATCAGTTATTCTGCTTTAATTAAAAACATTCAACAATAAATGTAACTGCTTTGACTAATTTCCAATGTGGTATTCAATCCCCATTTACAAGGATGAACAAAGTGACCATTCAGGTGGTAATATTTTAACCCTTAATTATGGTTTCAAATCCAGTCCAATGCATACCAATACATGAATACACACACACACACACACACACAGTTTCAGCTAGACCATAACAACTCACATGGCAAATCACTGCAATACACAAGCTAATGGCTAGATGTTACAGAAATGGCCACTGTCTGAAAGAATGACATGGCTGTGTGGTCTATACGTCCTTAATGCACATCTGACAAGAGCTTTTAAAATACACACAATGCCACCGGCACTGCTATCCATGCAGAAAATTGGACAGCCATCCTTCAGCTCCGACATAAATCTGTGGGGTAGCAACACGCATCGGAGAGCAATATAGGAGAGAACGAGTCTCTGCTGAAACCAAAAAGTAATTGAAACGAGGATGAATATAGAAAGGGTTGGGATGAGAGTTGAAGGAAAACATGTCACTTGAATTTGATGCTCTGTGAGAGAATGCTTTCAGGAAATATGCAGTAAGGAAGGACATGTCTCCTCAAAGGAAAAAGCAACAAATTAGCACAGAAAAAAGAAACTGCTGAAAATTGTCAAATAATCTGAAAAATTCTAAATGTTTTGTGGCCTGTGTTGTTGCCCTTGATAGTAAAGCAAGAAGCCTTGGTGGTTATTCACTAACCCCAACCCCCATACGTGCCTTTCCTCCCCCGGCTATATCCAGTTCCACAACATCTGTAAGATAACCTTAACCTACATTAGTTGTTGCCATATACTACATACCAGAGGTCTCTCTGCTGCAGCGACCTCTGAGTCCCAAGGCTATCTGCCCACTAAATCACATTTGTAGAGTCATATTAAACACGTAGCCCTGAGGAGAGTAAAAGCTCAGCAAAGAATGATAGGCATCTTTCTATCACTGAAAGCCTGTGCTGCATTATTCCATGCTAGTAGCTGATGTGATAGCATGTGGCAATCGACTGCTTTAATGTTGTTTATTGTTGTTTTAAGCCCCCAACGTCTACCAACTAGGATTAGGCAATGGTTATGGTTAGGGTTAAGGTTAGGGTTAGGTGCCTTGAAGTCAACGGTCGCAGCGCTGCCTGGAAGGAGACGTTGGGGGCTTAAAACACCATTGAGCTTTAATGTTACAATATGAGCTGAGGAAAACGTGTTCAAATCTTCTTGGGCACAGAGAGAGATAAGGGCCATGTTCTTATCAGGTCACCTGGAATGAGCAAATGTGACTGAACTGAATGGATGGGAAGGGAAACAGTAGCTAGCCTTGCTAATGCATGGCCACACAATGCGAGGAAAAAAGGTGTTGATGCTTAGAATTACAAGAACGGGCTGCATAGAAAGAGGGAAATGAAAAACTGATGTTCTTCAGTATGTGCATTTGCTGGCAGTAAAGAACAAGGTATGGATAACATTTATGCTTCACTCTGAAAGCACCCCTAAAGCCCCCCGAATCCCACCTCCAACATCAGACTGTAACCAGAAATGTCAAATTTAGTCATCTGAACAGGGAACTGCTATGCAAGGGAAGCATGGGGACTGCTGTGCAACAGGGGAAAAAGGTGGGGTGGGGGTGGAAGAAGAAACCAGAAACAATCATAATGGCAAGCAGCAGTGTGCTGTGGTTACCAGTGCCCAAAGCTTAACTGAAAGTGGAGCTGCATACTAATGGAAACCCAAATCTTTGAAGCAGCTAGCAGCTTGTACAACAGGAGCAGAGTCATCGCCACAACTGTCTAATTAATTCCAGTATCCCAGGAATGATGTCCATATTAGCCGATTACGCACCTCACAATTAACACCAATGCCAACATTCAGCGAACTACAGGAAGTAGTGTAAGGTGGAGTTCAACATCAGTCACAAAAATGCAATTGACAATCAACTTTTTATCAATTAAAGTGTTTTAGCTGCCTAACCCTAACTATATCTTACCAACAATTTGTTTGCCGTAACCACAATCTTACCCTAATCTTATCCATATTGTAGATGTAGAAACCAAAAATTAAAACTTTTTATTTTTTAGAAAAGGTTGTCCCTTATCAGTATGCACTGATTTTCAAATTGTCAGTTGACTTGGTAAAATGGCATCAGAAATTGGTATCAGCTCCCCTCTGACCTCGTTGCTTTTTACCTATTATGGTTCGGCATGTTGTTTTCGTTATGTCATTAAGAAATCAGGTCAGGGGAGTCATATTTCATTTTAACTGGGCATAATAATTCATTTCAGCCATCCAGTGGCAGTAACAGTATATCGGGGCACCAAATGGCAAACCTTTCCACAAGTCTCAGGAACTATATATGGTGACAGTCAGTATATTTTCTGGTTTCTGTTACGTGGGTCATGTATAGGTCAGGAATCAGATTTAAGAATGAGGTTCGGAGGTTGTGAGATTGGTTCAGCATATTTTGCATGCCATTAAAATTGTATATGGGTAATGGGTATCAAAACAAACTGCCGGTGCATGGTAACAGACTCAAGGTGACAGATGGCTGCCGGAGTGGGGTTTCTTATGCATGACGAATTGTCGCATCTGCTGGTGTGACAGGGGAAGTTCTCAAGAAAACAGGAGGAAGCGTCATCTGAAAACAAGCAAACAAAAGCTAGGTTGGAATCTTTTTCCAAAGTAAGATCTTTTTATAGTGCAGTGATCTGCAGTAGCCGAGTTGGGCAGGAATCCTGTGGGGACCTGAGGGCAATCAAGGTGACAGTCACTCTCCCGATACCAAGGTGGGGTGACATTCTGCCAAAATAAAGGCTTAGGATCCCTGGAAACAGCACCTGAATTGGGTATAAATCCTTAGGAGAAAGCTATAGAAAGAGCGTAAAGGATCAATCCGCAAACCTTGCCACCTGCGTCCAAGTAAAAAAAAAAAAAAAACACACCAAAGGTTGGCCAAAGTTTGTCAGATGTCAAAACAGACCGGAGAAACCATTAAAACTCTATCAAGGTAAAGTGCTTGTGTGGCCTCTTTCCAGACCTGCCTGAGTTCCTTTCCAATTCAATGGAATTCCCTAATTAGATGAGAAGGATGGTTTGATGTACATGCTCTCATTGTATTAAAAAGAAAGCAGAAAAAGGGCCATGCATGGAGCCCCCCTTTGTTTGCCTGCAGTGCAGCAATAGAGGTTACAATTGTCTCTCCCTCTCTCCAGTGCGTCTACAGATGCAGAGAAAATCGATGCACGGAAAGCACTTCATTCCTGCTCAGTTTCATCCTGTACTGCCAGTATAATTAAAAGTGGCTTCGTGGCCGGGTTGGTTCAGTGGTAGAGCAGGCGCACATATACTGAGACGTTTATGCCTCGACGCAGAGGTCCAAGGTTCGAATCCGACCTGTGAAATTTCCTGCATGTCTTCCCCCTCTTTCCCTGTTCTCACCTAGCTGTCCTGTGAAAAATTAAAGTCGAAAAAGCCCCCAAAAAAAGAATCTTTTAAAAAAAAAAGCTTCGACAGACTTTTTCATCCAAATTTCCCCGTCAGCTGGAGGTGGCCTGCTCAAAGTCATGACAGCTAGACTGAGGGGAAAAGGTTTCTCTTGGCGCTGTTATGACATCACGTAAGCAGGACTGATTTTGATTGTGTGGAAGGTCGGGTTATTGACAACTACTCTGTGGCAATTCACTGGATGAGCATGTGGACCTTGTTTGCAGTGATAGTGTACAGCAGGAAATAACCAATCCAAAGGGGAATGTGATGAAGACACTTAATTAGAGATTTCAGGGGGTCATGTTTAATTATTGAACAATCACAATAATGACACCCCCCCCCCTTAAAGACACAATCACATACTGGGAAATTGGGACTGCAGCAATTGGCACAAAAACTCAAACCCTCTTAATACAAGTTGTCCGTCCCATTTAATTTCCATTTCTACCAAAGCAACACGAAGAGTGTAAATCATTTTTACCCACTCTTTCCGAAAACGCAGCTTCCTGCAATGATAACACCAGCTGAGAGACAGAAATTAGCAAATTACCTGCGTGTTATGGCTGCATCCAAGCCGCTGGACCAATTATTTCTGCTCTGCTGCAATTGTAAAGGCCTCTCCAGCTGCATTTGACACAAGATTGGCTGAGGGAGGCTTACTACTGACCAAAAACATAAACAAGATTACAGAAGCCTAACCTTTCACCAGTGACAACAGAAACACTGCTAAATGGACTTTTGGTCCGGAGCCGCCAAACGAAGTGACATTCTACTGCTTTCGACACCTCTTTGGGAGAGACTAAACTGATAGGAAATAGTGCAACAAAGCAATTTTTGTTGTCTATACCAATCAATAATGAGCTGTCCATTAGTAGAGACTGTATAGCACACAGAATGAACAGAAAAAGACAGAACAATGCATTAAGAGAAATCGCAGGCAGGTGTAATGGAACTGGATTACAGATGACTGCTTAACTGCAGCATTCCACTGATGACTTCTAAGGCAATAACTACACCTACCTTATTAATCATTATGGGCACAAATTCTATAGATGGTGGACCTAGACTGACCTGAGTGAGCTCATTGTTTGGTGGCATGCAGCAGGTTCTTATTTTCCATGTGGAGGTAGCATGCTACTGTGTTAAGCTATTGCTCTATGTCAGCCTGACTTTTAGCTACATTTATTATGTATGAGAGAGTAAAAGGGGTCCATGGGAAGATTATAAAAGCTTAACATTTTGATGAGATTAATCAACTATCAATATTTGCATGCATACAGTAGTGTACCAATTATAATGTGGTAGTTGATGAACAAATAACATTCATATCTCTTTGAATGTATGTTCTGAATTGCTTGAGGACCCTATAAAAACATTGGAAGCAGAGTTATTCCTGCATCATCCACAGAAAATGTATTTCATGAGCATGTCAAGTGTAGCAAGGTGAGGAAGCACAGGACTATCAATGCAGAATCACTGTGGAGAACAGGAAGGGAGTGGCTGTCAGTTGCCTGGATAGAATGATCTGACATCTCAACTCCCACTGTCTGACATTCTGTCTCTACAATGATGTATGGCTGTTATATGGCACTGCTCACCCAGCCGAACCAGTCAATACTGCCATGCTGAGGAACGCTATAGCGGGACAATGGGGGACTGTGCCCCTTGTTATGGAATGACAGAACTTGGAGGGTGGAGGGGAAAGGAATTGGGTCTTAAAACGGGGAGGGGTGTTTCTTTTATTCAATATCACATAGTCAGCAGTTCTGCGGTGGCATTTAAATGAGTAAATACTACAAGAATATCTTGACAAATGCTGAAAAAAAGCTAATTTAGATCAATCTGTGACTAAAAGTTTTGGTGTATTTACAACATTCCAATATATTTATAAAAAACATAGCAGAAATAGAACAATAAAGTACTGAACTTGTATCCATCTCTGGTATTTACATAGTCCAATAACCTTTATTACGACTGAGACAAGCTTTCAATGCTTGGCATTAAGAAACATTAGAAAATAGTACCTAAAAAACTAACAATACGTAGTTTAAGTATTATAGGCATCCAAAAAATAATTTAATTTTATACACATACACATTAAGATATCTCCATTCTATTAAGGAACACCATCTAGCAGCCATTTAGCCTTTAGCTCTAAAGCATATTTCTGCTTGCAATCATTAGACAAAAAATACACACTCCCTGTCAGAACTTCAATGTGCGTTTGCCATTAACCGGAGGGAGGTCTCCAAACAACAGCCAAAATGTACAGTCTGCTATATGAAAAGCTCGATCCAGCCCTTGAACCAAGGTGACGTCCATGTGTAGGCAGACGAGAGGAAAAGGCCCCCCCGTTTTCCAGCTCCTCGCCCGGGGGGGCTTTGTTCCTGCCTGCACGCCAGAGCCGTTATCTGCTGCTTATTATTTGGCTGAATGAGCTGGAGCGGGGCTCATGGGGCTCGCTTCTGACATAATGACTGATTACAGTCTTGTGGCTCCCCTCTAAGAAATCCCACAGTTGCCACCACTGTGCCATGGCGGCTCAGCATCACAGGCAAGACCAATGTACTAGCGGATGATGAGGAGTGGGGGTAGCTGGTCTTTTCCAGTGACAGCGTAACTGCTACCCAGTCCTCCAGCTGTCATGATTGACAGGGACACTGGTGGACACCTGGGTCATCAAGCTACTTGTCATCAGGTGCCTTGTTAACGACTGCTTTTTCTAACTAAATGGCTGAAATGGGAACATTAGATATTTCCATTTCCAAAGCCAAACTGCAAGAAATGTGACAAAATAACGATCCATGTATTTTACTTCACCATTGAATAGTAAGGAGCACATTTGCCACTTCTCCTCCCTGCAGAAATGCGATACATACTAATGCATACAGACAGTAAGCCCATTAGGAGGAGTAATACGTCTCACATGAACCATCCATAATGCACAGCCTTATGAAGACACCATCCATACTTACTTATGAATGTGGTATACAGATGCATGCAGGTGTGACAGCAGTATGAAAACACAGAACAGGCTCCGTCAATAGCTGCCGTTTCTAAACAACAAGAGAAGTCATTCTGTCAGCACTTTTCAAACGCCAGCTTTCAAGCAGTCAATTAAGTTCAAGGTGAGACAAAAATGTGTTGTCATTTAAACGGTTTTGCTCCACTGGGGCGGTGCATCAATTCAGTCATCTCCATTCCAGAGGTGACAAAGGGTTGGCAGGGAAGTTTATATTTGCCAGTGGATACACATTTCTGCTGTCATTATACCAACCTGAGATGAAGCAGTATAGCAAGTGAAGCAAAGCGCCCAGATTTAAAATGCACTGTTTCCCGTGAGCAGAAGCTCAGGAAGAAGGGAACAAACAAGCGACTACTCTTGAGGAGCCTGCTGGCTGAGGCAGTCAGCCCCGCCAGATCCCAACCCCCACTCCCACACTCCTAAATCCAATCCTATGCTATCGATTAGGAAAATCAATTTGGTCTTAGTCACAAGCACAGAGGGAGATGCTGAAATGGCGCAATACATTCACAAGTGGAATCAGACTGATCAACTCAACCAATACACCCCAGTATAGTGCATGACAAATATGCCTTCTTCAGAAAAAGAGTAAATGACCTCACACGATAGAAGCATAAATCCTTTATTGTGGTATAAACTAAAGTATAAAATAAATGGAGAAATGGTATTTTAATCCAAAAGGTTCAGCAGGATATTGTAATCAACATTTCTGCAAGGCATTCATGCTTTGTGTTCCATTACAAGCTCTTTTGAAGTGGAAGGCTGAAAGTATGGCAGAATAAAAAAATTTTTATCCAAACATAATAGTAACACTATTAAACTTGATGTTCTTCAGTGTGCCGGCATGTTTTGAAGATGTAAAACTACTGAAGAGCATGGATGGATTACTGAACGGGTGAAATGGGAATGCAAAATGACTACAAAGAGATGCAAAACGACTACAAATTGACGCAAAATGACAACAAAGAGAAATAAAATGACTACAAAAAGACACAAAATGACTACAAATAGACACAAATTGACTACAAAGAGACACAAATTGATTACAAAGACACACAAAATGAATATGAAGATGCAAAACGACAAGAAAGAGATGCAAAACAACTACAAAGAGACAATTTGACCTCAAAGATAATACATGATTCGTTGTCTGTAGTCGTTTTGTGTCTCTTTCAGTCTGGGGGTCTTAGTCCCATGAGGGAGGTGTGGGGGGCCTTTGACGTGTCAGTCAGGGGCCCATTGTCTTATAATCCAACAATGCTGAGGAGCGACAGTACTTTATACAGTTTCATCCATACGTTTTACGGAAAATTGTTTTGACACAACTGTTTTAAAGGGATCCAGAAAGGTATATTCTTTATCAATAGAATTTGTCTAATCTACCTAATGTAAAATAGCACAAATATGAATTTAAGTGATCATTGTGCATTACCCCATTGCCATATTTGTCTTTTGTACTGCTTTATTATGTGTTGAAGGTGCACTTTTTGATAACTGGTGTAAGATTGTGGGTGCAAAGCTGCTATGCGCAAATCCGTACCCGATTTTTGCAGAAACAGCATCCTGAGAACAAGGAAGCTTAATTTCTCTTCGCTGGCCAATTAGTGGTCAGATCAAGAGGTCCCAATGGTTTAGGGAGGTGTAAATACTAACCGTCATTTCCATTCATTTGTATGCGGCTGCAGGTGCACTACCTTATTATGTATTCAAGCCCAAACCTGCCTCCCAAACAGGCCATAAATTAACTTCTTTTAGAGCTTCAGTCTCAGAGAAGCATTGCATCTTTGTTAGAATCCTCTTCACTGGTCCAAAGTTCATGAGGGAAAAAAAACCCTCAGAACAAAGGAAAGCAATCAATATTGTTGCAAAAAAGTTTTCGTCATACTGTAAAATGCACGCAGACAAATGTATCAAATTTTACAGAGTAGTAAAGAGGTTGATGTACTGTGGCTCCGTCAGGCTTTGTCAGTTTGATAGCTTTTGGGTACATTTTACCATGACCAACAGGGTCGTAAGAATGGCTTGGATTGCTTTAAATGCTAAGTTGACATTTTTGGGTCCATGTCTGCACTCCAGCCAAGAATGTATTCTTTTCACTCATAGGCATTCGTTTTCCTTGGGCCAGTTCAGCCTTAGTGGGGCTAGGGTTAACAATGTTATACAACAAACTGCTTTTTTTGGAATACAGATATACTTGCTAAGAACGTCATTGCTGATTTCATCAAGTAAGGGGCAACTGATTTGATCACAGTACTGTTCGCTGGTCAGACATACTGTAGTGTAGCAACATTCTTATAAGAATCATTGCTGCAATACAAAGATGGCATCTCCAGCTCCATTCATAAAATTAATGCATATCTGCATCTGCACAAGCTAAGTTAATGCTTTGCGCTCACGTGCCCTTGGAATGCACTCTGTGTATCTCTGCCTGCAGAAGAGTTGTCGAGTGTTAAAATGTGCATGCTAAGTGTTTTGACCCCCCTGGGGATAACTTAACTATGTGTTAAATTAAGGGTGGAGGGGTGGCTTGCAGATAATACAAACTTCAGTCTAAAGCATAAGAATTTTTCAAAGCACAATGTCACTGGTCATGTAACGCCTACACTTGAGCTTGACAATGTACCAGCCCTGCAGGCCTTTATTAAAATTGAATGCAAAGATTAAAATGACGTTAAATTAAATTCTAAACACAATCAAGGCTGAGTGTGTTCTGTGTGTTTGTACCAGTACAAAATGGCATTTTGTACTGGTACATTTCTGTCTCTAGCAGATTTAACACATTATTACAGTTTATTAAAAATGAACATAATCAACAGAAATACCTTCCATTTGTTTTTTTCTCTCCATTTTGTAATAATTTTATGTTGCCAGGCACTTGATGATGCCATTTTAAAGCTGACCTTGATAAAGCTAACGTCCCTGATAGCTAATGCTTGATAAAGTTAATATCCGGCTACTTTGATTCATCACAATACGAAGTTCAAGTTCGGGTTGAGTTTTTGAAATATTTCAATATGTCATTAGTCAGAGACAGTCTAAAGTGAATCCTTAATTTCAATATTCAATATCTGATCAAATATATAGACCAGCGGTTTTCAATAGGTGGGGGGCGCCAAAGAGCCACAGGGGAGGCGCGACACGCAAAGAAAAAATAACTCTGTATGCAGCTCTATTGATATCGGTAATTGTGCAGTATTAGCTTTAAAAAGCATTGTTTCCTTGTCCCAAGTCAACAGAAGTCAGCATTAAGGGAGGAGACAGGACACAGCAAAAAACTTAGAAAATATGATCCTGAGTTAAAGTTTCACCTGGTCGGGGTCCGAGGCTGCACCTCTGCCACAGTGTGACAGAGACCGGGAGAAATGCCAATCACGTGTTTATGGTTGTCTGTGGAGAGCGAGTTCCCCCAGAGCTCCGCTAAGGCTATGAAAGTCCTAATCCCCTTCACCTCCACCTACTTGTTTGAGTGTGGGTTTTCCACACTGACCGTGATTATTAACAAATACAGATCAAGGCTGCAGGTGGAAGACGACTTGCATTAATTTCTCTCTGCAGTGCAGCCCCGCATCGAACACCTCTGCACATCAAAAGCGCGGCCTCATTGTTCCCACTGACAGACGCGGCGTCAGCTGATTTTGCCGGGGCTTCAGCCCCGAATGTTTTGAGTGTAGCCCCGATAGTATTTTGAAAAGTTGACTGACAAATATGAAACCGGACGTCACTTAGTGTCCACTCTCGCTGTAAAAAGCAGGGCAGGTTCAGGTTTATGGATGCGCTCTGCTGTCGACATGCTGCGGCAGTTGTGTCGCGTTTGTGCTCCGTGTATTTCTGCCGTAGTTTCGGTATTCCACCTCCGATGTAGAGCAGCGTACAGCCACTTCCCTAAATTTTGTCTCATTCAGAGACCAGAGACTCAAAACGGGGCTCTGTGTCTGTCAGAAGGTCTGAGATCTACCGTATCAGCAGAGCAATCACTTATTGCACAGCAGGCTATGGTGCAGGTAGATTGTTTTCTGAAATATAGTGACTTTATTCTTATAACTTTACTTTTCACAAAATATCACAACTCCTCCAAATCTCAGAGAAGCCAGATGGGATGAGTTATATTTTGTATGTGCACAAAGTTTTGGACATGAGCAGAAATCTTGCTCAAACATCTGAAATATTACAGTCTATTAATAAATTAAAATGAATAATGTATAATTGAGATGAATAATTGTCATATGCACATTTACGGAGGTTACTTCCCCAACAAAAGACGCAAAAGAGGAGGGAGGAGTAAATGATGCCTAGGCTACATGTGTGCTGACTCAGATATAATTAGAAAAGTTGATCCAAAGGATAATAAATAGTTGAAAGCAATACAGAATGCCTGAGAGCCTTATTGCAATATTTTCCATTATGGTTTTATATTTGGATTGTAATCTATGTTTCCCTTTACATAAAGATATTTCCAGCATATTGATTAAAAAAAAGGTAGAAATATGTGCATAAAAATTCACCAGAATGCAGGAAATGAAGTGTTTAATGCTCAAAATCTTCGGGGTGGGTGGGGTGGACCCCCAGACCTCCCACATCATAAGTCGCCACACAAATCTGGAAACAAAACCTTGGCCTTTGGGTTGCCAGGCCAGTTATGATTAGGCCAAATGTTGGTGCCTTCTAACTTGCCGATTACACATGTTAAGCATGTTTTGTTGACTTGTGGATAGGCCTACGGATGTTCAGTGATTTTAAAATAGCCTCAATTAGGCCTGCATGACGTTGGAAATTATTTGCTGATGCAAAGAATCGTTTATGAATGCACTTTTAAAAAAGTTGTGGAAATAAAATGTCTTCAAATACAATATAAAAAAATATTTACATTTTATCAGTTGTTATTGAAACTCATCACTGCCTGGAACACACAAAAGATGGCATTTACTGCAGTGGCGTGTGTGGGTTAGGGCAGGTGGACGGGATTTTGGGGAAGGGGGGGCTCGGATGTCCTTACCTACTCTAAGGGGAGGCTCACATTCACCCAATTTGAAAACCTCTGATATAGACCATTTTACTGGCATTGCTGGGCAACGGATTCGGTCCATGTTTACTTCCTGTCAGCTGATGTCATTTCCAGTGTCCATTTTCATCATAGGTTTTAATGGACAAAAAAAATGATAAAAGTGGCTGGGTTAGCTCAGTTGGTAGAGCAGGCGCACATATGTGGAGGTGTATTCCTCGACGCAGAAGGTCCAGGGTTCGAGTCCGACCTGTGACGATTTCCTGCATGTAACATCCTTGCCAAAGAGGTATAGCCAGGGAAATGGTTCAATGAGCTCACACTCTTCTCAACACACCAGATTCACAGGTGTGGCATAAATACACCTGCAAATCCGTTAGTTATTTAAAGAGGATCATCAATACACCACACGCCCTTTCTCTCTCATCCTAACCACTTTTTGGGGTTGTAAACCAGCCACAGAGAAAAGGCCTGGAATTAATTTGATAATCCCCATCATCGTGTTGGTAAATTATAGTGTTGATATTTCTCTTTTTCTCGATAGATAGATGTAGCTGCCTCACACCATGATTGTTTTTAAATTGTATTATTTATTCCAAATATCAGGGTGCATTTGTACTTTCTATTTCATAGATCTTTAAAGACCCTCTTATCTTCCAGTGTTAGTTGCAGGTGTGTGATAAACACTAACCTGCTGGCCGTGTAACCTACATTCAATAGTATAATAAAATGTGTGCTGTAAAAAATGCTGTTTTAAAAGCACTTGTGTGTTATACTGTTTTCTTTGACCTTTATGCTTAACAATGCTCCCAAACATGAGGGTCACTACTCACAGGGCTATACATAATTAAGCAACTAATTGTCTTCTTGTCATCTTAAGTTTCTATGTTAACTGTAACTATTTCCTGCAGGGGGTTGTGACAGCTTGTGTCAAAACCTTTGTGTCCAAGCTCTTCATGAGACAGGACAACTAAAGTGTTGAGAGGCGTAGACCTTGAGGACCTTTCCTTGGGCATGTGCTTTGTTTTTTATTTTCAGCTTTTCTTCTTTTGTGACATTCCTGCCAGAGAAAGGACCCCATCAGACCAATCTGTCTCCCTCTCAACAGCATGATAAATCTGATCTTTGGTACCTCAAAAAAACCAAGGGCCTTACTGTAGCAAATATATAAATTCTGTAAGAGCATATAAGCTAGTACTGTATGTTTTTAATCACCAGGGCTACCCTGTCTATGGGGTTACACTGGAGGTACTGGAGCCACCCATATTTAAAAATCACAGAGAAAAAATCTGCCAAAGCACCATCTCCCTTTTCTGAAGATGTTTATGTGATGCTTAACCTGATATCATCCAGCCACAGGGATAAACAATCATTTGACTGCAAAATATGTTTTATAAACCATCATTTAGACCGGCTGTGTGAGATTTCAGAATTCTCTTCTTCTGTTGTCCTTATTTTCTAACTCGTCAGGATCTCATGCAGTGTCGCCTGCCTATGATAAGTTAAAAAAAAGTCTAATCTTTGAAAATGGTAATGTCACATGCAGGCAGATCTAAAGGGATAGTTCAGATTTTTTTAAAGTGGGTTTGTATGAGGGACTTATCCATAGTCAGTGTGTAGTAGATGGTGGTCAGCATGCCTCCAGTTTGGAGAAGCAGACAGGAGTACCGGCACGAAAGCTAAGCAATGTACTGCAGTGGACGGGGGCAGCAGCAAAACGTATTTTACCCACCTAAAAAAATTAATATCAGTTTAAGTGTACGCTATATTTAGAATATTTTCACCACTTCACCTTGGCGCCAGACAGCCCCTTCCAACGGGGAACTGAAGCCATTATCTATGCTCTCTTCAAAGCCACCAGACTCCTTTGACAAAAACAGTAATTTTACCTCAAAGAACATATGAGTTGCTGGTTTACTGCCGCCTCGATCGGTTAGTTTTTTTGCATTATTGTGTGACTTTGGTGTTTTAAAGGGTTGGTTCGGATTTAAAAGTCACGCAATAATACAAAGAAATGAACCGATCGAAGTTCGATGGTGTTTTAAGCCTCCAACGTCGCCTTCCAGGCAGCTAACCCTAACCTTAACCCTAAACATAACCATTGCCGCGCTGCCTGGAAGGCAACGTTGGGGGCTTAAAACACCAAACACCCCGATCAAAGCAGCATTAGACGAGCAACTCCCATGTTTTGCAAGGTGAAATTACACTTAAATTAATATTGATTGTTTTAGGTGGATAAAATATGTTTTGCTGCTGTCCCGTTCCACAGCAGTACCTTGCTTAGCTTTCGTGCCCGTACTCAAAACTGGGGGCTCGCCGACCCCTATCTACCCCAATTCAAAAAATCTAAACTATCCATTCAACAGTAAGATTTCCATGTAAATTATTTATAAATGCTGGAAACCATGACCTTAATTTAAGTTAACAAAAATGCCCCACAAAGCCCAAAAAGTTCCAATGTGGGTAAGTGATAGCTATCAAGTAGACTGTGAACAGTGTATGAGAATGATATTGCAGTTTGTAGTCTGTTGGTGTAATATTTTACAAAATAAGGTAATGGCACATTGTTAGATTAGTGCCACACACAGTGCATCAGTGTTTATATTTCCCCACAGTGTGAATTTGCCAGTTAAAGTTCAACAAGGGAGAAATCTGATCTGCAAGTCTTCAAAATACAGCCATGACATCACATCCAACACAGGAAACTAGGGCTGTAATTACTGATTATTTTCTTGGCAATTAATCCATTTGGTCTTTAATTGTCAGAAAATAATGAAAACCCCCAAGGTGACATGTTCAAATGTCTTGTTTTGTCTGATCAACAGTCCAATACCCAAAATAGCTATAAAGTAATTTTCTGTCAAAGGCCTAATCGATTAATCAAGTCACCATTCCAGCTCTACAGGAAATACATGCCATTGTACTGACTTCTATTGAAGTGAATGGGGGAAGGAGTGACCATACATTACTGTAAAGCCAGTGACACACCAACCCGATAATCGGCCGTCGGACAGTCTGCCGAGGTCAGTGACTCGAGTCTGTTCGGTGTGTTCCGTGCCGTCGTCCGTCCGAGGAGCTGTCAGCCTTCATTTTGGCCGACCTGACTTGTTGCGTCGGAGGACGGGCAGTCGGACTCCATGACCAATCTGATTGGTTGAGTGCTAACCCGGAAATGACGAGCAGGATGAGCGTGACTAAGCCTCTCAAAATCTGACAAAAAATCTTTTAAACTGACCTTTGTCGATCTGAAATGAAGACAGATTCAGCAACTGCATGGCCTATTTCTCACTTAAAATGTTTTCAGAAACACGTTTCAGTGAACTATTTTAGTAAAATATGAGATCGTATTCTGAACAAGCCACCATGACAGTCTGGCTTTGAATTTCCGGAGAAACCAGACCCACGTTCGTCCAATCAGCTGCCGGTTTTCATTTTTTGGGTGACAATACAGATTAGCGCTGCATGCTGTTATGGAGAAGTATTACACGCTCAAGTCGGCGTCGCTTCGGTGTGTTCTGAGACACTTTTTGGACCTCAGGGAGCCGACTGATCAGTCCGACTGCCTTTTCTGCCAACCGTCGGCCGTCGGGTTAGTGTGTCAGGGGCTTAAGTGATTGGCAGCCATGAAGACCAATTGCACCAACCTAACTGTAATTCCTCACTGCCAAAAAGGGTTTGAATTTAAAGCTTTTGCAATCTGTATCTCTACTGACTCTGACTTTGATAAATAAAAAAAACACCCATAAATAATTTCCCTCATTAGTGCTAATGTCCATGGGAATATGAAAAGTAAATCACAACCGATCCACAGCCTTCGATCCTGACAGAGACGACTGTACATTCAGTGCGAGAAAATATGACTCTCACATCTGAAAATGTATGTGCAGTATGACATAGAGCATTTTATTCAATGTACAATCAGTGGCATGCCAGAACACACGAGATAAAGCACTTAGATAAAACATGAAACGGCATTCATTCACTCTGCGATTCTGCTATACTGCTTTTCAGACCAGGGTCGATTGGTATTAGGATATAGTCGGACACTGAAGGTCTCACTAAAAGGGAATTCAGCATCTTTACAGTTTAGGTTATGAGTTTGAAGTGACAATAGTTTACGTTCATCTAAAAAAATAAAATAATCCAATTCATCGCATCTACCTTAAATTTGTAGTATAAAAAAGTAAAATGTTAACCTGAAAGAATAATTTTGTCAAATGATTATCCAAACTTATACACCAGTAAAAGCCCTCACTGTACATACTATGAGGCATGAAGCTGTAGCCCACATCAAACTAAGCTAATGAAGAAATTGAAGAGCATGTCTTCATTCATACCGCAATGACAACTGACGATGGAAAGAAATTCACTAGCTGAAAAACTACACTCACAGAGAGTGGGATCACTTCAGAGGAACAATACAAATGACCAAATTAAGAAAAAGCTTGCATGCCAATGAGGGCAACAAATTAACCCATGTTCGTGTAATACAATACAACCGGATTAAATATGTGCCAGCGCAAAGTGTTGGATTTAGACTGTAAAAACATTTAATAGAATCTTAGAATACCATAGAATGAGTCACTATACAGACAAAAGAAGGGCTGAGTAACTCTTATGAGGCCTCTAATGAACCCAGTAAAGCGTTTTCTAAGGGTAAGGGATCTAACCATTTTTGTGAATTTCAGTTTCAAATGCTGAGAGAAAAATGTAATAGCAGTGACTGGTATAAGAAGGTATGGTGAAAACACTAAAATACAGTGGATCAATGTGTACCCTGCCAGTTTCCATTTTTATTACCACATATCACTATCTCAATGTGTTTCTTTACCCGAGATAACTAATTCAATCAATACGTAGCAGAGTGTCTTATATTCAGCACACTGTCTCCCTGAATTGACTGCAACATAACAGCAGCTTTAAGTAAGGCAAGGGAACAATTATTCTATTTTTATACAGTACACTCCCATCAGGTATCACACCGGATGCTAAGTTCAACTGCTGTTATGTTAAATATAAGATAGATTATATTCCACAAGGAGCAGCATTTAGCTAAATCAAAATGGATGGGACACACTAAAAACAAAGTGCAGTTTAGTCAGAAAGCATCAAATGTCCCCTTGAGTTTGTCCTGGTGGAGAAAGTCAAGGTTTTTCCTGTTGGTGGTGGTGGTGGTGGTGGGTGGGTGTGTGTGTGTGTGTGGGTGTGTGTGTGTGTGTGTGTGTGTGTGTGTGTGTGTGTGTGTGTGTGTGTGTGTGTATGCGTGTGAGTCATCTGCTTAAGGGTACATCCACAAAAGTAGATGATATGGCAGACGGGGCTGCAGTCCAGGACATAATGAATGTAATTGTCAAATAAGGACATAACCAGCAATAATGAATGATATTCTGAAAACGGGGAAATACATTATGGCAGTTAGTCACACATCTGAATCGCAAGAAGCCAAAGCCTTGCTCTAAAAACTAGTCATGGCAGATCCCATTCCAAGTTCACAGCTGCTATATTATTTAGGATAAAATTCAACAAAGACTGAAGCATATTCCAAACTGCAGATCCGATTCAAAGTGATAGGCTTAGTTACCTTTTCCACTTTGATTTTGATGTTGAAAGACAGTGTGCTGTCCTCACATCAAAGCATGAGATACTGTGGCCCCTCAACCCTGCACTTCTCTCAGACACAGGACAGCAGTGGCATCTATTCACCATTCCCTCTTTTCATACGTGTGCATTAAATAATATTTGGTGTGTAAATTCTACATAGCACTTGCATATTTTATTCTTAACATATAGTCAAACTATCATGAAAAATGCAGATGCTCACACTGCTGATTCTATTCTCACACTCCAGTACATTTTTTAACAAACTGCAACAGAAAACACAGGCCTGCATTGGTACATCTCTTGATTCTAGCACCTTTGAAAGACACACACTTTATGCTTTACAGTCAACTACTGTCTTAGCGTCAGTCCATATAGTACATAAGGGCTACATATTCAATTTAAAGTGCAAAAAAAGCATACTGTCCACAATTAAACTGCATGACTTTATAATGCAAAAACTTCCATAGGTATGCATCCAATATGCAACTTCTTTGCAAAGCCATTTTTAGACCTGAGCACATTGTTTCAAGCACCATGTGAATGCTAAAAAAGACATTTCACTAGTCAACAGGATACATTAGCTCATAATCCAACCCTCTAATTTAACGGATTAACAGGAAATTGAAATGTTCATATTGGCTATCAATGTGTTGCGCCATGATTGTCGCTCATTACACCTAAACGAGCATGCCAAGACTGACATTACAGAGCACATCAACACTGCTGCAGGGATTCATTCATGGGCATTATTATCGCCCTGAGCTGAATCTGCAGATTATTGTGGATGTGCGCACATACAGACATGCATTGTGTAGCGGAAAGTCACACTTACCGCGGATTTAGAAATGACTGGTAAAAAGGAGGGATAGCTCATGTCCTTCCATTCAAAGTATTCGCGATAATTTCTCTCTCAACTGTCTTTCAGGCGTTGGGTACCGTCCTTACGCACTGTGTGTGAGGAACGGACTTGATAAAGGGGCCGAGGAGAGAAAACAACGAATCCAAATAGTTTGCCTCCGGTCGCGCTCCGTTCAATATCCTCGGTCGAATCTGCTGTGCGTCCAGAATCCAAGTGCTGATGATGTCGCAGGAGAAACAGCAGCTTCCTCGTGTTGTATCCACGGTACTGTCCTTTACATCCCTTTATGGCACAAGACGTCCTTCTGTGCGGGGGCTACATCACGTCCCATGAAGCTGAAAGGCGAAAACGCCAGCAGCCCTCACCACTCACGCACACAAACACACACAACAAGAGTATCCAGAAGAATTTAAGGAGGGGGGATCTTGAGAGAAAAGCTTCGCAGGGGGAAAAAATTCTAAGTTGTTTGGGTCCAAACACTGAGCTCTCTGCCACTATGACAAACCAATTGTGCGCACTGGCTGGGAGTTCTGTATGGAGACCGAGGGTTTGGAGAGCCAGTGAAAGGTGAGGAGGGAAAAATCGGATGTGGATTGCCGCTCTCGCCATATACTCGGGCTCCACCTAGCAGCAAACACTAGATAACATGCTACAAACCAAAGCCTTTCTACCTACACTAGGCTATTTCTCACCCGAGGCTGGCAAGGAGACCTATGTTATATTACATTCTGTCTGTGCGCCCATGGCTGCAACATTTATGCGAAATCCACTGCTTCTCTCTCTCAAAAGATTCGATGCTTCTTGAAAATGCAACTAGTATAAGAACTGCCAAATAAAGAACTTAGTATGAATGAAGAACTGAGATTTGAGTTGATGACTCTACATGCCAAACACTGTTTTTTAGGTGTGGCAGCTACAATGCCACACGTGCTTAATCCAAGATGTCTGCAGGTGTAAAAAGTGAATCAATTTAATAAACTGCATTCTCCAGGGAATGATACACTCAAGTATTCTTTTTACAATATGTCCTCAAAGAAGAGTTCACAGTCCCTTTTCTTGCTGGAAGCCAGAAGCCAGGTTATTCATACTAATCAATTTGCTGGAGGCTGTTGAAGCTCCATCTTCTTATTCCACCACATCTACTATCATTCCAGCTGTTCCTTTGACTGTAAAACAATTTAAAAATGGGCTAAAAAAAAAATACACACAGAATTTTTTCTGATGACCTTTGAACGCTGCACCAGCTGCACATCTCCAGCTGGAGCCAGCCAGCATTCAATCTCTCAATCACCCCATAGCCAATTAATCACTTTAATAATCCCAATTACAATCACCCAATAATAAGTAATCATCCAATCACTCACCCAGTGCTCCACTAATGATCCCATGCAAACACAGACCTGGTAAAGCACATTTTTGAGCTTCTTTCCTGTCTGAGAAACACCTTGAACTCCTGAACGCCCCAATGAAAAATAACTGGCTGCCTGTGTTTGAAAAGATGCAGCGTTATCTCTCCCTGGCACTGCTTTCCATACACCCCCGATGCAAATGGATTTCTCCAGGTAGAGCATTGCCTGCCATTACACTCGCATAAACCAAGTAGCTTCAAAGCGACACCTTAATATACTGCTGCCATCTCGACTAGCCTACATAAAATATAAAATATACAAGAACTACAAAATAAGAGTATCCACATTAGCAGTAACATGACTGCACCAATACTGGAGATGCAGATGCCTACAGACTAATAGGATCCGTTCCTTTTTATCTTCTGAATAACACACTCCTCATGGTTACAGTATAAAAAGCGTTGCATGTCATCCATTAAAATAGAAAAGCATTTCAAAAACATTGAAATAAGGGCAAGTTAGACCCTACTATAGTGTCATTGCAGACAAAGACAGTAAATTATGAAAGTGATGGGAAAGGAATGTGAGCTAAAACTCCAAATCAAAAATCATGAAGCTCATCAACAATAAATGTTTTTTCTATTCAGTACGTTCAGTCAGTATTAGGAACTCTTAGTTGTAAAACAAAGAAAAGGCTCTGATCAGACAACAGTTTAATGGCAATGAATGGCTTACTGTGAGAAATCAAACACGTCAGATTTTATGCTTATAAAATACCCCCATTAGCAACATTAATACCTTTTATTCTATTATTGCCAGTCTACTATTTACAATAAGTGGTTCCTCACAATGATTTGTTCCCCACTTCATGCTGGATCAGATTTATTCATGCTAATTCTAATAGATAAAACAACTTTCAATTCAAATAAAGTACCCTTCCAGGAATTTTACAAATGACATATGCCTCTTCTACACTGCAAGATAATTATGAGTTCAATTTTGGAGGTGAAGTATTTTGACTAAATCAAAGTCAACACCCACACAGCACACTCGTCATTATACAAACAGAAAAACAGGCTTTGAAACCTATTTCATTACAATAACCCTTATTCGGGGACAGATCAATTAAAAATGTTTCCATAAATTGGACCATGGTTTGATTTACAACTGCTATAATCAATGCTTTTTGATTAAGAGTTGACTTAATGACTACCTGTATGTGAAAGAGGTTGCTCATACAGATGGACCCACAGATCATTTTCACCGTACTCTGCTGTTACCCTCAGCTTGTGAGTGCTTGTGTCTGGGTGCTGTGGAAGACACAATATGCATCAATCAACTCTAAAAGATGCATACTACATGTTGTATTCACAAAGTTAAAGTAGAATGTATTGGGTTTCACAAACTTAGTGTTTCCTTCTAACAAACTAAGAAAAAAGAAATAATTAAAATAAAATAAAGAATTGAAATAGTCAGTTTTCTTTTGTTTGCTTTTGTAATTGTATGCCACAAGCTAAACACTATAAAATGTTAGTGAATAAAAATGTGCAAAAGGAAAGGAGGAAAAATGTAAAACATAGTTTCTAAGCCAAGTCATTTGTATAATGGAAAACTCGTTTCAATGTCTATTTCCTTGTAAACACCAACATTTCAGTTCATGGCAATAGGTATAATAATGTGTGTAACATGCTAATGCTAAATCTCCAGCTGCCAACAATGGATTTACTAAATGCAGAGAGTTAAGCATCTGAGACACAGTCATAATTGAACACCATAAAGTGATGCACAGCACCATAAAACCTCTGTACAGCTACTCACCATGCTGTTGTAAGAAACTCCTGCCAAAAATAAAGCTGTTCAGGAAAATTAAGGCTTATGGGGACAGTTGTTGTGCAAAGTGAATCGAATAATGTAGAAGCCATTTTCCCTGTTTAGCCATGCTAGCAAGCCTAGGAATTATCATCTTCACAGTGCTGACACTTGCATATGCAGCAGTGCTTAAAGTGCTTAGACAACTAGACACTCTTCTTCAACTGTTTGTGGGGAACTGTGTGGATGTGCACTTGGCTTAGAAAAGAGGGCTACAGTACAAAATGATAATTAGCATAGTGCTAGATGCAAGTTTATTGTATAAAACAATCCTGGTTATGTTTAAAAGTAGAACTACTTTGTTAAAGGTCCTATGACATGCTGCTTTTTGGATGCTTTTATATAGGCCTTAGTGGTCCCCTAATACTGTATCTGAAGTCTCTTTACCGAAATTCAGCCTTGGTGCAGAATTACAGCCACTAGAGCCAGTCCCACAATGAGCTTTACTTAGTATGTGCCATTTCTGTGTCTGTCTGTAGCTATTGAGGAGGAGAGAGGGCGGGCAAGGTGGAGGGTGGGGGTGGGGGTGTGGCCTTGACCAGCTTGCCATGGGCAAAGCAGAGAAAGGAGAGGTAACCTTTCCCCTTATGACGACATATAGGGAAGATTCCAGATTGGCCCATCTGAGCTTACTTTTTCTCAAAGGCAGAGCAGGATACCCAGGGCTCGGTTTACACCTATCGCCATTTCTAGCCACTGGGGGACCAGAGGCAGGCTAGGGGAACTCACATTAATGTTAAAAAAACTCATAAAGTGAAATTTTCATGCCATGGGACCTTTAAGGTTAGGAAAAGACATATCCAGGTCATGGTAAAATGAAATCAGCGTCACCTGCCACAAGCAACGATCTCCTACTCAAGCCAGAGCTGTTCCATCCACTTTGATTCCCTGTCGGAAAGGGTTTGCAACTAACAACAATGTCAGACTACCTCTGCCTCTGTTCCTGACGGACAAGAGTCATAATTCACACTGTTACTAGAAATCCTTGTAAGGTAAGCCTAAACATCCTCCGCATCCTGGCTGTGTTGGGATCCCCAATTGCCGCGACTACACAGTGGACAAAATCCACAGCCATTTTTTCATTAAAAAAATGCATTTCAAAGATCAACCAAAGCTAATATAAGGCTTCAGCAGTCTTAACTGCCAAAACTAAGTGGTGGTCTTTAAAAGTTGCCGCATTTATAGTGACAAATTCCCTCTCTCCCTCCATCCCTCTTTGTGTTTCCTGGGACGTCGTTTCCTTGCTGAGCCACGGCTCAACAAAAAAAAGGGATAAATCTAGTTAGCTGCATTGCCAAGACGAATCACTAGCAATACATTTATACGCAACTTTGGCAAATTCAGAGTGCCAAACTGAAGCCTCATATTAGCGTTGGCTAAACTTAAGGACCCATTTTTGCACATAATGGGGACTGTGCCTGTGACAACGCATTATGTAATAACAACGCATTATGTAATAAAATGTCAAAATGTAATAAATATTCACTTCATTATGTAATAATCTGCCGCATTTTGTAATAAAAACCTGAACCCATTATGTAATAAATTTGAAGTATACATTCATTACATTTTGACGTTTTATTACATAATGCGTTGTTATTACATAATGCGTTGTTATTACATAATGCGTTGTTACACTACCTTTTGTCTCCATTTCTTTCAGTGTAGTTGATCAAGCAAAGCAATTGCTTCATGGCCAGAAAGAAGAATAAGTAACTCTAAGATATAGCATGTGAGAACTGTATTACACTTGAAAATCTGAACCTGTCCTTTAAATTTGACTTTGTTATGGTTAAAACAAATCATTTCAAACAAAGTGAAAACATAATATGATTTGAGTTGAGAAGTAAAAGTTGGCACAATTAGGCATCTATCTATACAACTTATCTTGCATTAATATACCCATTTTGTAGATGTTAACGTGTTGAATAGTTGGTTGTATTTAACTTCAGTGCGTGCACGCACATGACTACCCACAGTCAGTGGACACGACATGCCTTCCTACATCCAACATTACATCAGCTGCAATAAACTTCACCAAGCAACACCTACATTTCTTTTACCCACTGCTGCTTTAATTCTTCAACCAGGGAATATTCCAATTTTTAGCAATAACCTTTAGCAACAAGGCTAAATCAATCCCCCACATTTAAGAAAGAAATACAGCTAAATTAGATAATTAACTAATGCTGTTGTGTAGAATCAGTTGACTTATAACTGAGTTTATGACTAAAATGGCCCAAAACAAGAATTATTAAAGCTGGCCGAGAACCCCACACTGTCACAAGTCAGTTTACATACTGTAGTACAGTCCAACAAGCTGGTCATGATTGATTGTCTTGGTGTGTGTGGATGTCCATGTACGTATTAGCCTCTTTTTGGATCAAGGTCAAAGTTTTGCTTTTTAAATTCTATATGATGACTAAGACATATTGAAGTCAGCCCTAATAGAATTTTATGAATAATTAAATCGACAAGAACAATTCCCCTATCAGAATATTGGCTGCCATCCACTTTAGATTAATTTGTGTCCTAATGAATAGCGGTATAATGATTTCGACACAAACTCAAAAATATGAGTGCATAATTCAATGTACTGAAATTAAAAGCCGGATCAATTAATCTCTCTCCTCTATTGGAAGAGTGGGAGCTAGTCAGTGTGTCTGTCATAGTAAAAAACGTTGTCTGTGTTAGCATGCATGTGTAAATATGTCAAATATATCTAAATCACTTTAAATAATAAAGTTATAGCAATATTATATAATTATTAATGACATATACTGTACACCTACAGTGTATCTGTGTGTTCCTTGAGATTTGGGTTTGACCTTTGCTGTGTTTAAACCCCCACATGACTGAAAAATAACTGCAGCAAAAAACACAGCAGCGCATATACAGAGGCAAAGACTGGAGCTTTGAGCTAAAAAGAGACTTCCTCAACCCACATTATTGTGAACAGTTTCTGCTAGTTGCACTCAGAGTTCTCATTGGTTGGATGGATTTCACCACATTTTGAATTGAAATGAGATCACTGGAAAGCAAAAGATGTGGTGGGCGACTACTGTTTCTGCGATTCTGACATGTTATCCACATTGTTTTTGGCCAATACAAAGATTAGTACACAATATACATGTTCAATTATCAGTGAACTATATGGAGATAGGACACATTCCTTACCTTTAGAGAGCCTGAAGTGTAGTAACTGCCATCAAATATGGGGATGCAATCAGGAACAGTCTAAAGAGAAAAGAACTGAAAATCAATAATTCCCTTCATGACTTGTAATGAGACTTATGTTTTGGCAAATTGCTTTGACTGATTATGAAAGGAAGTAATCAACATTTTAGGAAATACTCTTATTTGCTTACTTGCCTCATGAAAATACCAACATTACTCTCCAGTCTGTTAGTTAAGTTATTTTAGTCCACTACATGTTTACATAGCAAATAGTTGTTTGTTGCTATAATGTTCTGAATGTCGTATATAGTCCCTTTAACTTTGGGGAGAGCGAGCTTGCTGTTACCTATAGTTTTCCCATGCTTCCAGTCTGTATGCTAACGTTAGCTAACGTTACTAATATTCTCCTATATCCAGCAAACTTAAGCTAACACTACATACTCTACACCCATAAACATGATATTGGTAGTAATCGTCTAACACTTGTAAAGAAAGCAACTAACTAAGTGCAAGTTCCAAAAATGCTGAAGGACTTTAACTATGACATAACACTAGCTTTAGTTCTGTTAGCTAGCTAGCTGGTACTTTACAAAGCTAAATCATCTCTTGCAATCAAGTATTCTGTATTAGCATTTTTAATTTATAAATTCATGGGCAACTGTCTGTGCATATGCAGGAATAACTATTAAGTTCCAGCCACAGAAGCAAGCTGTATAAAAGTCTAAAGATTGACTGTAAACTACCTGCCCAGAACTAAACAACAAACAAGATAACAACTAGCGTTACTGGAGCATTTAGCAGAGAAACATCCAGATATTTCCCCAAGCAGAATAGACATAATAGGACTGTGAATATTGGATTTACGGCCTACATTTAGGTGACCAGAAACATTACTCCAAACAAATTGTAATCTTGCTCCGCCTCTGCTGCATGTGTAATTAGGCAACTGTTGCTAACACATTTGCCAACAACTTAACATGTTTTTTTTACATTTTGGCTTATAGTAGGAAAAGCACAAGTGATCCTAATAACACTAACGATGGCTTTGTTCTATTTAAGTGTTCCAGCGAGAATGTCAGTAAGCAAGCATGCACAATACCAGGAACATAAAATCAAAGCAGCTAAATGGAATTCCGCCATCACTGAATTCATTATACACCTGGGCTTTTTCTACTGTGACTGTGACAGCAAATGTCTTCTATGAAAAAGGACTGAATTAACAGTGTGTGTGTGTTGTAAATTCATATTGCTGAAATGTTTAACCCTTGAAATTAAACGGAATTAAGTCGAGGACTCTGATATGACGTGTCTTAATAACATATATTTCAGATGTTATAAGTAATTACAGTATTATATGATGATGTGAATAAACGAAACAAAAAAAGACAATAAAAAAAACAGGGATGGTTACCTAATCCAATAGTATTTACTATAATTAGTGAAATATATTTGTTTCGACAACTCTCTGACACACTCATGTGCTGTAGTACATCATCACAATAATGTATTGTGTCCTTATCAATCCTGAATTCAACTGGCTGTCTAGAATTGCTGGTTGCCCAACAGTATGCAGGTGGTCATGGAAGATCAGACAAGCAGACCTTGATTCAAACCTGATTCTTGCCAAGATACACTTTTCCCCCCCACCCTGTCACACATACAGCATGGCAGCCTCTTGCTCAGCAATTAAAAGCATTTCCACAAACAACACTACATTATTTATCACCATGACAGGCATCCACAACTCACTGTGACACTTTCTCTTTAAAGTTTAGTGTGAAAATGTCCTTAAAAAAAGTTGAAATGAAACAGATGCACACCATTACATCACTGTAACTTTAGCTAAAAAAGTCTGGCAATTTTTCAAATGCCTGTTACCATAAGCTTTGTTTATAAGTAAAATAATTTGCTATTTATTGGATACAAGAAGGACTCCAAAGTGTTGTTATTGAGTTACGGAACATCAGCACTGCATAATTATTTCTACCACTGTCATACTGTAATTAAAAAAAAAAGACATCTTAAAAATAAATTAATTACTAGCTGGATTCAAAATATGTATTATATTTTCTGAAGGGAAATGTCACTGCACACATGTACTTACATGCAGCCTATTAGCCATGTGAAACACAAAGCTAGTTACATGAACACTTTAGCAACTTAACATGGACTGTGCTGGTGTAGCACTGTTCACAATAGCTGCAGGTGTCTCTACAAATATTGAATGGATTACCATGAAAGTATTGCAAATACTCGCAAAACCACATATTTTCTCATAAGCTTCAGCTGTATTTTAAATTGATTGCTGTCAGCATGCTAACATGCAAAACCAAGAAGGCAAACCTGCAAACATCAGCAGACTCCATCAAGGGGAATATTCCTGGAAATCACTAAAATAATGACGTCACGATGGGGGTCAAAGGCTTTCTTTCTTCAACATTATTGTGCACCATGTTAATACATTCATTTGATTTCTCTTACAATGAAGCTGATTGAACTGTTGATGAATAACCAAGCTTGAAGATCTGAGGAACAATTATGATTTGCGAGTTTTGCAATATTATGTTCCTGCAAAAGAGGAAGCTGCAGTTTCAGGGCTGTCCCGCATTTATAGGACCCCAGTTTTATTATGACAGCGCTACCAAGAAAATTGGATGACAGCAAAAGTGCAACCAAGGCAGTATTACAAATACTATTTTCTGTCCAAATATTTATAATTTTAAAGGTTTAATCCACCCAAATACTACTTTCTGTCTTGCACTTCAATTTGGTTGCTAAGAGTTGCTGGACAATTAGCGTTATTAGCTCATTATCATGTAAAATAAAGATGGACTCATATGGCCTATGCAGTCACTAGATCTCAACCAGATATTTGCAAGGTTAGAGATAGAGGATGACTCTGGGGGCAGATTCAAGATTATATACTGTATAATATAGATAAATGGAAATATGATGCCACTTCCAGATACCATCTTTGTTCGGCTGAGAAAGAGAAATTTGAGAAGCAGGTTACACATTTTACACAATTTTAATTTGCAGCTCACTGAATATTTATTTTTGCAGCCAGATGGAAAAGTCTTTGAGGAGCCAGGATTAGTCTTCAAAACAGCAGTTAGGCTAAGTGACCTGCGGTGTTTTTCAGTCTGGCTTGTATTTTATCTTTGACAAAAACAGATGCTATAGCTCTGTGACTTGAATATATTCATCAATGCAGTCTCAAATATATAGCCAATGATTAGATGAGAGGAACAACCTGCGGTATTAGGTAAATTAACCAAATCTGAACTTTCTTCCTTCCTTTTCATTCATTTGTCAGATTTTTTCCCCCCAACATTTACAAACACTGTTATTATCCTCACTGCTGCTCACCTCACCTGTTGTGACTCAGGGTGCATTCAAAAGCTCTCGACTTCGTGGGACATATAGAGCGCCACGGTGTTGAATATAAGCTTTAGGGCCCTAATTTCAGCTGTCAGATATACTGTGGTCAGATAAGTGCTCTAAAAGCTCTTTCATGTGATGCAGGTTGTAATTTCCTCTGAATGTGATGTTATAGAAACTTGAAAAGAAGATTGAGGCAATTGTTCGTATTAAGCTACCATGCCAGGTTAGCAATCAAAGACCTATAGCAAGCAATCGCACAGCTGACGGAAAATGTCCTCAATTGCACTTTCTCCGCCACACCTTTTTTTTTTTAATCACACAGTGGTCTTGAGGAGAGGATGAATCTTATAGGACTCTTTAATTATTACATTTATTAACTTTATTAAAAAATAAGGAAAAACGTTAAATAATCTAGAAGACTGAAACCCAGCTTTCATACTTATGTATTAAGACAATTCAGTCCTACATCAGGGCTAAATACCAGAAAAATGGACGGTTACAGTTCAGTAGTTATCACAGAATGTGCACAATTGATTTTATTTCCATGTCTGGATTGGCATGACATTTGGTGTGCACATCACTGCTCCCAAGAGGCAGAAGCTGATTGATTTTGATGACCTCATGACTTCTGACACAACGCTCCACATCAAACTTTTTGTGGCCAACATAGTCTCCAAAATATCTGAAAGTAGACGCTAGATTGGCATTAACTTTCATCTGCACATTCAAACTCCAAACACCTTTTCTCTACAACGCTATCAGGCCAAACTCTTAATTTTCAATCCTGTGACATCGGAGATCAGCTGACACAAAGCTAGAATTCCCTGTAGGGCCAGTATCAGTAAAATCTTTAGTTTTCAAATGTTTAAATCCCCTAAACCTTACGTTGTTCTTTCTTGTTGTATGCCATTCAGTACCATTGACCCAACATGCAGTCGCCCAGCTGCAGCCGCAGTGAAAAATTATTTCATTATTCTCATGCCCTATTGTATGAAAACTAGTAATAATGCTGTCTGATTCTTTATGTGAACCCTTTTATATCTATTGGGATGGTATAGTTTCAAAGGCTATTTGAATGTTGATAGATTTATAGGCAATAAATCAAGACAGGGAGACAATGTCAGCTTTCCAATCACTGAATTTCTGAATCCTTCAGGGTATTTCTTTATTACACAATATGACTTCATATACTTCGCCAGTATCCAAAAAAAAAAAAAGTGTGGTTTTTAAGCAGTGATCTCATTTTTTTTTTATAGCAGAGGTTGCTAAATCATTGTAACCTTGAATAATCACTTTCACTATTAATCTTCACACTAAATTGCAATCAAGCAGTGTCAGCGAAGCCTTGAGACCGTGATTGGCACAAAGTACTGTATATCAGCTATCTACAGACCATTCATTTTGACCTGTCAAACACAGGTGTTTCTAATAGCATTAATCATGCCATTTACGTGTGCTATACTCTAATTGGGGCAGTGCCTTCGATAATGTTATTAGTTACACCTGTAGTCATGGACAAGAGCTCACACTGGCCCCCACATAAAAGGTTATTTGGTGTGTGTTTTTGGCACAAAATACACCAACTAACATTTCCAGCTACAGCTTTAACTACACTAAACTTTACCATTTAAAAAGGATATTGATATGAACAAATTAAATGAATGTCTGGCCCTGATGTAGGAGCAAAGTTGAGATAAAAACACTGAAGATATGAATCCAGTTACCACAGAATTGGAGTCTCAAACAATGTCTACCGCTGAGGGCCCATGACAGGCAGGTATAAAAATACAAACTGCTGAAGCTGCCTAGCACCGAGCTGAGATTTTTTTTCTTCCACTCTTTCTTGTTTCAATCTCTTGTCTTTTTCAGCGTTTGGCTGAGTCAGACCTCCCACATAAAAGTGGCTTATTGTCAAAGTAAGAGGGGAGTTATAGGGTGGATAAGAGGGAGGTAGAAGTGAAAATATAAATGGTGAAGGGATTTAGTCAGTATCAGCTCTCTGAAAGCAGCTTGTATCCCTTTCACCCCTGTTGAAATGACTTCTTCTTACACAGTGATCTTGCTCCTTCCTGCTTCCTGGGGTCGTGATTCATGAAAACTAAAAGTTCTGAAGTTAGGGTCAAAAGGGCAAATCAACTGCTTGGTGGCATCTACCTGACCAGCCAGTACCTAAGACACAATCCTTCTCTTTCCCTTGCAATGACGGGAAAAACGATGCAAATATAATCAGAGCGTTGCTGCTGCTGTTAGATCGGAGTCATGAGTTAATAGGCAACAGCTTCTATCCCAGTGGGTATTTGATGCATTTCATTTTGAGTAACTGCTTATATGAAATTTGATAAGCATGGCACATTGCCACCTGAAATGGAGTGCATAATCCTGTAAACACAGAAATTCTGGTTTTATCAGCAGGCTGTGTCCTTTTCCAAGGTGCTTCCTGGGCCTAAGAATACTTTACTTTCTACTTGTAATCAAAATCACACCAGTTGATTGATGACACTGGAATTCTTTGTAGTCTAAAACATGTAGCTTTTACATGTACTTGTGTGGGAGTATTATTGATATCTTACTTGTTCAGTATTACACCATGTCTGCATGTGGGTGACAGATAAACTAAATGTGTATTGGAGTTGGCTCGCTCATGTTTTATTAGAAGATTGAACCGCACAATTCTTGCCTGACCAATGTTAATGATTCACCAAAAATGGTCAAGAATCATTACAAAAGTTTGTGTCAATTCTGCCAAGAATATTTCCCCTGAAGCAATGTTGGTAATAGGCCTACATTAGGAATTCAGGTCTGCTTTCTTACTTATTTGCCCTACAATGACTCCAATATGTCTAAAAAAGAATGACAGCATTATTTCTCTGTATGAATGTTAAGATACGGAGATCAGCATTTTGCTCAAGGACATGTAAACAGTGCACTACTGCATCTGTCACATGTATAGGCCACTCAGGCCAGGTACTCCCATATGTTCTAATTTTAAGGACTTAACTCCGTTACTTTAGACTAAACAGCATGATGTTAAGAAGTTATCCTTCAAAGTATATCTAATGTAATTCACAATTGTTGCCCTTTAAAAACTGTCCGAGTGGTTTTCTAGGCTGAAATATTCCGTGATAAGAAGGGTTGAATTAACACAATATGGGGGCCCTCAGCAAACATAACCTGTTAGGCCCCTGTTGACCCTGCTATCTGTACATTATGTATACAAGCTCGACTCTAAATACCCCTTAAGTGCACACAGCTGACTACAGCATTTCATCTAGAGACACACTAAACTAGGGGCCCTGGGTGTCTGGGACAGTTACCCAGTTGGTAAAACCATCTTATTAGTGATAGTAGGCTATAAAAGTTAGAGGTAGCCTACATGTCTTAGTTTTCTCCTTCAATGTATCAAGTGGACCTCTAGAGTCTGATTTTCATTAACCTTTTATTTTTATTTTTATATTTGACCACAGCCCTGACCCTGAAGCTGGGAGTTAGGCCTGACATCTCAGGCCTAGGTGTCAGGGCAACCAGCAAGCGGCGCTTCAGCCCCAGCTCAAGTCTCGGTGCCGCTGTCGCTGAAAATGTCCATAGAGGATCGAGTTACACTACGCCCCATCTTTAAGCCCCAGTCAGTGCGCCGTTAGCCGCAGGACAACAGAGGATAGGATAGGATACTGGCCGCCGGGAAAGCAAAGGCTCCACACCCATGTAAGTGATTATTTTTGACAGGTTTCGCTTGAGTACATGTTACTGAAGATTTGGGAATATATTACCAACTTCCGCTTTTCCGAGATGTGCCTTTGTTAGCTACATATTGTCGCTAATGAGAGAAAAATATTCTGAGACGCCTGTTGTCGCGGTGGGTCACTCAGCAAGAAAGGCGGGACTTACATTGCTTTTAGTGTCTCTTTTCAAACATAAAGTATTATCTGTGTACTGTAAGTAGCCCCGGGTGGCGTTTTCTGACCCAAGCTAGCGATACTATCTAACTTCTTTACCGTCTCTCTTTCGGAAGCCTGTTGCTTTCTTGCTCCATGGATGAGATGGTGGAGGAGGAGTTGAGAAAAGCGGATTGTCCCAAGTGCCTTGGCGACTTTATTCAAAATACTAGCTAGCAAACCTGACTGGATTTACAAACAATACGCATACTTATATTGTAGCAAACGCTTTAATAAGATAAGCACTCGACCGACATTGCCAGTTATTTTGGCGAAGAACTGCACGATGAAACGACAACCCGTTATCATTAGCTATGTGTGGTCACGGCAAAGCTCACACATGACTTCAACTGTTATTTTCGGAGGTAAATGCCACCTTAAAGCTCCCGTGTTTTGGGTTGAAGTCCACTGTGTAACAGTAGCTAATGAGTTCCTTAGCTAAGCCTTCTGTGAATTATTCCAAGCAACTGGATGTGCTACCTAAATAGTGAATCAAAACTGCTCTTGCTTAAGAATATGAACCATAATACACGTCCTACACATTTAAACGGGCACTCTGCTATATGTCCCTGAAAGCAACACCAAGGCTATATTTATGTTATAGCCATATTATTGTAATAGCATCAGAAAAAAATGTATTACACCACTACTGGGCAGCCTACAGAAATAAACTAACTGCTAAAGCCCAAGGCCCTATTGGAATATTATATAAATGTGTATTTGTTAAGTCTGAAATATAGGCTGTATGCTTCTCTGGAACTGGGTGCCAGTAGTCATTTTAATCATCGTTTGAGGGGTCATACAGGATCAGTAGCAGTAATAAAGTAGTAAAGATAATCATATTTATGCAGCACTAATATATTTTCCTGCAGCGATGTATTATGTAGCCTATACTAGTACAGACAATTTAACTAACTAAATAAAGTGAATAATATACAGGTCTAAGATGAAGAAAACGGCCACATACAGTATTTCGGAAGCTCAGTCAGGTGGAAAGTTATTAACATTTGATGAATCAAATGACATGAGCATTTATAAACAAACCAGTGCTGTGGTGATCCTGTTGCCACATGTACTATAGCTATTCTGAGCGTCTATATAGGGCTTTTAATGGCCTAACCAATCTCCTTTAATCGTGTAATGTCTCCCTGAGTCATGCCATGCTTCTAAAGTCAAGTGTGACATTCCTAAGATGGGAGTTGACAGCCATGACACCATTGATAACCGCATTAGTCAAATATAAAACACATAACTACCTATGTTATTTCAAGCATGTGACATGTATGTAATTTAATGGCAACATGTTTCTTCCTAAAAGGGAGTTTTTCCTTGCCACTGTCGCAATAGCTACTGCTAATGCTTGCTCTTGAGGCAATCACTGTAATAGTTGGGGCTTTGTAAATTACAGAGTGTGGTCTAGACCTACTCTATCTGTAAAGTGTCTCGAGATAACTCTTGTTATGATTTGATACTATAAATAAAATTGAATTGAATTTATGTATAGTCTACTTACTGTCAATCATATTATAGATCAGATGTAATGAGTTACAGTGGGATGGGAAAGAATGAGGACCTTCAATATACCTTAATATATATTTTCATCCAAAGAAGCACAACAAATAATAGTCCATGCAGCCTTTGATTTGAAGAAAAAAAGCAAAAATCTACATTACAACTGGCTACTGAAATTATGACTTAGAGCTGCAACGATTCATGGATTAGTCAGTCGACAAAATGAATCTGCAACTATCTAGGCTGACTGAGGATTTTTTCTTTTCTTTGTCATATATGACTGTTGTTAAATAAAACATGCTATTGCAATAGATCACCTAGGGCTGTGAAAAATTCTGATGGCCATTTTCACTATTTTCTGACATTTTAAATACAACAATTAGTAGATTAATTGAGAAAATAATTGGCAGATTAATATATGATCAAAATAATTGTTGCAGCCCTATTATGATGCAAGCAGGGTCTTACACTAGTTTTAAAATAACTGATAAGACCTGAATATGATTATTAATCATCAGAATGTTGTTTCAGGAAGAAATATGGCTATATTTATCTGATAGGATTAAAATGGATAATCATATTTAATGCCGGCTGCAGACATGTCTGGCATATTACAAAACTACTGCCAAAGTGCACTGAATGAAGTCCCAGGAATCTGAATTGCCAGGACGGTTAATCTATCAAGTCAAATATAAGGGAACTAACAACCTACAGTGGATGTGTGCTCAGACAGACACCCTGCACCATTGCGCTGGGGACTCAGTAAATAGCCTACAGTTCTTCAGTACAATGGTTACTCTGTGATGTTATGGTGAAGCATTCTTAAGAGATAAATATGGCCCGACGGAATTGAAATATATCCATTTTCTCTTTCATGTTGACCTTTCGAATAGAGGAGAATGAGCTTATTATTTCCTGTTTGCATCCAGTGTGCTGTGGAAATTAAAACAGTTCAGCTGATGTTTTCTGATTGTTGAGAAAAAGACATAACACCAATGTGTTGTTCTTTACAGGCCCTGAAAAAGGAAAGAGTTTGAAATTGCTGTTAATGGGGAGAAATCACATTCACATGGAGTTCTAAAAATGATAGAAACAATGGGTAAGTAATCTTTTTTTTATTGTTTTATGGCAGCCAGATACACCTAATTGAGTCAGTGTGTTATTTATTATGATTACATATATACATGTTAGGGAAATGATAGTTGCTTGTGCATATGGCTACAGTATGTATTCATTGTATCCATCAAATGTTCTTTTCTCTCGTTCCTCTATCTCTAATTTAACAGGCCCAAGCTTTAATGTCTCCAATAGTTAACATTCAATTCTATCATGATAAGACAACACATGAAATATTGCCTCCATCTCCATCCAATCTCCATATCTAAAATGAGCGTTTTTTGCAGAGGGGTTTGGTCTAGTCAGTTGGGTGTCCGTCTTTGCTGGCTCTGCATCCGTATTTGGCTCCTGCTGTGAGTTTTTCTCAACCAGTGTAAGAGGCACTGGATTCAGTTCAAGGCGTGTGGACTGCCAATGTTGCCATATCTGAAAATGTTGCCATATACTTGATTGTATGTTTGTCCTCATAGAGATTTATTTGTCCAACTGTCAAGAATGGAGCCAAATTGGGGCTGCCAGCTTCTTTCTTTAAAGCCGCAATCTGTGGTCACTATCAAGACTGGCATGTTGACCATGTACTTATGTACTATCAACTGCATGATGGTAGCATGAGAATTGAGGCTTAAATCATTTCAATTTATGTTTTACCTCATACTTAGAGAAACTGTATTTGTATTGTATTTATTTTTTGAATGAATCAAACTAGGCCTGCGATTTTGACAATTTTAATAGTATCATCCTGATGCTATGCTCCAGAGCCCATCTTTTGGAACACACCCAAAATGCAAACAGAGCGACGCACACGTACATGCCACACTCTGGTGGGTTATGCTCACTGAGGCAGGGGCAATGAAAATGATACAGTTACCTGCATAGGACCAGTGGCGAACAGAAAAGAACCTGCTGAGACCCCAATGTCATTGGCTTGTTTACAACCTTTGTTCCAACAACAAAGCTTGTAAGTGCAAAATGTGCTTTGGACATTGTGCACGCCCTATTAGGTGTTAGTCACAGTTGGTGAGCTTCGGAAATTGCTTCATTTTTGTCCAGATGACGTTGGGCTGGCCCATCCTTACTAACAAGCCACTCTGGAGTTGGATTGTGGGGCTTATGCAGGGTCCAGCAAGCAAAATGTGGAGGGCCTGGTTCCTTTATCCCACCTGATACCCATTCAATGCTCCTGCGCAACCCACCATTAACCCTAAAGGCAAAAAAGGAAACATGGCAATTTTGAAAACCTACAGAACATGTTTTCTTTCCTCTAATACAAAACCTGATGCTATGTGATTTCAATATATTGTTAGGTCTGTTGAGAACCAGTCAGCATAAGCTAAGTAAGCTTATTTACATGCCATTGTAAACATAAAGAAATAAGTTAAAGGCAGTCTGGAATACTGTATATTTAACAGGAAGTGTACTATTAAAAGTAAAATTAAATAAGGATACTCAAATGAAAAAATGAGGCCATGTCTAAACACCCTTCCCTGTCTCACTATCGCTGCCCATGCACTGGTAAAGCCTCTGTCCTCATCACCTTTCTCCATCTCTATCTCTCCCACGCCTGCTTCTCCCTGCATCCACTCCTTCACTCTGTCACTGAAATATGCGACGGCTTGCAGATACGCAGCGTGCCTTGCAGGCTGTGGAACGTCTCCAGGCCAAACTGAAGGAGCGGGGGGAGGTGCCCACTGAGGAGAAGCTCAGCCTGCTCAAATCAGTGCTCCAGAGCCCCCTCTTCCACCAGATCCTCGCCTTGCAGAAGTCTGTCCAGCATGTCAGAGACCAGGTAAACTCAAAATGATTTCATGGTGTCCACTTTTTGTCCTTGCAATAAACATAACTACAGTATAGGACTTTATCTATTAAAAGTTGTGTTTATTTACATGTAAACAATGCAGTATTGATTATTGTAAGCCTACCTGGGCCTGCGAGACTGTGAACATGTTAGATTAGAATGACAATGCTGAATACAAATGAGTGATGCTTGGTTCCCAGGCTGTGAAGGCTCCATGGAAGGGCATCAAAAGGTTATGGTTATTTAGAGTTCTGCATTATTAGTGTATGACTATAAAATGCCAGATGGCAGCGCCACACTTTGTTAGCACAGAAGTAATATAAACAGAAGTAGTCATGAAGTGGGGGGGGGGGGGGGGTTGGGCTACTCCCATGGCTAAGCTATGGTGATATTTTGATGTTAATACATTAACTAGCCTTTAGGCCCAAGCATTATTCCAACCACAATGCATTTGCTTAGGTTACAATGGATTCGGAGAAATAGGTTCACTTTTTTCATCTTAATAATGAATGCCATGCCGTGTACATTGAAAGAGTTCCCATCCTTAAGCAATATCAATGTAGGTGATGGGGGACAAAAACCTTGGTCGTTCTGTGCACAAATACATTCTAAAGTTCAGCTGAAGCAAATATGAGGCTGCCAAATTAGCCAAATCAAGTGTTGGTCTTTGAAAGTCTTGCCTTTTAGTGTTTTCACGAACAGTGTTCTCGCTTAACTGTGGAGGAATAAGACATAATAATAAGACATTATCAGACACAAGATCCCCACAAACTAAAATGACTGTGACCTTGGGAAGATATCCACTTAGTCAGACTAACTCAGACTGTTAAAGCCTTGCATTAACTTTAGAATGCAGTTTTGCACAGAAAGAGGACTGTGGAATCACATTAGGAAGGCTCTTAACAGATGCTACGGACAAGAGAAACAACTGCGGCGGGTACAATGTTTTTGATGTACATATGGGCATGTACGTACTGGTTTAAGACTGACATGAAGTCTTATGTCAATGGTTACATGTTAAACATAACATCGCCAAGAAGAAGGTCAAATTGAAACTCCTGTGTTACCTGTAGCACACATTAAGGTTAGAATATTTTCCATATTCTCCACAATTTCTACTGCCTTTATCTTTCCTGTTTCCTGGGCGACCTCACTGATTCTGTTTTTGGCTCACACACTCCCCCACCCCTTTAAATCCCCATCCCCAATAGCGTTGCTGCTATGGCCAAATTGCTGTCAGGGTTCACAAGAGCCAGACATAATATGGGTACATGAGCAGAGATAGTTGGTCTAAGTCAGGAACTCTTTTTCAAGCTGATTCTCTCCATTGAGAATAGAACATTTGAGTGGAAGGAAAGAGCTCTTAAGTCGCAGTGGAAAGGGGCCAGGGTAAGTATTTGAGAAATAGAGACGAAAATATGTGAGTTATGCAGTGGGAGGCAGGGATGCTAGAGTTTTTTTTTTTTTTTACCCCTTGTGGAATTTAGATTATAAAAGCCCTGCTGGCATTTTTGTGTGCTGGCGATTTAGCTTATTTCAAAAGAGGTACATTCCTACTACGTGTGCTCATGTATGTGTTTGTTTTACTGAGCAAAATTTATCAAGCAGCCATTCATCATAAATTCCCTTCGGATCTTGAAATGGACCCATTCTACGTTGTAAACACTGTAAAGAGACGTATATCAGAAACTGCAACAAGTCGTTATGTTTTTATAGAGCTTCCAAACAACTGCACTTGTTTGGCCCACTTAAGCAGAATCAATTTGGAGAGAGGGTGTGTTTTGTGTTTTGTTGTGAGACAAGAGCCAGACACATAAACACACACACTGTCCGTCTTTTGGCTCTGCTAGTTAGACCTTGCTCAGCCCATGTCGCTATGGCGACAAGGCCCTACTCTCCAATGAGAAAGAGACCGCTGTGTGAAGTGGGGCAGAAATAATTTCTTAAATGTGCAAGAACCAAACTGGAACTTTAATCCTCTTAGCCAGGCCCCAGCTAACAAAGCTCACGCATGAGGACAGCAACTTAGCAGCATGCTATGCTAAGTTAGCCCGGCCCATAGGGTTTTGTTTGCAGTGTGCAGCATTAATGTGTCCAATTGCGTTTTGTTTCCCAGGACTAATCTGGGACTGTATTTATAAAAGGAGTCTTCATTTACAGTACACATTTCCTAAACTGAAATTTCAGTCAACTTTCCAAAATGCAAATGCACAAGTTCACAAGGACAGCTTTAGCTTGGCAATGCCATATGCCGAATGGAGTGTTTATGAAAATACTGCTGTGTATTATGCCCGTCCTTTTGAATCCAATTCAGATGGTCATAAATAGTGTGCCCTTTGGCTAATGAAATTGGAAAAACACCATTTTATGTAGTTGTCTCATTCATGTAATTCATCTGTCACACAAGTAAAGTCATTGCACTAATTAGAACCCAAGCATATTAAGGCATCCAGATGGCCAGTGATGCTTTTCCCCCACCATGATAGAAATATTGTATTTGGAGCATAGTCATTGTTAGAACATCAGCTAAGAGCCATTATACCCTGAAGGATTAGGCTGCCATAGATCCAGCTAATCATGGTGGGATAACAAGTTGTCTAGCATCCCAATGGTTTCAGACTTCAGGGTTTTGGTGTCTAAAATTAAACTTGCTTAATGTTTACGTCCACAGTAGGAATGAGTCATGTTTTTTGTTTGAACTTTTAATTGTCTTTGGTTGGATTGTCACTAGTAATTACTAGTCTCTGTAGGATCATGTTGCAGAAAGTCAAAGGTGTTATCTAGCTGCAAACTCGAAACCTATCAGACAACATCACATTTACAGTACATTTAGGTATTTAGTTGAAACTGCACATCAGAATAATTCTTCAGTGTAACATCTGCTGCTTTCAACATCACTCACTACATGTGTATTTCTTTATTTTTCCAGGGGAGTGTCCCAGCGTCACGTGGGAGTGACCTTAGTGATCACGTAGCAGAAGTCAAGCCCAATGGCGGCCATGTTTCCTACTCAGACATATCAGCTTCTACACTCATCAATGGCAAGACAGCATCTGAAGAATTTGAACTCCTTATTCACACCATGGCCCAGGTATAGACCACTGTAAAGCCAAATCGATCATCGTACTGTGTGTACACTGCTTTTGAGTTTAATGTCAATGTAATAACTTAAGCTTATATGGGACATTCTGCTGTTCGCCTGTTGTTTAGTTCCCAGTAGATTTATCACCACATTATTTTATGTTTTGGTCATTTTAACACAAGCACAAAAATCAGCACCTCATCAGTAAACAGGTAGATTACCTTGATTATGTCTTTCATAACTCCAACCAAATACCCACAGACAATCAAAGACGAGAGCTACAGGCTGTTCTCTGCGTTCTTTTCTCTTGAGACACTTCAAATAGACTTCTAACGACTGCCTGCAGCTTTGATGCTATAGTGAATCAGCCTTGAGCCAAATTGCATATGTGTGTATAACCCAGGGGCGCTACGTGACACACGTGGACCTGCAGAAGCCAGAGTCAGGAGGTCTTGGCTTCAGCGTGGTGGGCCTAAAGAGCGAGAACCGTGGAGAGCTTGGCATCTTCATCCAGGAAATCCAACCAGGAAGTGTGGCTGACTGGTATGTAACAATCAACATGGCATGCAAAGACTGATTAAACATATCTTTGAACAAAGTCCACTTTCCAGAAAGTGTTTCAATATTTGGTGAAGAATTAAGGAGTTAGAGTAGTCCTTTTCAGACAGTCAGGGACGTTCGGGGAGATTTTGTGGAATCTTACAAATTGGCCCTTTTACTAAAAATAAGTTTTTACAACTTGTTGCAAATATTTTTTTTGCCTAGACTGTGGCTTTAGATGTTTTCTTCAAATTAAAAGTATACATTTAGTGCCTTCATACAAAACAAAAATGCTACACAAATAGGAACATAATTAAATGTGTACAATTATTACCTGTACATTTCTGTCAGAGAAACATTTGACAAAAATTGTAAGAACAATTGACCACTGTAAGTAACACTGTCAATGAGTAGACAGTGAATATCCTATATCTGAAATGAGGAAACAGATAAAGAATAATTACTTGATCAGAGGCAGATTTAGTTAAAATATCAGAGGCTCTGACACCATTTACTCTGTTATGTCCCCCTCTCTCCCTCTCACTATGACACTCCATGCTTCTTTCCCCTACAGTGATGGGAAGCTCAAAGAAGCTGACCAGATCTTAGCCATCAATGGCCAGCTCCTGGACCAGACAGTGACCCACCAGCAGGCTATAGGCATCCTGCAGAGTGCTTCAGAGAGGGTGCAGCTCACGGTGGCACGAGGACCAATACCTCAACTGACCAGTCCCGTGGTGTCCCGCACGCCCTCTGCTGCCAGTACACTGTCAGCCAACTCCAGCGCGGTATAGATACATTCTCATTCATGTCACGCATGAAAACTTAAAGGGGAACTATGCAGTTAGCTTAATTTACCTTAACTGAACAGCTTCGGAGTCATTGGAATGGTTATATGACTTTTTTCGGGTTGAATGGTGGTCGTCTCGCTACCCCCTAGCGCCTGTGAGCTGAAAAACCAACCATGCGACTTTCGGCCGGCGAGCCGCCGGCCACAGCGTCAGGAAGTATCGCGTGATATCAGGTCTCGCGATGTAACGAATTGTTTTATGGCACTGCACACATACAGGCCGCTACTTTCTTTTACCGTCTATGGCCGCTACACGCCCCCATCCAGGAACTGGCTAGCTATAAGAAGAAGGTAGCGATGAGTTATTCACACTATCGTCATGGCTGAGCCGGCAAAAAAGAAGCAGAAAGCTAGGAAAGGATTATCGGATGAACAGAGAAAGAGGAAACGGCAGACTGACCGAGCGAGGAGTCAGACACAAGTAAACATTGGAGCTGCGTTTTCAGAATGGCGAGAACTGAGACAAACACAAGCCTGCAAATCCGATGCTGACCTGGCGTTCTTGCTGTTGTTATTGTACGTATCTTTGATCAGAAACTTTATCTGCCACAGAGTTTCTTGTCAGCTTGATGTTGGCAAACGCAAGTTGCTTCTGCTCTGACAGCGTTCTAAGGCCAATGTACGAAAAAAGAATAATGTTATGGACCCGGGAGAGAAGGGTAATATTTCGAGAAAAACCAGAGTGGACATGGCTCCGTGCGTTCGCCGGCTTCTTTGAAAACGAATGCACATGACCAGAGGGAGAAGATGGGAGGGGGGGGAAGAGTCGCCAACAAGTTTTTACGACCGCGTTGCCAAATATCTATTCCCAAGCTGTAGGTGGAACTCTATAGAGAAACCTGTGAACAAAAAGCGAGAAACGGCGAAGAAATTGCCAAAACTGCATAGCGCCCCTTTAAACTTGCACGCCCACTTGCTAATTTTGGGACAAGTATTGTGCAAACTGATCTCTGCAAGGAACGATGAATAGGTACACGATCTGACATGATACAAAAAACTACACACACATGCTTGCCTTGACATAAGAGTGTAACACACATGCAACACAGTCACACACATACACATAGCCAACATCAATCCAGCATGGCAGTAAAATGTGACAACAGCAGACACAGTTTCTTATAGGAAAAAATAAAACTTTGCTACAACTACTGATTAAAAGTTATTCTTATATGACACTGGACAACACTATATTTTCAGTGAAAACACCAACGTTTATGGTTGAATAAAGAGAGGTTTTTGTTCAAAAGTACATTTATTAGCTTTATTGTTTCTTGTCTTTTATGATGCCTAGTGGCAGCACGTGGAAACAATTGAGCTGGTCAACGACGGCACCGGTCTCGGCTTCGGTATTGTGGGAGGAAAGACCACTGGGGTTATCGTCAAAACCATCCTTCCTGGAGGCATAGCTGATCAGGTGCTTGCAATAATGCATCCCTACTTTATTTGGGAATTTGCTTTAGCATTGTTAATAGTTGTTAATACAGTGTTTACCATGAAAAGGCAATTTGTTTGTATTTTATGACACTTTCAATGTTCTAAAGAGATGGCTCTTGTCAGTTAGGTATAATGAGAATTGCAAGCAAGCACATAATTAACTGTCACTCTTGTCTTTTGATTGGTACTGTCATTATGGGTTTGAATTCTACTGAAGCTACACAGACTTAGTCAGAAAGCATACTTTTTCTACCTCAGGATGGCCGCCTGCGCAGTGGGGACCACATCCTGAGAATCGGAGACACTGACCTGCACGGCATGGGCAGCGAACAGGTGGCCCAAGTCCTCAGGCAGTGTGGCAACAGGGTGAAGCTGGTGGTTACCAGGGGCCCTGTGGATGAGAATCCCTCCGTCTCTGCTGTCATGCCTGTGGTGCTCCCCACTGTCAATGAACAGGTGAGAGGGATTGTTTCCCTCAGAAATGTGATACACATTCTTACAATATGAAAATGTGTCGCATTCAAATGGATTTCATTATTTGTAGGGCTGGGCGATATGGCCTAAAAATATCTATATATATAGATATAAAAATCTCCGATTTTATTTTTTTTAATTCGATTTACGATTTTTTTTCTGATTTTCCCCCCCTACATAATAAAGCGACCGCTTCGGTGATTGTTCTCCACCGTGCCCCTTTCCTGTCATATGCTGTGCCTTGTGCAAAGGATTCGGCTACAGTTAGCTATTTTTTAGCTAAGGTTTGTTGGTCACTGCGGTTTTGTTCGTCTCGGAGAGACTGGCATTTTTCATATTCGGCTGGATGTCTCTGTTTCAGGTGTTGGAATAGGTTTGTGGTGCTGCTGCCTTTGACTGTGATGGGCTTTAGGCAAATGTTGCAGCGTGGGGTCTCTTGCTCCACGTCTGTCGCAGCAAACCCATACCAGTTCCAAACAACAGATGATTTTATTCCTTTCTTGGGAACAAACTTCCCACTCTCACCGGTAGCCATGTTGTCGCTTGCTGTTTCATGTGTGCTATGATGTTGTTGTTGTTGTTGTCGCTTGCCATACTGCTATGTGAAACTAACGCTACGGAAGCTCAGGGGAGCCAAAAATGCGCCATTACACAAAAACTCGATTTACTTATTTTTTAAATCGCCCGCGACAAAAAACTCAAATTAATTCATTCAATCGATTTTTCGCCCAGGCCTAATTATTTGGAGTGTCAGTATAGCAAAGCAGTTTCTCTATAACAAATGATTGAGATGATGATTGATGACCATAAATGACACACTCTCAAGAGTTATACACTTATATTAGAAAACACTTAAGACTTAAAGTTGAGGTCTTTCATCTCCAATTTTATCAGTTCTAACTCTTGACAGCTTTAAATAAACACAATTTAAAGAAAAGAGCAGGTTACATTTCCTATGACTCACGTTTTGGAGAGCAAATGTTCCTTTACTTTCTCAGCAACAGCACTTAAAACAGCGATTTCATGGCTATTATCAACACTCATTCCTATTTAAACATGAATGAAATGCAGTGACTCATTATATGACACCATATCTTTTTGAATGCAAACATTAGCTGTGTTTTTATAGCTACGAGGTATTTTGGTGCCCATGTGGTTCAGTCGGATGACTGAAGTGCCATCACTTGCTTTTCTGCTGGTGTGAAATTAATCATCTTATACTTTTATTTTGTTATCAGTGGATGTTGACCTGTCATTCATCTTTTCACAGGGCTATGAGGAAGAAGAGGATGAAGCATTTGATGTGAGCCTTACCAAGAACACGCAGGGACTGGGGATCACTATTGCTGGCTATGTTGGAGATAAAAATGCAGGTGAGAAATGGCAGAATAGATGATCATTTAATTTAAATTGTCATATTGATGCTTAATTACTTCCGTGCTTCCCTAAATGCACATTTAAACTGCAATGATTAATAATTTTCTAGCCTATGAACAATACATTAAATGTGTAATATGAAAGGGGTTGCTCATAGTAATATCGGTATTAACATCCAACTCTACAGAGTGTTTTAGCATCTTTTAGCTTATTGTTTTGGATGTATGTTAGACTTACAGTCATTAGGTGGACAGAAACACAACCTTCAATTGAATGCTATTGTTGTCTGCTGGATGTGACAATTGTATGCTAACATGTTAGCCCCAAGAACCCCTTTTATCACTGCCCTGAAAGTGTCCAAAATAATCAACTTTAAAATATCTTTTCACTTGTATTGGCCTCTAAAATGTAGCGATTAGCTACAATATAATAGGACCACAGACAGCCTTTTATTATAAGCTGCTATATTCATTGAATCAAACTGAATATTGAATGGCCTTGGCTTAAAAGTCTTTATTTTTCAAGGCTAGCATAAGTGCACTGGGATCATCCCATGACTTATACAATATTGAAACATGCTCACTAACCCTGACTTTTAACATCAAACTAAAACATCTGTTTGCTTTTCTCCTTGGGTCTTATTTAATGTCACGATTCATGGCTGTGTTCCTCATCTCTTACATTTGTTGTACTTGTTCCGACTCCTCAGAGCCCTCTGGCATTTTTGTTAAGAGCATAACAAAAGGCAGTGCCGTAGATCAAGATGGCCGAATTCACGTTGGAGACCAGATAATAGCTGTAAGTACCCCAATTATGCTCTTTGTAGCTATTACTATTCAGTCTTCAGTGGCATGAGGTAAAATATGCAGTGCATGTTTAATATAATCTAATATAGTGATCACATTTAGTCAATGCAAGGTCATTTTGAGATAATGAATAATTCACAATGAACTGATAGTTCATAGTGTTTTTTTTCTTTAGCACACTGAGCAATTAACTTTTTCATTTCATTACTGCACGACATTAACAATGAAGTTAAACTCTGTGTAATTTCTTGCATCATTTTGAAACATGATTTGCCTTGCCTTGTGTTTTATACAGTTCTTACAGAATCGTTTGTTCTGGTGTATTGGTGTGAATGTGTGCCTGATTAAGTTTTGTTCTTAAAGCATAAATGATAACATGCTTTTGGGCCCAACTTAAAAACTTAGTAAAACACTTAATTGTCTGATTTTTTTCAACTTGAAATTATCCAAATAAATAAAGTGAATGGCTAAAATAGATGGGAATAATCATGTGCAACACTCATGTTTCAATCTCACCTCTATCAAACAAGAATGTAGATGGCAAGTTAGCACACTCACAACGTCAGCACAAGCTGTTCTGGCCCTCGTCTAATCAATGGGCTCACAAATGATGGCCCTCTGCAGGTTGATGGTGTAAACATCCAGGGATACACCAATCAGCAGGCAGTGGAAGTGCTCAGACACACGAGCCAGACAGTCCACCTTAAGCTGATCCGGCGGGACTTCAGACCTGATGAGATCCCCCCTGTTGTGACCCCTGGTGTCAGCGCCCTGTCCCCTTGCACCACCATCCCCACCACCGCCGTTGTCATGATGGAGCTGGAGCTAGACAGAAAGAAGGCTGAGGAGGCTGCTGAAGGTACGAAGGATGAAGCGAGAGAAATTTAATGAGGATAGACAAAAACACATTCCTTATCACCCTTGTAAAAAAAAAATTGTCATTTGATGTGTAAATGTGGCTCAGACAGAAGTTGTCATGATGTAGTAATGAGTGACTCCATATGGAAATTTCAGTCACTTTTATCAATATAGTTAAAATACAGAAGCAGGGCTTTCTCCAGCCGCAAATAAAAACACTTACATGAGTTATACTCCAATAATACAGTCCAAATTGATGTCAACATTGTGATTTATCATAGAATGAGAACGGTAGCCCTCTATTTAATATGTAGCCGGTGTCTTTATTCTGCTACTGAAGGATTTATTTGTTAATAGTTTGCGTACATTTTACCCCGTTTAACACTTTGCTTAATACTGAAAAATGAATTACATTTTCCTCTTAGAGGGTTCCATATACAATACCAGTAATAGAATGAGTACGCCCACATTACTGGCCATCTTCACCTAAAAAGACAGAGAAATGCACTTATTAATAATCACTGAGAGGCCAATAGGACAAAATTATTTTCTCAGACATGAAAAATACATGGAAAAGTCATGTAAACACTTTGTGAAACAATTTCTGTCAAGTCCTACCCTTCTCATTCATTATTGTATTGCACTGGCAGAATAATGCACTGGGTGGACTGACCCAACAACCACATTTCTAAAGAAATAACCCACAACTCTTTCTATCATGTTGTTTAGACCCTAATATATCCAGTAATGAATCAGCATATGATGCCCAACATCATCTAAGACATTGACAGTTGGGTTACAGCTGAGGTCTGCATGTGTGTGCAAGTACCTATAATAATTTTGCAATTACTTTTTGCAGTTTTAAAATGTTAACATCAAAACAAGATAGACAGAGAGTAAACAGAAAGATTCTTGTCCCCAGCTGTCCCGATAGGACCTCCAGGCTAGTACAGAAGCAAGAAAAGCAACTTGCAAAAGTTGTCAATAGTGATAGATGGAGCTTGAAAGTGATTCGATCTGGCAACAGGAAGTTCTAGCCCAAAAAACCTGCAGGAAAACTAGCAGCAGGCGCTCGTCAGACAGAGGATTTTCTTGGCTGCTTTGCAACTTGTTAAAAACAGTTTAGTTTGCACTTCTGAGTATTTACAGATAAAAAAAGGACTACATCAGTGCATCCCCATATTATATGAGGTTATGTCCCTAGAGCTCCCTTGTTAAAAACACGAGTTTGCCGAGTAAGAATATATTTTAGCTAACTTACTGGGCATAAGATCATAGGTTTGATTTACAAGTTGTAATAGGCCATATAATGGTTGGGATTAACAAAAGAAAATTAACTACTCACTTAAATTGTTGTCAAGTCAGTGTTAAGGTTATTAAGCTCCTTTTCACATACCAGACTAGCTAGTATTAGTTTTATGTTAGCACTTAAAAGGTGCTGATGTACAGCGTTGACCATGGCTTGCCTGGGCGCATGGGTAGTAATTTCATGGGTGACTTCAGTGCCCTGTGGAACTCCAAAGACATAAACAGTGGTATTAAGTCGTAAAAAAGTACCAGGGTCATTAAACAGATATTTGCAGTCGTGGAATGTTTAAGTCTGTCATTATGGATAACATCATCAAGGGCATGTATGTATATCCTTTTTCAGGCCAATAAGGAAATTAGATAGGTGGGTCCCTCTTCTAAAGTGAGGGTCATTATTAAAGAGTAGGAAATGCTCAAACTATTTTTGAAGAGTGAAGTAGTAGTGTGTCAAATAAAATAAAAAGACACTATTTCAAAAAAATTCAGCATTGGTATATGTTTGTGTTTTTTTGTCTGTGGGTGTGCTGCTAGTGGAAAGTAGATGACTTTTTCCAGTGGCTGGGTGCCTACACTGTCATGTGTCTGTGACGCTGCCTGCTTTGGTCTGTCTCACTCTTCATTGTGTGTTTATAGTCACCACAGATGAAAAGCCACTCCAGACAAAGAGTGGAGGATCTGATGTCAGCCCAGCAACGGATCAGCTAACAGAAGACACACATGGTACGAGCCTGGGGTTCTTCTCTAAGTGCACCAGCAGAGATAATGGCCACACATCTGACAGATAAGGGGTTATTGTTGTCAGTAACACACCGACTAGCGACACACACGCTGAGGAAATACTGAGATGGGTGTTGGGTAGTTTCGCAGAAGATTTTTAATAAGCAAAGATAAAGATTTTTTTTTTTAAAGAGGGTCTGATCTTAAAGAAAACATTAGTACCTTGCAAATAGTTAGAAATGTATGTTGCATTGCTGGCTGTGAATGATTTATCACAATTTCCCTTAAATGTTGTCTTGTATATTAATACTTTTGTATTGTGTTCATCAAGGGATAAAGTTAACACCCTTTGAAGAGGAAGAACTAATGAAGAAGTGGCTCGAGATTCTGGGTCCAAGTAATGAAGTTGTTGTAAGTTTCTTTTTCAAAGTCAATTCCTTTCTCTCATGCATCAAATTATATTTACCAGAACTTTGTTCCTGCTTGAATTGACTTATAATGGTAAATAACTCAAAACTGGTATCTTAAAAGGAAGAATGACCTTAGTTGGCAAACAAAAGGGACTGAGTCACTAATAGATTTAAAGTGAATTACTACCATGCTAACTGAGATGTGATTTCTTGTTTCCGTAACAGGTGGCTCAGGTGGAGAAGTTTAGTGAGAACAGCGGCCTGGGCATCAGTTTAGAAGCCAACAGTGGGCATCATTACATCCGCTCTGTCCTACCTGAGGGACCCGTAGGTCGCTGTGGCAAGCTGTTCAGTGGAGATGAACTGCTTGAGGTGTGTGGTCCGTTAATATTTGCAGAGGCTTAACTACCTACGTGTATTTAAAGCTAGTTTGTTTATGGAGCAGTAATGAACAAGTTATTTTGATATACTGTATTCACATACCAGAGCTAAAAGGTGGCCAGAGACACGAGTCCACATGAATGCTAATGTTGCTCTGTGTCTGGTGGATGTGTAAATAGGCAACTGTTTCCTAACATGTTTGCTACAACAAGTTGAAATTTGTTCTGTCACCCAACATAAGAAAACAAAATCAAATAATGCTGCTTTAAATCTTAGCTACTGCATTTAGTTTTGAATGAAGCTAATTCTGACCTCTCCTTTCTTAGGTCAATGGTATATCCCTGATTGGTGAAACCCACAAGGAAGTAGTCAGGATCTTGAAGGAGCTTCCACTCTGTGTATACATGACATGCTGTAGGCCCGCCCCTTACCTGCAGACTGTTATGGATGCTGTCCAACCAGAATCAGAGACTTTGTCCAAAACGTCTATATTAAAGGTACTGTGCTGAACCATCACAAATTTACTCATATGTATTGTTCTTAAAATTTACATTTTTCAACTTTCATAACTCCTCGATATTTGTCAAGTATTGTTAGGTTTAGGAGTAAAAACCTTGTAAAACATGATGGAATCTTTGCTTTCTCAAGGCTAAAAACATGCAGCTTTTTGAAGCAGCTGATGCATATACGAGATGGAAACTCCTTGCATCACCTCGACATGCAGTAATGCATCATGAAAAATATGTCCCTGTCTCTGCATGTGAGCTATGGAGATATGATTGGAGAGAAATACTCCTAAAGTTCTCCTCCTCCTTTAACCCATCAACTGTTATTAGTTTAGCCCGAGCTGTCAATCGCTCCATTGGCTTCCCACATTGTCAACCATGATAGATTAAGACTAAGCAATAAGCAGGGGAGGCTGAAAGTTTATTAGAACCAATTCTAGTAATACCTCAGCAGCAGCCAACAACAACATTTGCTAGAGATATGAGACATCAAAAGCAGCTTCCCTTTGGGGAAGGGGTTTTCATCTCTCCAGCTTTATCTGTGATAATGTACTAAGGCCCTAGCATCCCAAAGATATTTCCCTTTTATCTGCTGCCAGAAACACGGCTAGCGGGTAGCAGCCTATGGGGTTGGGAGTAAAAGTGAGGAAGCTGTTACGTAGAGATTTGGGGCTTTTCCTCTGCAGAAACAAATAGACCTGAGCAGTGTTGTGGTTGCTGAAGACTCAGAAGTGAATGCAGCGGCAGCGGATAATGTGACACAGGAGGCGATAGGATCTCCTTTGGCTATGTGGGAGTTGGAGATCCAGAATATCGAGCTTGAAAAGGGCGAAGGGGGATTGGGATTCAGCATTCTGGACTACCAGGTGGGAAATCTTCCTGTGACTTATAGGTTTTATAAAAAATTGGGTTATTGTTATTATTTTAGACCGTATTTTTACTTTTATAGATGTTGTATTTTTCTATCACGTGTGTGGAGCAGTAGGATGAAATGTTTGATATTTTGGAGTATTGTCTTTTTTTCATCCACATTGAATTGCTTCATACAAGTATTTCCTCTGGGAAAAAAGGACATCATGTATAATGCTAACCAAATACATTAATTTTCCTGTGATTTCCATGTAAGTTTAAGGCTGTGATAGTTTCCCTGTTGACCTCTTGTCACTGAACCTTTCTGGACTGGCTCCGCCACAGGACCCACTGGACCCCGCCAAGACGGTGATTGTGATTCGCTCTCTTGTTCCCTGCGGTGTGGCCGAGCAGGATGGCAGACTGTTGCCAGGAGACCGACTCATGTATGTTAACACTACCAACCTGGAGAACGCCAGTCTGGAGGATGCTGTCCAGGCCCTGAAGGGAGCCGGCCTTGGCAAGGTCCAGATAGGAGTTGCCAAACCACTGCCTGTAAGCATTAGTATTGTTTCTTTTTTCTTTGCTTTAAACATGTTTGAAAATTGAAGGTAAAATATGACTTGTGTGTCGGGGGATAAAGGGACAAGTGTATCCATATCTGTTGGGGTTACTAAGAGTTTTTAAACATATTGCTTTTTGTCAAATTTGTTCAGCATGTCAGGGATTTATCACTGCATGTGTGTGAGGTTGTGAGTCAGGTTGTCTTTATATCATGTGCCTTTGTATCCAGTCATGAGGGTTCAGCTTACAAGGGCTTGAATATTTCATGCAGAAAATAGAGTGGAGGTTGGCTGCAAGGTTTAGCATTCCACCCACTGTTTCATTCAGAGGAGGCAACCAGCTTAAAATGGCCTGCGCCCTTTGTGTCATGTATTATGTTATTGAATTTTCCAAGAGCACAGACCCTCTTGTACATTTAAACACATTGGGGCACCTGTCAAAATATTGGGTCCGTCCAACGGCATGTTCGTCGTACCAGGCACCTGCACTCTTTGTATGGGATGTTTCTCTCTGCAAAACCACTTGCATTCTTTCTGCCTCAGTGCTGCATTTCTCTTGTATTGAATCTGCCGTTGGATTACACAGTGAGACCTCTGAGCGGCCAAGGTTAGCTGGATTACAGAGCTGTAGGAAGCCTCTGTGGAGTTGTCCAACTCTCCTGCAGGACGTGGAATGTACTTCTGAGGGGTATTTTGTTGTATTGCCTCTCAAAATTGAGTCTGACAAGTGTAATCCTCCAGTATGCCTTCTTGGTTTTCTGGTTCTGTCTAGGCTGCATGCGACAACAAAATCGATATCAAGAGCTATTACGAAAGAATACATATGAAATGTTCTTGAGCTTTTCTGTTCATATAATTCAAAGAGAGTCATGAATGATGTGCAGTTTTGAGCAATTTCTATGCTTGAACGCTTGTGCACCAAGATCAATATTTAACTATAATTAGCATTGGAAAATCTTAACTTCTAACATTTTTTTTGATTCCATAGTAATTTATTTGTACTTGATTTGGTAACAATAAAAAAAAAAAAAAATCAAAAATCAAATTACATGAAACTGGAGACACTGAAAGAATTTCTCCACTTTCCTAGGCAATATGTGGATATTCCCACTCTCCACACCCATATGGTGAGCAGGAAATTACTTCATCATCCATCATCCATTCATTTGACTTCAACAATATTTTGGTTGAAGAAGGAGAGGAAGAAGGACTGACTGAGGGCATCGTATACCGAGCAGAGCCTGCATTGGTTAGTTAGCTTTTGGGAAAAACTGATAAATTAATCAGAACATCCTGAAAAATGGAAAACAAATTGTACTCAACATGTGATATTTGCTCCAGCCTAATTTTTTACCAAGAGAGGTGTGTTTGTGTGTTTACTGTATGTTAGCTCAGCTGTATTTTTTGTAGTTCAATGTGATTGGATAGTTCACCAAATTGATTAATACTAAAGGCCAGTTTTGTGTCAGTTGGTTACACTACTTCCATTCATTATCACAGATTGACACCAGCGAAGCGGATCTGTCTGATGAAAAGGTGTTAGATCACACTTACTCTGGGATGGAGGACGACACTTTCCAGGCATCCATGATTGCTCTTCATGGTAGCAGCTGTAGCGCAGACCTGGATTACCTGCACGCATCTACGCCCAAGGTAAGCATCCGTTAGACAGCACGGCAGAGGAAATCCACTACTGAAACCAAAAGCACAACTTGAAATTATTCCCTTATTTCATTAGATGTTACTGCAATAGTAGTCTGTATCCACGACGCTCCACTTCTGCGATTCCTACGTTGCCGCCGGAAATTCCGCCGGATTTCACTCTCTTCGGCTGGATGCCCGTTACTTTCCTCTTTCTTTGTGTTGGAATTTTAAACTCCGGTCGATTTATGAGGCCTATGGTTAACTGCTCCTCAGATCTCTGCAGGGTAAATCCAGACAGCTAGCTAGACTATCTGTCCAATCTGAGTTTTCTGTTGTACGACTAAAACAACTTTTGAACGTACACATGTTCCACCAAAACAAGTTCCTTCCCCGAGGCTATTTTGCAGAGGCCATGCCTCTGCCCGGTGCTTAGTGCCGTCCATGACGATTGTGATTGGTTTAAAGAAATGCCAATAAACCAGAGCACGGTTTTCTCCCATCCCGGAATGCTGTGTGGACTAGCCAGATCCTCTTCCGCAGCGCTGTAGAGGATGGTCTGGCAATGTGAGACTACTGCAATAGTTACTGCCCTTTGTTACAATGAGCTACGCAGCATGTAGTCATTATTCTCGGTTTGTGTTTTTTTTTGAAGATGAAGAGCCAAAATATCATGAGAAATGTTTTTTGTTTTGTTTGTTAAGGCAGTAACAACATTATTGACTTTTTTGTTATGTGAGGGCTGTAGCTGTGGCTGCTTCTGTTGCTCTGGGTGCACAAGAGCAGCAAGTCCCCAAATGGATATTAAATTATAAGGAAAATAAACAAAGAAGAGCAAGGGGCACACAAACTGTTTCTCCAAAGGTCACAGCTGAACTTATTTGTAGGCTTTCCTCAGAAATGTATACTATAATAAGGGAGCCTAGAGGGACAGTTATGGGCCAGGACAACATGGGGAATTTTATATTACTGGGGGATTTCACAAAACAGATTTCAAATGTTTGTATGAGGTCAGACAGCTCGGTCTTCTTGTGATGATGAAATGTGTTCTTCCCTAAAGCTTGAGAGAGAGGCAACAAGTCTGTTGATAAAGCTCAGATCTTCTTCAGTGACAGTAAATGGTGGAACAGCTTTTTTCACACTTGCTGACACTATCTAAGGTGATATTTTTTTAGGAATATGAATGTTTTTTTCTTTCTGGCCCATACATGTAAAGGTCAACTGGGCGTTAAAGATCAGAGGAGTCCACAAAGTCAGCCTCCAAGCCACTGTCAATAAAACAGTGACAGCTCTTTTTCTCATGAGTGCACTGATAGATTGCAATTGTACTTCTTGCTTTTCTGGTGTCTAGCTTTGAAGAGTGTCATTCATGTCCACATGCATTAGTTGTTCTGTCCAAGACCATAGACAACTATATTTAAAGTATTTTTTAAAGTACTCTAGTCTTTTCTCTTCCTATATTTAAAATAATGCAACCAATTTGAATAATTTAACAGACCAAACCAATATTATTTCTTGCTGTGAAATAGATTCATTTTAAAAAGTGATTTAGAAAATCATAAATTTATTGGCATCCTCAGCTTTATCTGGGTATGCCTGGAGCATGACAGTCAAAGTTTGATGTTTTAATTGTTTTTATAATGATATATTTTTAGAGATGTCTGACTTATTCTGCCCTTAGATATTTGCAAAAATGTATTTGTATCACCCTCCTCTCTAGTAATCTCTGCATACCATAAATTGACTCATTACATGTAAATATGTAAACTATACTATAGACACTATATGATAATACAGCAATTCCAAAACTTTTGGCTAAAAACTATACAGTTTTCACTGTTGCCTGTAAATGTCTTTTCTATTTTTTATAATTGCAATATAGGAATACTTTTACAGCCCAGTTCACCCCAAATTTATAGCACTACTTTATTAAAATGAAATCTCCTATTGCTTGTTCTCATGTCTGCTTATTGAGCCCCACTTGTAATACATTCAATTCAATTCAATTCAATTTTATTTATAGTATCAAATCATAACAAGAGTTATCTCGAGACACTTTACAGATAGAGTAGGTCTAGACCACACTCTATAAAGCCCCAACAATTCCAATAGTTCCCCCAAGAGCAAGCATTAGCAGTGGCTATTGCGACAGTGGCGAGGAAAAACTCCCTTTTAGGAAGAAACCTCGGCAGACCCAGACTCTTGGTGGGCGGTGTCTGACGGTTGGGGTTATGACGGTACAGGATGTAGCGTGGCACAGCAGAGCATGGGTGGACGCGGTGGACGCAGCAGGACGTAGTCGGGCATTGCAGGGAATCGCAGAGCGTAGCAGGGTGTAGCAGGTCCATAGCCACAGCTGCACCCAAGACCCAGGTCTTGGTGTCGCCCTAATCCGAGGCGATGTTCTGGGTGAAGAAGAAACATAAGGACTCCGGGGAGTAAACTCCCCAGAGCTAGGTGAGTAACAAGCACTTCTGAGACATGATGTGCATAAAAGGAAACAAAAGAAAAGAGCGTGTCATAAGAAGGAACTTCCTCGGCAGTCTAGAATTATAACAGCATAACTAGGAGAGGCACTATATTATTGATTATACGATAGGTAAATCTGATGACTGTAAAGAGAAGCAGAGAAAAGCAGGGGTGCTGTGTCTGCAGCTATATACCCTGCCCCGCCGGTCTAGGCGTTCACTGCAACTCCTCACTCCCTAACTATAAGCTTTATCAAAGAGGAGAGTTTTCAGTTTAGTCTTAAATGTAGCGACGGTGTCTGCCCCCCGAACCCAGATTGGGAGCTGGTTCCACAGGAGAGGAGCCTGATAGCTGAAGGCTCTGCCTCCCATTCTACTTTTAGAGACTCTAGGAACCACAAGTAACTCTGCATTCTGGGAGCGTAGTGCTCTAGTGGGACAATAAGGTACTAAGAGGTCCTCAAGATATGAAGGAGCTTGACCATTTAGAGCTTTATAGGTCAGAAGAAGGATTTTAAATTCAATCCTGGATTTTACAGGAAGCCAATGGAGAGAAGCTAATACAGGAGAAATATGATCTCTTTTCTTAGTTCTTGTCAGAACACGCGCTGCAGCATTCTGGATCAGCTGGAGAGTCCTAACGGACTTATTTGAGCATCCTGATAATAAGGAATTACAGTAGTCCAGCCTGGAAGTAACGAATGCATGGACTAGTTTTTCTGCATCGTTTTGAGACAGGATGTTCCTAATTTTAGCAATGTTACGAAGGTGAAAAAAGGCTGTTCTAGAGGTGTGTTTTAGATGGGCGTTAAAGGATAGATCCTGATCAAAAATAACTCCTAGATTTCTGACAGTAGTACTTGAGGCCAGGGCAATGCCATCCAGAGTAATTATATCTTCGGCTAATGAGGTTCGTAGGGGTTTGGAGCACCAGGACAATAACTTCGGTTTTGTTTGAGTTTAACATCAGGAAATTGTAGGCCATCCATGATTTTATATCTTTAATGCAAGCTTGAAGTTTAGCTAGCTGGCTGGTTTCGTCTGGCTTGATTGACAGATATAATTGGGTGTCATCCGCATAACAGTGAAAGTTAATTGAGTGTTTCCTAATAATATTGCCTAGAGGAAGCATATATAAGGAGAATAGAATTGGTCCAAGCACTGAGCCTTGAGGAACGCCATGGTTAATTTTAGCGTAATTGGAGGGTTTATTGTTAACATTAACAAATTGCGATCGATCAGAGAAGTAGGACTTAAACCAGTTTAGTGCGATTCCTTTAATGCCAACTAAATGTTCCAATCTCTGTAAGAGGATGGTATGGTCAATAGTATCGAATGCAGCACTAAGATCTAATAAGACAAGTACGGAGACAAGTCCTTTGTCTGATGCAGTTAGAAGATCGTTAGTGATTTTCACCAGTGCCGTCTCTGTGCTATGATGCTTTCTAAATCCTGACTGAAAGTCCTCAAATAAGCTATTGCTATGTAGAAAATCACATAACTGGTTAGCGACTACTTTCTCAAGGATCTTGGAGAGAAAGGGAAGGTTAGATATAGGTCTATAGTTGGCTAAGACCTCAGGATTGAGGGTGGGTTTTTTCAGTAGAGGTTTTATCACAGCTACTTTAAATGACTGCGGTACATAACCTGTCAATAAAGACATATTTATCATATCTAGCAATGAAGTGTTAACCACGGGTAACGCTTCTTTAAGTAGCTTCGTTGGGATGGGGTCCAAGAGACAGGTAGATGGCTTAGCTGAAGAGACCTTTAGCATTAATTGTTGAGGGTTTATAGGATAAAAGCAATCTAAGTATATGTCAGGTCTAGTCGTTCTTTCTAGCAGTCTGTCAGTTAAAGGTGACCCATTAGAGGTTGGGGGAAAGAGGTGATGAATAGTATCTCTAATTGTTATAATTTTATCGTTAAAGAAACTCATGAAGTCATCACTACTCAGAGCTATAGGAATAGATGGCTCAGTAGAGCTGTGGCTATCTGTCAGCCTGGCTACAGTGCTGAAAAGAAACCTTGGGTTGTTCTTATTTTCTTCTATTAGTGATGAATAGTAGTCTGATCTGGCCTTTCTTAGGGTCTTCCTAGAGGTTTTCAGACTGTCTTGCCAGTCTAAACGAGATTCTTCCAGTTTGGTGGAACGCCATTTACTTTCAAGTTTGCGCGAGATTTGCTTTAATTTACGAGTTTGGGAGTTATACCAAGGTGCTAGTTTCCTTTGCTTCATCGTCTTCTTTTAAGGGGAGCAACAGAGTCTAAAGTCGTCCGTAGGCAGGCCGTAGCATCGTCTACGAAATGATCAATTTGAGAGGGACTAAAGTTTACATAAAGATCCTCTGTTATATTACGGCACGTTAATGAGTTTAGTGCTGTTGGAATATCTTCCTTAAATTTAGCTATAGCACTGTCAGATAGGCTTCTAGCGTAGAAGCTTTTATCTAATTTCGTATAATCGGGTAGTAAGAATTCGAAAGTTATTAAGAAGTGGTCTGATAATAAAGGATTTTGCGGGAATACTATTACGTCTTCAATTTTGATGCCATATGCCAGCACAAGGTCGAGGGTGTGGTTAAAACAGTGCGTGGCCTCGTGCACACTCTGACTGAAACCAATTGAATCTAGTAGTGAGTTGAAAGCAGTACTAAGGCTATTGCTGTCAACGTCCACATGGATATTAAAATCACCTACAATAAGTACTTTGTCTGATTTTAGGACTACACATGATAAAAACTCTGAGAATTCCGATAAAAATTCACAATATGGACCTGGTGCTCGGTAGACAACAACAAATATAATTGGCTGTACTGTTTTCCATGTTGGATGCTGAAGGTTAAGAACGAGATTTTCAAAAGAGTTATAATTTAGTTTAGGTTTAGGATTAATTAACAGGTTAGAGTCAAATATGGCTGCAACTCCCCCTCCTCGGCCTGAGCCTCTAGGAATTTGAGTATTAATATGAGTGGGAGGAGTGGCTTCATTTAGACTGACATAATCTTCATGGCCCAGCCAGGTTTCAGTTAGACAGAATAGATCAATTTGATTATCGGATATCAATTCGTTTACTAGTATTGCTTTAGAAGACAGAGATCTGATATTTAGTAGACCGCATCTAATTTTCCTATCCTGTTCTATCATTGCAGTGGTAGTTGTAATTCCAATTAGGTTGTTAAGTATTGCCCCTTTTTTGGTTACCTGTGGCTGACGTGAACTGGATGCTAAATTGACTATGTTTGCAGTCAACTCCTTATTACTTAGGGGATTCAACACTTTGTATGGTCTATTGTTGATTATAACTGGAATAGTACTAGTATTACATTTTACCCTGCAGAAAACATTTTCAGATTCATTCACTTGTAAAGTGCCATTAGGATCAATACCTGGGGGGCATGAATCTGTGATATTTTCAACAGAATGTCAATACTTAACTTTCAGTGTGGTCGTTATGTTGTCAGATAGCAGCCTGGCTCCATGTCGGTTTGGGTGGAGACCATCATGTTTCAGCAGGCTGGGCCTCTCCCAGAACAAGTTGAAGTTGTCGACATAGGGAATGCCCAGGGAAGCGCAGTGGGGTTTCAGCCAGGTGTGGAGCCCGAACAGTCTGGACCATCTTTCAGCACCCTTTCTGTAGGTAGGTAGAGGCCCAGAAATGACGATCCGTTTTCCTGTGCCCATCAGGGTGGTGATGAGAGTGGTGAAGTCTTTTCGAAGTGCTGTCGACCGTCTCTCTCTGATGTCGTTTGTGCCCACATGCACGATGATGTTGTCGACCTTAGCGTGGCAGGCGAGGATGCTGGGAAGTTTGTGCTGGATGTCACGGACCTTGGCACCAGGGAAGCAGTAGACCTTGGACGGACCACTAGGTGTAGGGGGAATGTAGAGGTCCCTGACCATGGAGCTTCCGATGACCAGCGTGGAAGTTGTTGGGTCTATAATACATATTTGCATATTTTATCTTTTTTCTAAAGATTTATACTTCTGTTCTGGCTCCCTGAGGGAAGTGCTTATTGAGATTCATCACTACTCAGTCTGGTTCTAATAAAGTCTTAAATGCTGTTACAATAAAACTAAAATTTTTTGCATGGCAAGCTCAAGATCACCAGTAGTTCCTGTTGCTCTCTATTGGCCACTGATGGCTTTTCTATGGCTCATTACAAGGAGGGTGGGATAGCGACTGAGCAAGACAAATTGCCCCTGTTGGGCAAGTGTCTAACTATCAGAGTGGAACGTTCATTCTGCTGCTGTACTTTCTTTTGCCCTAGCTGACAGCTCGCCTGGACTTGTTGGATGAGCATCCCTGCTTTGCAACACCATCTGGCCTTGCAGACAACACTCAAGCGTTCTCCCCGGAGAAGTCCGCCTCTTTCTCTCCTCCGAGTTTGAGAGGTCATGTCCCGACTTTTAATGCCATACTAAGCAGTTCTGATCAGTTTCTGGCACTTCACTCGACCAAAGAAGAACCTGTGGAGTGCTCAAACTCATACAGCCCGTTTGCTGAAATAGGGATCAGATCGTCTGTCCCAGATGAACCTCTGGAGTCGCTTCCCTATCAGAAGGAGCCACCCATGGCTTTTGAAGACATTAAAGATATAAAGATGTTCATTAAGGTAAATTAATCTATCTAATTACAAACTATAGATTTGGAGGATTTACCATATAATAAGTTTGTAGGAAAAAATAAGATGAGCAATGAATATTCTGATGGCATGTCGTGAACATCACAGATATGTTGAGGTGCATTATAAAAAGTAAATAGAAGTTCTATGTTTTTTTTGCCTTCAATTCATTTCTACAGCCAATTGGCTGCACATATCTCGTCTCTTAAGACTCCTATTTTGTATGGCCTAATATTTTCATTTACTTTCATGAATAAGTGTGTTGAATTATGACCCTCAAGGACGAGGAGGCTGGTGTGAAAGAATCAGCAGAAGACGGTGACGAAGAAGTACTGACCTCAGGGAGCAATTTTGAAAGGACTATCACAGTCGTCAAGGGCAACTCCAGCCTTGGTTTGTGTTACTTTTTTCACATTCTTTAATTTGTTCTTTTGTTTATTTTCTCCTTATTCTTCACATAAGTGTAAATGAGATTGCAGGACTGAAAGTATTGGTCTTTTACTTTTGTGGCATTTTTCATGAATGCCAGATTTGAAGCAAAATGATAGAAAAGATTGTTGGCGGTTTGTCAGTCTGAAAGGGTAATTTCTTTGCTATACGGGGTATTTGCATTTCAAAACCTACCCACGGGGCTGCTACTGGCTCAGAGAACACTAAGTTTCAGCTTCTGAAACAAATAGGTGTTATGAAGACACTGTTTATCCTCAGTGCCTCATTGAAAACAGTACCTCGTTTTGCTTTTTAGTACTCTTAGATTGTTTCTATTTCATGCTCAATTCAAAATGTTTTACAAAATACATTTGGGTTTTGTATTTTTTATCTTTTTCCCACACTGAATATGAAACCAAAATCCACTCTTAAATAGAACATACTGATGTTAGAACCCCTGTACACTGCGCTAAAAGTAAAGAGTTTAAAAGTTTAAGATAACCTTGTCTCCAAATCCACACTCTGAAGTAACTCCGTTGAGAATGACAAACCAAGTGTGTGAATACTCTGACAGTTTCTAGGATACTTAGCTGGGATGTGAGTTTTTCTATTTTTCAGAACTGATACCACTGCCATGAATCCGATTTATTTTAAGTAAAAATTATCAATGAAACTATATAGTTTTCTATATTAGGGGACTTTTTCATTTAAAATGGAGTTAGTCCTGAAAATGTTTCTTGGTGGCATTGAGGTTTTGATCTTTACTCAAGGAGTTCAGTTTTCAGTGATTGCTCTTCAATGTTAGAGCTTTAAACTATTTGTTATCAATTCAGATCAACATACAAACTTAGTGTTTAACAGTTTCTTATAATCTACCTCAAAGGGATGACCGTGAGCGCCTTGAAAGATGGTTTGGGAATGCTGATTCGCAGTATTATCAACGGTGGCTCCATTAGCAGAGACGGACGGCTGGGCGTTGGCGATCTCATCCTCGCCATAAACGGAGAGCTTACAGCCAACCTGACCAATGCTCAGGCTCGCGGCATGCTCAGACGACACTCTCTCATTGGACCAGACATGGGGTAAGAGACTATGATTAGACAGCAGTGGCCACACGTTTACACATATTATTGAAACTCTGCAAAGGAAGTAGTTGATTGTGCCACAAATGCAATTGTTGGAATTGTTCAATACAAGTACCAATATGAAGTTTTAGAACCAATACCAAGCATTTTATCCCTACTACTTTGCTTGGTAAAATATTTTTATAACAAAAACTTTTTTTGGGCTAAATGAATAGTGGGAGGGCACAACATAGATACAATATAATTGTGATTTAAATAAGGAAATATCTAAAATGTTTGAAACTTATCAGTCAGTAACTGATCCCCTTACAAACAATATATGTTGATGTAATTAATGTGTGTATCAAATATTTACTTTTAAGCATTTAATATTTGTGTTTGATTATGCACTTCATTATTTGTTTCTATAAACTGGTTGATGTAAAAGAGGTATGTTTAAGTTGCAACTTTAGTAAACTTTGAAAGCTTTTCCAAACAGTGCTGGGAATGCAGTCAAAAGTGGCATTCAGTGATTCTAAGAGCAAAATAAGAAAAAGTAAATCCTCTTACATAACTAGACTTTGTTGTTCCTGCAAAAGTCATATGTTGCATTAAAGGAGTTACCGTTCCACAAGAAAATTGGTTGTGGTGTTTCACAAGCTAAAAAACTTGGCAGTTTGTCAGCTCCGGTGCATAAAAGCCAACTCTTCACATTCTAGATCTGCTTGTGCACCTGAGGAAGATCTGTGCCCATTTTATGTGTGAGTATGACTAACTTCCACGCTGGTGGCATTTTTGGTTTCCTTCCTCTCATTCTCTCCATCTGCTGTCAGGCTTCATTGCAGTCTGTTAAAAAGCTTTATCCAGACACAGAAATAGAAAGTCATTTTCATTCAGAAAGTTTCATTTAGCGGAGTGTCAAAAACAATGAAAACAACAAAATATAAATGGTTAAATGTTTTGGAATTTAATTGGTGAAGATGTGGTTTTTAATTAATATTTTAATTATGCTGGGACACTGCACTATGTATTAACTAACATTTGACATTTGTCTCAACAAAACATAAATAGTGTCAGTGCACACATCTTAACACATCGTCAAAACACTAGCTGGATAAATCTTAATTGACTGCATCACTTACTTACTTAACTTGCTGCATAAACTCATTTTCTTTCGTTTCTTTCAGTTATTACCACTGTGTTCTCTGGATATTTTTCTACCATTGTTTAACCCACTTTTTTTTAAACTCCCTGTTTTATTATTAACCATTGGTATTTAAGCTCCACGTCATCTCTCACTGCATGCTGTGATGCTCTCAAATGACTCATCCATTTCATTATTTTACTAGGATTCATTTCCCAATCTGTCTGCATGCCATCATGTTTAAAAACCTAATCAACCCATCTGTTGAAGATCTGTCAGCTTCACTTAAATGTGTTAATGTGCCCTTCGGAAACAACTTCACTCTGAATTGTTTGGAAATGGGACTTTTGAGTGGGTGTCAGATTTTGTCAGCTAGCATTTGGTTCATTTCTTAACATAAATTAGTAACCTGCTCATGAATTATTGACGGATACGTCCTGGAGATTTGTCACACAGTAGGTGATAGAAGACGATTTGCTCAGACATTTATAAAAAGGTATCTGTTTTGAATAGTCAGATGTCATGGGCCTATATAGAAGTCATTGCATCTCACTTTGGGCTGCTTATAGAGAGAATGATTTTAAGAAATAGACAGTTCAGTGTTACTGCTCTTTTTCTTACAGGTATATTTGCTGGAGTTGAGAAAAAAAAGTTTCTGAATGTAAATATGCAGATTTGAAAGAAGCTCCTTTGTTCAGTTAAAAAAGGGGCAGTTTTAGTGCCTGATTGCGCTTGAATGCCAGCTCTTCTCTATTTTTTGTTAAATTACCATGTGAGTTCATAGTGAACAGAGGCATAATTGCCACTAAGGAGATAATGGAGTGTCTAAAAATGGGGGATGCCAAGTTGTTTGCTGCAAGAAATGTTTGACTTATTTGTGTGCATGTGTTTGTCTGTGCTTGTGTGTGTGTGTGTGTGTGTGTGTGTGTGTGTGTGTGTGTGTGTGTGTTTTCAGCATTACATATGTTCCAGCAGAGTATCTGGAGGAGTACAAGACCAGCCTAGAGCAGGCTAAAGATGATCTCTTTTCTGAACCAGCTCCAGTCCCAGATCCAAAGTATGTTCTCATTGTCTACCCCAGTAATGTGTGTCTTATGATTACACTTAGAAACAGGTACTTAAAATGTGCTCTGTTGAAAAACGAAGTTGGCTTGCATAGAAGTCTATGGGAAAATGTTCTACTTCTCACTTGATTTATTACCTGCTAGTTTCAAGTCTTCTTCAATACAGCATGATGTTCAGTTTGTAAATTATGGTCCCATTGTTTTTTTAAATAAATAGTTTACCAGCCGGTAAATCTCCGCCGGTTGAAAATCACCAACTTTGCCTCTTTAGCCATCGAAACCATAATCAAGACTGGTTTGGCCACGTTCTCCTCCCCAGCTCCGCCCTCTTGTCCTAAAATTGTCATGTCTAGTTTCAAGAAACCGAGACGGCAACTGCCAAACTCAACGGTAGTCCAAAAACCAATGGGTGACATCACTGCTGCTACGACCATTTTTTTTTTTTTTACAGTCTATGGTGGAACCCATGAGCTCTAACAAGCATGTTAAGCTATGCTGCTATCCATGCTGCTACCCAGCAGTCTTATTTAGCACATTGATACACTTCAAAAACAAAACCGGGACCCACTCGTAACAAAATTGATACATAGCACTACTAGTGGTCAGAAACTCCACAGGTTATATAACAAAACATATCAGAGGGTTTTTTTGTCCCTAGAGCTTCAATGGACTTCTGATAATAGGTTTCAGAATTTTAACAAACTCTTTCCTTCCACTTTTGTCTATTTAGAGATATTCCTAACCTCCCTGAACGGGAAGATGGAGAGGGAGAGGAGAGCGCCTCTTACAGCAACTGGAACCAACCTAGAAAGTGAGTACACACTGAATTTACGCATCTAATCTGATTTTGTGAACATGACCATGACAGATACGGTTTGGATAACTTATACAACAGAATGATGGCACAAGCTTGAAGCATTGACACACAAAGAAACTTTGGAAAAAATCTTTTTTTCTGTCTAGCATACAATTAAGGTTACTCTATCAAATCAGTAGCAGAGTCACAGCTTTGAAGGGATAAATGTTCAAATCTAGCATGTGTACCTTCCTCAGGGTGGAGCTCTTTCGAGCGCCAGGCAAGTCCCTGGGTATCAGTATCGTCGGGGGCCGAGGGATGGGCAGCCGGCTGAACAATGGTGAGGTGATGAGAGGCATTTTTATCAAGCACATCCTGGAGGACAGTCCTGCTGGACAGAATGGGACCCTAAAGACTGGAGACAGAATCGTAGAGGTAAAGAAATATTTCAGGTCACAGGCTAAATAAAGGTTGTTTTTGACCGTTTTTTTGAAGATTTTAATCAATCAGAAGGCTTTTGGACTTATTACTTCATCCAGTGTTATTTTATTTAGGTGCAGTAATTCGAGTGAACCAAAAAACCCTTAGGAGAGTTTGAAATCCTCATGTGGAGTGGAGATTGTGGGTACCTGACAGAGTCATTACCCTGATATTTTTTGTCAGGTGGATGGAGCAGATCTAAGAGATGCCAGTCATGAGGAGGCAGTGGAGGCCATTCGCAGGGCAGGCAACACTGTCTCTTTCTTGGTGCAGAGCATTATCCACAGGCCCAGGGTAAGTCTGTATAATAGTGTCAAACCAATTGCTAGTAACTACCTCATAATCTAAAAGGTCACAATTTAATTTCCCATTTTCATGGACAATCTCATGTCAGGGCATTTTCAAAAACTACAACAACTCCTGAAGTATCAGGTTTGCTTTTGATTGTTGAAAGAAAGCCATTTTGAAATATTTCATGAGAGCAACAACAAACCCTGTGTGGCATATTAAATATATTAGCAAGCTTTAACCTTTAACTGCGACACTCATTGAAAATCACCATATCAACAACATTGTTTGTTGTTTGAAAGTGCCCTCAGGCTTCTAAAGCATGACTAAGTAGTTTCCTGCTGGGACTGCAACTGGTTTGGCTCCAGTGTCAAATCTCTCACAGTCAATCACTTTGAGTGTCATCTATGAGATATTCCCAATTACTTTCCTAAACATTCTGGTTACTCATTAAAAGCCTTGTAGCAACTCATAATGTGCTGTGGCACACATAGAGGGGGCAATAATTCATGTTAATGGAGAATCATACTCAACTGTAGTGACTTGAAAAAAAGATCTTAAAGCAGCTATAATGAATATTTTTTTAATAACAGAGGGTGTTACTCTCTTAACATTCTTTTTGGACATAGCAGGCAGCGGTTTTGAGTGAAAAAGCCCTAAAACCCAGTGTATGCTAAAATGCCCAGCACCAAACAGCAGACCGACAACGTTAGCAACTAGCTGGTAACAACAATTGAGTATTTACCAGCTAGCTTAAATTAGCAGCCAGATATTTCCCTCAGGAGAGTGAATATTGGACTTGCATTTGCCAAGTGACAGAAAAAAATGAATGCTAATGTTGCCATGTGTAGATGTGTATAAAATAAAAGTTCAGTGATAGGTTTACAGCTTTTGGTCCACTCTCCTAAGTGGACAAATAATTAGTTAAAGGACAATTCCGGCGCAAAACGAAACTAGGGGTTATTAACAGATGTGTACCCACTCTGTCGCTCTCTGGGACATGTTTTTATGCTAATCGAATGAGTTTGGAGCTTGAAAGACGCTAGCGCGGACCGCTGATTAGCTTACAACGCTAGTATTCGGGGCACAGGGAACGTTAAAACAAATCGCTATTTATATCACTAAAAAGGCTCAAAATATCACCAAACTTCAACGGTAGCATAATGAGGGTCCCTAAATGTTAACCGAAGCATTGAGAACTTTGTAAGTGTACAGCATATACACATTAGCATGAAAACATGTCCCAGAGAGCAACAGAGTGGGTACACACCTGTTAATAACCCCTAGGTTCGTTTTGCGCCGGAATTGTCCTTCAATGCAATCATTATATATAACAATCTATAGTGCAAGAGAATAGCTTCATATCTTACCCTTGAAGCAATAGTTCAACATTTTGGGAAATATGCTTAGTCACTTTTTGGCTGGAAGTTGGATGAGAAGATTGACACCACTCTCATCTGTCTGCTAGCTAAATATGTAGCTAAAGTTACAGCCTGCAGACTCTTAGCACAAAGACTGGAAACTGGGTTAACAGCAAGCTTGGAGGCAAAATTGGCCTACCAGCATCTCTAAAGATAACTAATTTACACAACCTTTGGACAGAGTCAGGCTAACATTTGCCATTTCCCCCTGTTTCCAGTCTTTATGATAAGTTAAGCCAACTGTCTGCTGGCTGTAGCTTCATATTTAGCACACAGACATCAGAATGGCATCTCATGTAATTCGCAGCAAGAAAGCAAGTAACTATATTTCCCAAAATGTGAAACAATTCCTTTAAAGGTGTTAATACCTTTATTTTAAGTGTTTATCCTTCATTTTTAACCTTGCTACATTATGAGTTGCCTCAAATCTGCATGTTACTCCGCACTGCTTTCTCAGCCTGAGTCAATATATAAGCCAGCTCCATCGCCTGCTGTAGAGAAACACCACACATGCATGCCACACCACACATGTCAGGTAATCGCTCTCATTTATGTTGCATCAGCTATCCATCACAGTTCATCTTTGTTGCATTATCTCTCCTGCCTCCTCTTTCTTTCCGTCTCTCACACTGTTAGCAGAGTCTTTCTTTTTACTGCATATTTGACTTTGATATACACATAATGTGTATTGATGGAAATAAAGACAAACTAGAATTGGAGGTTTCTTCTGGGAGAAAAAAGAAACAGGGTTTATTTTAATATGCAGACATCCTATTCTATTTTTTATCACAAAGTGATCTAACCATGACAATCAAATGAACCACAATTATGTTTTTAATCAAAATGGTAAATTTATTTTGTCACTGGCAATAGCAAGTATTTTAATAAAACCTCTGTGCTGAAGGTGTGTAATGCTGACATTCAATACACATTCAAACTAGATTCTTAATGCAGTTTCAGCATGGGGGTTATTGAAATTGCATTGCTATATCTTATAAAGGAACTTATCAAGTAAACAATAGAAAAGCCAAAAAAGAAATCATTCATACCTGTGTGGCTAGGCGGCCGTCAAAACATGCTTTGACCCAACAAATTCAGGAAAAAGACATTTTTCAATTTACTATAAAGTCTATATAGTTGCAGCTCCACTGAATTCACAACAATGGACTGTTTGAAATATATTATTTTGATTGGATGATAGGCTACCTGTAGGCAGATAGTGCAGGTCAGTAAAGCCGTTTTTAAATGCAGCCACTGGGATCCACCTAGAGAGTATAATAGCATGTCTATGCTGTCTCTCTTTAAGTTTCAAATCCTTCTCTTGTAAGCAGTGAATAATCTCAAGGTAGCCTGGAGGAATCTTTGAAACATTTTGTTAAAGTATTTCAGAGAAAGAGGCTTTGCTCTGATTTTCTTTTTTGACGTAAAGGAATGGCTGTCCTCAAGGAAGCCGCTAACTTTAATGGTTACTCATTTAAATAAAACCTGAGGTGCCTCTGTCTTCCACACACTCCCGTTTTTTTTCCTCCCGGATGGCCTCTGATTCAAATTTGTCAGAAAGGCTTGGCCGTCATAATACATATTTGTCATGTTGTCAGCTTGTCGGCCCTGTGTGTTGCTTTTAGAGGCCGCCGCTGCCCTTTCTGCAGCTTAATAGCCACCGCGGGTCGAGCCTTTGCTGCACTAATCAAACCTACTTAGCACCTGCCCTCCCTCAGGTTAGAAAGCTACCCCATGTCTGTGTCTGCCTGCTTTTGTATTGGTGTATTTCACTTGACATGTACTGCTTTGACTTGTTAGAATTGTGTTAACAATTGCATGGTATGAGTAAAGAAGAAAATGAAAGAAAGACTGCAAGTCTTTGTGTGGAGTCATGCAATAAACATTAGAAATTATTTGGTTTCAGTGTGCATGCAAGTTTACCACATAATTTCATTTAGTGTCAAGATAGCGATTCAAATTTGTATTGTTCTGAAAAAACAAACTTATTTTCCTTTATGGTGAACCTCTGCTGTCAGACATGAAAATTATTATCCTAAACTTATAACCCTTAAACTTACTTCTGTATATACATGTGTGTATGCCTATTTTGAATCTATATTTTTTCCCTATCTGTTAGCATATGTTGCCTTATTTATATCTCTTCTACAGTGCTTTGCTGCGTCTGTCTGTTGTATCAAACACAATCATAGTAGAGGCTTTTGCTATAAGTGCATTTTATTTTCCTCCTGTCCCCAGCTTTGGAGGCCCAATTTCTCCCACTTATCCCTCAAACGTTGTCCCAAGCGTCTCAGTGCCAATGTAAAGACGACAACTTGATAAGTCAGTAGGCACTCAACACAAATACTATTATGTGAAGAAATGTAAACCGCAAAATCTTTTTTCAAAATGTCAGACTTTCTGGATAAAACCTTTTAAGCTCAATCAGGAGGAGAAATGGTCAAGCTTGGATCGACATGTGGTGCTGGAATAGCTTTCATCAGTGTTTTGGCGTAATGAGAGTCTGATTTTGCCAAGCTTCAAGTTCGCTGAAGAAAACAAGTGAAAGTTTTTCTTTATTTAAGAGATGTGGATTTTTCTTCAGTAGTGCCATTTCTTAACAGATGGCTTTTCCTGATACGGCATATGGTCCTGGTATCAGTCGTTCAGAACACTTATGACTTTATATATGAATGTTATTAATATTTATGGGATTACAATATGAGTCAGTATCTTATACTGTATGGTCCCACTGAAGTGAATATTATGAATTTGCTCCCCATACGTGGCGACGCAAATTCATTTAAAATTCCATATTGTGAATTAGGTTTGCACGATATTGACAAAATGTGATATTGCGATATCGATTATGAATACTGCAATATCAATATTAATTTTGATTACGGGAAAACGCATCAAAATAGATTCATAACAAATTAAAGTTTTCTTACAACACAAGGTTTATTTCATCTGACGGTCGTATTGGACTGGCACAACATGAATAAATGAATAAGGACCATGTCTACAGAACAGTTTTACTGGTTGTACAGTATAAAATAAATATATAAAGAGAACAGGACACAACTTTTCTTTCGCTTCTCTGATTCGTTCCGTTTTGTTGTCTCTATCTATTTCTTCACTTACACTGTCACTCTGTCGAAATATGCGGACACGTGGTACGCTCCATAGAGTTCGTCACGTACTGGACCCGTGCGCTGACGTGCACTAACATGTGCAAGTGGCACGGTAACTGGCCAATGAAACATGATCATTATAACGTTTCAAACGGGCTCTACATCAAACACAACACAGCCACATAGCCAGCGGACGGGACGCAGCGCTCCACAAAATAAACAAAATAGTGCATACTTATTGCAACACTTTCGATATATGGCGATAACGATATTGAATCGATATATCTTGCACCCCAAGATATATTGCGCAACGTGATATTGCGATAACGATATTGAGTCAATATATCTTGCACTGCTATTGTGAATGTCTGATGTAGAGTATAGTGATTTACCTTCATGTCTGTCTTATATGCCGCAGTCATCGGTAACAGACTCCAGTGAGGAGAGAGCTGCAGCTATGACAAGGGACAATAAGGACAAGGTTGGTGTTTCCAATTACCCTCCTCTGACAACTTGTATCAGTGTTTTGTGTTTGTCGTCGTTCCACAGTCCACAGAACCAGGTCTGAAATATAAGAAGTAGATGTGTTCAACTTTTGCACTCAATATGTTGTCAAACGCAACCCTGGCATATGTCTGTCAATAGATGTAGGTATCTGTCAGCGATGTGTCGTCATCTAAAGTTGTTGCCCTTTGTCTCTTCTCCATAGGAGGGTTACAGTCACAGTAGACTTTTCCGCCTCTCCCCAATTAACCCTTTCACTCCTACCCCGTTTAAGGTTTGTGGGTCTCTGTGTTGTGCTTTCCACTTTCCCTTTCTGTGTATGCTCGTACAGATATGTCGATACACCACATTATAGTTCATGTACTGAATATACTCATGCTGTACATGCATACACTCGTATGTGTCCTAACATCTCCTCCATCTGTTTGACTTCCTTTGTACATTTTTGTGGAATCAGAACATGTTTTGTTTTGTCTTTTGCTTTTTGTTAATTTTTTTGTTTTGTTTTTTAAATCTTGAGCTGTACTTCAGTGGATGACAAAAGCCAATTTTAGATTGTTTGGCTTGACATCTTGTTTGTACTCAGCTTTTGTATTTAAGCAACAATTAAGTAATCAAAAGTGTGATTTGTTGCTCTTGGTTTTCAGGTAAGTGCACACATGATGGTTGAATGTTTAATTGTAATTACTAATTTAATGATAAGCAATTACATCAGTAATAATTAAGCAATTAAATGTCTCATTTATGACTCAGTAAGCATAATGTTATTATAAATTAAGCTATTTTCTTATTAACCTCATTCTGATTTGAGCCTGTGGCATTTATATGGAATAATCACATCATTATTCCTCAGGCTAAAACTAACCTATCCTGCTAAAACGGATGAAGCTGTTAATGTGAACCAAGCACATGGCTTCTGTCGATTACATCAACAGCGCTCACGTGTTTTCCTATCTCTGTAAACCTCATATCAAGTTAATTCAAACTTAAGTACAAAGATAAAACGTTCCTCCTTTTCTTTACCTTTCACTAATAAACTATCTTCCAACTCCATCTGTGGCGTGACAGCTGGCAAAGCGTGAAGCGGCGAAGACATCTCCCACCAGCACTGTCCTCCTGCCAGTGGTGCCCCATGTGGGAGAGACCGATACAGACACGCTGACAGAGATTCCTGGAAGACCTGCTGAGACAGAGGAGGAGCAGGTGGTGGAGGATGAGTTTGGATACAGCTGGAGTGAGTTCCCTTCATCTTTTTCTAAGGGTGCAATTATATATTCGGTTAGAACCAGCAGTAAAAAGATGTAATTTGTTACATTGTTTTTCATTGGTTTATTTCATTTCACACTGACCTGTCATAAGTAAATCCTGTGTGTTTGTGTGTGCATTATTGGTGTGAATGTGACTCGTGAGGATGGTGTGGTTCTAGAGACTTGCATCATATACTCCTGGAAGTTTCAGCTAAAAAGAATACATTAAAAGGAGACAGATAGTATATTGATTTACTAGCTGTAGCATGCTTTATCACCACTAGAGGTCCTCAAAGGTACATTTTGTTTCCTGCCTGCTCATAAAGCCATCCAGAGTCTGCAATAAAAAGAGCACTGATTCACATGCTTGAGGTGGCTGTACTTTAGCAAAATCTAAAGGACTCAATGTCCCAATTAAACTGTTAGCATCCTGCAGACGCTCTAATGTAGGATGCACTCACCGCTTCAAGGAGAACGGGTCACAGTCAGCCACATTCAAGTCAGGCAACCAGCATAAAGGACAGACTTCCAGCCTCCAGACACTTGGGAGTGTTGTGAATGTGTGTGTGCGGGAGTGTGTTCCCATCCTGCGGGGATAAGATTGATGAGGTTAGGGCCCAGGGAGGTGAGTTGTGGAGATTAGTACAGGACTGATGGTCCAACAGTGGCAGGGAGCCCAGAACAACAGGAGCCCATTGGTCTGAACAGTGGCTATCTAACACACCAGAGACAGCAGAGGTGGAGGGAGAAAGAGAGGGGACTGGAGTGAGAAGGGAAGGGATAACAATGGACATAAGATTGAGACAAAGAGATAGAAACCCAGCACTCTGACATTTAAAACTTTTACCATTTTTACTTTTGGTGCCTACGCATCTCACCCAATCCAAACACCTTTCCCTTTTTTGAGCAACATGACATAAACTGGTATGGAAACCCAGATTCAAGACAAATCAGGCCCTATTCAGCAGTATTGTCATCTTACATCTGTCTGCAACGACTTTACCTGCTTCTTTCAGAGAACATAATCCAGCGCTATGGCAGCCTCCCCGGTGTCATACACATGATTGAGCTGGAGAAAGGCAAGGCAGGCCTGGGCCTCAGCCTGGCGGGGAACAGGGACCGCTCTCGCATGAGTGCGTTTGTGGTGGGAATAGATCCCAATGGGGCAGCCGGCCTGGACAAACGTATGGTAGTGGGGGATGAGCTGCTGGAGGTAAGATGTGTATTGATTGTGGTCTCTCGTGGGTTTGAAAACAAAAGTTGGCCGGATATGTGACTCCTTAATATCTTTTATCTAGAATTTAAGCATGCTTTTCTGTGCATGTCTTTTGGCGTCTGTTTTGTATTACATATTTACTCTTGGAGAAAAGGTGTGTATAATTCTATATTTTTGTATCCTGTTAGATCAATGGGCAAGTCCTTTATGGCCACAGTCACCAGAATGCATCCTCCATAATCAAGAGCTCTCCATCCAAAGTCAAAATCATCTTTGTCAGGTAAAAAACAACATTTGTCTTCCTATTATAAAGCCTCTATGAATACATTTCCATGGCAACAGCAACTACATTTCATTGTTAGACTGCTTATGATGAAAACAAACCTGAAAAAGTTCAAGTCTATTGTAATGTTATTCAAAATTCAATAGAGGGAGCTATTGTAATTCAACAGAAGGATGCACTTGAAGGTGAAGTAATCCACATTCAGTGGTGACTAACAGATTCTCTCTCATGCATATTTATTAGCTAGTATAAAACAGTGAACGGTCATTTCTTGTACACTAACTACAAAAAAACAATATACTATAAAGATTAGTATGTAGTATAAACTGTATACAGTTCCTATGCAGTATGTAATTGGGACATAGCAACTGACATATCAGCACAGAGTCAGACACGTTTGATCCTTGACCCTTGCCTCAAACAGTCCTTGCCAAAATCACACTACTTAACCTTCTACTTAACTCGTATCCCTTTTCTGAACCCTGGAAGAGACACTGTGATCAGCCCACGTAAATCATGGCTCCGCTGTCACAAAGCAGAGGAGCGACGATTTACGTGAGTTATGACTCTTTGGAACAGGAACACGGAGGCGCTGAACCAGATGGCTGTGGGACCTGTGAGCGAACACGAAGGAGACAAAGTGGGGCCCCACACTGAGGTATAACACACACACACACACACACACACACGTTGTGTGGTCCTGGAGTTCCTAACCTCCCAAGCCTGTGTGTAACTCCCAAGACAACCAAAAACCACAAACACACTCAGTACTGTCTTCCCACTAGCCAACAGACACGAACACAAGTTTAAGTTATTTACTAAATACTGTATCAACTACTGCCCGTTTCCTCACAGCTAGAAACAACTGCTGCTAACGGTGATGCCCATACTTCAAAATACACATAGGACAACCCTGTTCTTTTGAAATCCCAAAATAAAGACAATAATAGAGAGGAAGTCTTGGAAGCAAATATGCTATAATGAGGGAGGTTTACACAAAAAAAGTCAATGGGGTATGATAGAGAAAGAGAGAGGGAGCACACAGGAGCAGTCAAGTCTGACAAGCTGCCAGGAAAGAGAAAAGAGACAGACAATTGTCAAATGAAAGGGTGAATAAACAAAACACGTCAATGGGAGAAGAGCAGTTCCAAAAGGGACATAAAGGCTCAGTTCACCCAAATAATAAAAAGAGGAACAGATTGTTGCCCCTTTGTGGTGTCTTCTTTCTAGCAATGCAGGTATTTTCTTTTTTTATTTGCCAAGATGTCTGACATTAAAAGAAATATCTCACAAGCGACATGTCTTTTCCAGAAAATAGTTCCCACAGAAAACTGCTCACAGTGAGGTTTGTGGATTATTTTGTCATTCTTTGAAACGTTTGAGCACCACCAATAACACCATCCATTTAGCTCCATCATATAAAAGAAGTCTCACCAGGTGTTATCTCAAACTCTTACCCATTAAACTATAAACATCTGCATGGCTACATACAACAAGAGGTCCTTTGGAAAACATGTTATGTCTGTGATTCCAGTGAACTAACCAAATAAAAAGAAATGAGTGAAAAAGAGACTTTGATGGTAGCCCCGGTTTGGGACTATCCATATGGTATGTAAGGCGACAGGGGATGACAGTGTAAATGCAGCAGCATCTGGGCAGCTCATTGATATGAACACGCAAGCACAAAAAGTTCCCCGCTGGGAACAAAAGATCAGAAGTGTGAAGGATGGAAGGTGAAGCTGTGACTAATTATCCTTCTGGAGATAATTGTCATCAGTTATGCTTGTTTTCGGCAGCTGGTGCAGCTACGTTACTTAGCTCATGTTACAGCTATGTGTCAGTCTGCAGGCTATGTTTAGACTGTACTAAATTATATCTATTTTACTCCTTTTTATGCAATCATGTTGTTCTCCAATAGGAGGACGGAGGACCTGGCATCACCTTCGTGGAGGGGAACACTGAGAGTGGAGTTGAGATTCAGAGTATATTTGAAGGGAAAGGGCACACAGGCAAAGTATGTATTACACAATGCAGCATATGGTTTGTGTACATTATACAGTTGATTTATAATCAAAATTGTGATCTGCTCTATGCAGGAGGGCTGCATGAAACCAGGGGACAAACTCTTAGCTGTGAATGGTGAATCTGTGCTAGGCTACACTGTGGAAGAGGTACAGCGTCATTGGAAATAAACTGTAATCATCATATTGTATTTCCTGTAAAGGCAAGGATTTACTTACATTTCCAAATGTAATGAACTTGACATTTGTTGTTTTCATAAGAATTACTTAGAAAACAACAACAGTCATGATGTAAAGAGTCTGATTAGTAATTCTACTGTGTTTTAGGTCAATTCTCTACTGAGAAAAGCCAAAGGTCCAGTGAAGGTAGCCTTCTCTACAAATGAGACCCCCTCTTCCTTGTCCTCTCTCCAGTCAACCTGCCAGGACGGTGATTGCTCGCCTGACGTCCTTGCCAGCCTACCCAGCATGCTTAGTGCCGCCACGACTACCCTGAGTCAACAGGAGGCGGAAGCAGTCACTAGTGAGTCCCCTTTAAGAAGTTTGACTTCTTATTCAGGAAGATAATTTGAGGATCAATCAGGTTACTGTACACCTCTTCTATTTTAGGTCTGAGTCGCTCTTCCACCCCTTCCACTCTGGCCTGCGACCCGGCGACCTGTCCCATCATCCCCGGCTGTGAGACCACCATCGACATCTCCAAGGGCCGCACAGGCCTGGGCCTTAGCATCGTGGGAGGCTGTGACACCCTGCTGGTAGGAAACTAAAATATAAATTACAATCTGGTAATAAGGGTATATCCATTCACTAAAATAATACAAAAAACATGACTGTCACTACACAAATAAGGTTAATACATATTTGCACTGTTTCCAATCTACAATCCTTTTTGTTGAAACATACTGTAAATTTTTAATGACTTTAAAAAGTTGCATGACTGTATTTTTAAGTTACACCCACCATGCCACCCACTTAGAATCTTTGGTGGTGGTATAACGCAGGTTCCAAATAGCCATGGTGGCTCAGGAATGTAGGAAATGATGTTGTCACAGGCTCCCTCCTCCTTCCGTCGTCCTCTCCTCAGCCCATCTATTCTGTCTGCTCAGTCAGGCTTGGACGAGCAGCTCTTTGTCTGGCCTCGGCCGCAGCACACAATATCCAGCCCTGGAATGTAACCTCTGAACCCCAAATGACACTCACACTGGAACGCAGAGAAAACACACTAGAAGTCAGGAACATACACACTCAGAATGAGAATCCAAAATAATGTCTGAAATAATGTCTGTCTGCTGTCAAATGCAAAATGTATTATTATCTTCGACATGTTCCCTGTACAATTACTGTTCCCCCTCCCACTATTTACTGTTATTTCCTCCAAAGAAATCATTACTGCAAATCATCTCCTAGAATTCCTGTTCACCTTCTTCTGCTATTCTGTTCTTATTTGCTCTGTTTTTTTCCCTCTCACTCCAGGGGGCCATCATTATCCATGAAGTTTATGAAGAAGGGGCAGCCTCCAAAGATGGCAGGCTTTGGGCAGGAGACCAAATCCTAGAGGTGCGGGTCCACGGCGGTATAATGAGCGTTACATGTGACCTAAAATAAAAAGAGGCTGAACACATTTCAATAACTGAGACGTGGCTGCCTGAGGAGCTTTAACATGAAAGCTTGGGTTCCCAAGTTCATTCAAGGAAGACATGCGATACATTCGTTAATAAAATACATCTCAAATATATCTAAAAATGATATTAATTTTTGGCAACAAAAAAATCTATCACAAACAACGTATTGCTGTTAGTGAGACAAGTACTGAAGAATGTTAAAAAGTCAAAAAGTAAGGGGAAAGTAACCACTGGTATGAATCCTGCATGCATCATGTGGAGAGACAGGTTGCGTATCAGCTCAACTTGGATTTGCCCTGCATCTGACCTTATGCTTTGTCACAGAGGGAGGGCAGGGGTGGAGCACAAGACTTCTGTTATGGCAGCTCAATCAGTAGACCTGAATTGAAAGGCACACATGCATGCACATCCACACATACACACCCTTATGACTTAATTGCCCTCTACTATTCATTTCTGTCCTTAAGCCAAGCCTGCTGTGTTTAGAGAATAGGCTCAGAGAGGGAAAAGTAAAAAAACGCGGTTTCCCAGTCCACAGCAATGCCATTAGCTGTGATGGGAAAAATCCTTTGCATGTCCATGGCGATAGCTAATGGGCTATTTCCCCTCTTTAATGTGGTAAAAGAAGCAGGACATCAATCCTTACACTGACCACTTACGCTTCTCACAGACTTTAGTGGGAAGTCTGCTTCCCTTAAGGAAAATCTAAGCGTTGTAACATTTTTAATATTATGATCCAGTGTTCAAAAAGCTCAGCAGTTTGGATTTCTTAAGAAGAAATGTGACCTCAGCAGTTAAAAGGAAAAATCAGTTTAGCATTAAATTAGGCCCTCTGCTGCATTCACTTTATATCAGGAATAGAAGAAAAGGGCTTCGCTACTTTGCAGAAGTACAGTTCAGTCATTTTTTGAAAATATGAACAATAGTTAGGATTATTAAGACATTAGTCTGTCTGTTATTATATTTTTCTGTTGGCCAATTGTTACTACAATAGGACAACACCATATTACTGGCGCACACAAATACTAACCTCCTTTTCTCTGGTCGCAGGTGAACGGCATCGACCTGCGTGCAGCCAGTCATGATGAAGCCATCAATGTGCTGCGGCAGACCCCGCAGAGAGTCCGGCTGGTGGTCTACAGGGACGAGGCCCAGTACAAGGAGGAAGACCTGTGGGACTCCTTCACTGTGGAGCTCCACAAGAGGCCTGGCCAGGGCCTGGGCCTGAGCATTGTAGGGAGGAGGTGAGACAGATTTATTATTAGTACAGTACTACTGCTTAATACTATGCAGTTATTATTACGTTGCTTATTATGGTCACAAAAAGAGTTAGCATACGAGTAATCTTCCACATAGTTGGACAGCAGTAACTGTATGTATTTTTCTTTTTTTAATGCAGATCACGGGACGAGAGGTAATCATTGTTAAAAGACCTGTATATTTAGATATACAGTAGATAGTGTGTAGTGTATAGAGAGTTAGAGAAATACACAGGAACTTTTTTACTTTCCTTCCCATTAGAGCTGTGGAGGAAGATTTACACAAGTCTTACTAGGATTGGCAAACTGTAGACCGTCTTACACATAAACTCAGCTCCGGCTTCTATTCTCGCAGTAGCATTTACTGGTTAAGGGCACATTTGGGAAAAGGCCTGCGGGTCCATAGGTGTGTGTAGTGTGGTGATTGATCTCACCTCTGGGACAACCCTCAGGAATGGCTTACACAGACCACACCTGCATATGCACAGCTGATTATGTGTGTGTGAATAATTTATAACTCTGGATTTGTCCAAGTGTGTTAATGAGGGTGCATACAATTTTTGGTTCCATGTTTAAATCAATTTGTCAGAAAAATACAAACCTCAGTAAGACAACTGAAGGTTTGTCAGGTTAGGGTCGTGGGTTGCACAGCTTGGACAGCAGTAGGCAGTTCAACTTTAAATGTAGTTGTAAATCTTTGCCTCTGTCAAAGTGGTTTAGCTACACAAGTGGAAAAAAAAACAACTGAAACGCTCCATAGGATGGAAAAGGCTGCAACGTAACAGACAACCTTAAATCCTGGGCTAAAATGGAAATTGCAAGCTAGCAGTTAGTGGTGAGGAGCTGTGACAGCCAAGGATCTCTGGCACTGGGGATTGTATGATCAAGTTGCCTCTCTTCACAGCTTCTGCTTGTGTTGGTTTAATCTACGTGGAGATTTGCACTTCAGATATGCAAAGTCAACAGAAGAGATGTGCTTTTGGAAAACAGACGCAGGTCTCTGCAGTTAAAGGAGAATTCCGGTCCATTTCAACACGTAGCTCTGTTGTTTGTAAATTTGGAGTGCTGTCAAATAGCAAGAAAAACGAAAACAATCGGTGTTGCCTACACCGCGTTATCCTCCTGCTACAGTTTGTGTATGTGAAGTGATTCCTTCCGAGTGAACACAGTGAATCTGACTGCAGTAGATGTAAAAGAAATGCATAAAAGTTGTGCTAATTCAGCTCTGGTTAGTTCCGGTGTTGAGACGGCAAGACTTAGGGACCATCTACAAACTACAACACCGAAAAGAGATACAACAAAAATATTTATTAATTTAATGATTAAATAAGGTAGTGTCTCCAAACTTACCTCAATTACAACTTGTCTCCTGCTAGTTGTACTACATCACTTACTTTAAAAAAAATAAGCATATGCCTATTTTTGAAAAAAATGTTGTATCTCTTTTCGGTGTTGTAGTTTGTAGCCGGTCCTGAAGCAAGCAAACAGAGCTGAATTAGCAGAACTTTTATGCATTTCTTTCACATCTACTGCAGTCAGATTCACTGTGTTCACTTGGAAGGAATCACTTCACATGGGTAGGCACTTGTAATGACATTTCGAACATGTTAAGAGGCTTAAAGCATGTTTAAAACTTGCCCTGTTTCAGCCTCCTGGGTGCTAACTCTAGCAGGAGGATAACACGGTGTAGGCAACACTGATTGTTTTCGTTTTTCTCGCTATTGACAGCACTCCAAATTTACAAACAGAGCTACGTGTTGAAATCGACCGGAATTCTCCTTTAACTTAATTTCCCAAAGGTCAGTACTCAGCAAGCACATGTGTGACTATGATGACCTTTGGCTTTAGACGAAGAAGGTCCAATTGTATTTTCCTGTGACAAAACCAACTGGTTTGTTAAGCACTCACTGCTTATTTGGCAGATATAGGGGTCAAAGGGGTAAAAGCCTGGCAGGGGCTGAGGTGGGACAAGCAGGTGACATCACCACAGCTGACTTTGGTAGAGGTGTAGACGCATGTCAATCAAGCAAACAATCCGCAAGAAATGCTTCTCATAAACGCTTAATATCTCCTTAACATGAAGGATTCTTAGAAATGCCACCAATACACTAATTAGAGGAAAGGAACTGACTAAGTTAGTTGAAGTCAGTATTGTGCAGTTAAAGTAGTGTTTTCTCAATAATACATGATAGCTTCTCACTTTTTTGGGTCTGAATGTTCACAGTAAAAATATGCAGGATTCGAGATGGAAAACATTTATTGAGGTCACAGTTGCTATTAAATATTCCATCTTACCAGCCGTCTGCCGCTTCCCAGGAACGTAAGCCACAATTGTGCAGACGTCCATTGGAAAAATGTGAAAATAGCTGGATCAATAGTATATTACCAATTACATATTCCCGTCAGCAGTATGATACGATTAGGGTCAACTAGTAGAGAAAATTACAGTATGACTTACAGTAATAAATGATATTGCACTGTCCCAACTTTCAACCTTTCCTACCAGGAATGACACAGGAGTGTTTGTGTCCGACATTGTGAAAGGAGGTTTGGTGGACACTGACGGCCGACTGATGCAGGGCGACCAGATCCTGTCGGTCAACGGGGAGGATGTCAGGTCGACCACTCAGGAGGCCGTAGCTGCACTACTCAAGGTACATCTATTGCTCTGGCCCTCAGAAGGAACCATAGTTAGTGAATGACACATCATCTTCAAACTGTGTTGGATAACTGTATTCAAAATAATGTGCCTTGTGTTGTAGTGCTGCGTGGGGCCTATAATAATGGAAGTAGGGAGGTTTAAAGCAGGCCCTTTCCACTCAGAAAGACGGCTGTCTCAATGTAGTCAGGTACTGTAATCTTTGAAGGATAACATTTTAATGTTGAATAGAAATTGTTCTGACAGAACAACAAAACAAAGAAAGTAACAGCGCTGAATGTCTTTGTTTCAGATGAGTGAAACAGGCAGCACCAAGGTGGCCTCACAGTCATGTTCAGACTCCGGGAACGTGCCCAGTGACTCTGTCAAACTAAGCAGGAATCCAGATTGTAGGTATCTTCAGAAGGGATTTTAATTTGAGGCGGTCATAGGAAAAAATAAATTGTGTACAAGGCATCCTAACATTTTGCACGTTTGCTTCCTTGCAGCTCCAGAGCATCAGGACACTAGAACAGTTGAGTTCACTAAAGGTCCCAGTGATTCTCTGGGTATCAGTATAGCAGGGGGCGTGGGCAGCCCTCTGGGTGATATTCCCATTTTTATCGCCATGATGAATCCTGTTGGCCTGGCTGCTCAGACCCAGAAGCTCAAGGTACGAGATTTACACCTCCCTCTCAGTAACCTTTATTCAGCTTCCAGCGGAATACAAGACTAAGAATTTGCATGTCAGTAATTATTGTGTAGGATTGAATGTGAATCTTAATTATGAACAGCTATGTCATTCCCACTCACTTTACTCTGTGTGACTCCCAAAGGTCAAGAACCTACAGCCTTAAGCAGTGACCTTAGCAGTTAAATGACAGAGAAAGTGACAATAGTAGCTCTGTGTGACACAGACTGGAGGAGGACAAAAGCCATTGCTAACACGGATAATAAATCTCCCACTCCTGCATTCAGATCATTAAGCCTACAGAAGGGCTCATTGAAATGAATGGGAGGAAAGCTTGAATAGTTTATTCATGCTGCTTTATCTTTTCTGCGGGAATGAGAGATAAGAACGCTACATATTGAAATTACTCAGCCGAACACAAGCATAGTTTTGCTTTTGTAAGGTTTGGAGAATTACATTTTCAAATAGTATTAGCCACATCCTGTTATCATGCAGAGTTATCCAGACCTTTGTGAAGTAACATCATAGAAATCACATAACGGCACTTCTGCACGCTTTGAAAAGTGGTGACACATATTCATACCGGTTTTAGGGATTAAGAAAACATTTGAGTGTTTTATACTCCACAGAGCTAACTTGTGTTACATTTCCATTGTTGTTACCATTGTTTCCAACTAGAGATCGCCCGATACCATTTTTTGCTTCCCGATACCGATTCCGATACCTGAACTTCCGTATCGCCCGATACCGAGTACTGATCCAATACCAGTGTGTCATATATTTTATTATGTTTTAACAACTGTATACTACTATCCCTGTATGGATGTGATATGATTTCTATCTTTGATGTCAGTCTGGCTTAGGTTAAACTCTTTGTGAAACATGAACAAACACAAACAATGAACGCCACAGAACTTTCACAGGTCACTCTATGCAGTTTGACAGTCAGTCATAACAGAAAAAGAACATAAATAAACTACTTGACGTAGATTTTCTTTAGGGCTTTATTACGTGGTATCGGATCGGTGCATAAACTCCAGTACTTCCCGATACCAGCATTTTAGGCAGTATCGGAGCCGATACTGGTATCGGTATAGAGGGTTTTCACCGACGTCACGTTCTGGGCGGTAACCTGGATGCGCGGCCATGTTGGAGGCACTCGGTGTAAACAACTGAATGGAGTAATGGAGTATTGTGCACTTTGGATGCTTTAATACTTTATATCTAAACAACAGAAAAGCTCATCAAAACGCGTCCAAGATGCAAAGGCATGGAAGGACTTGGACCACAAAAAAGGCGCGATATATTGAGAAATTACAGTTTACTGGCGGTGCAGATCCCTACAAGTTGGCTCCCTCTTCTTGGATCCATGGCGACCCGGTGATTCTTCCTTCAGTTGCATATCCCGATATAGTCAACTACCTGTTTTTTTCGCCGAGCCCATACACAGCGGAAGACCTTAAATCCTACAAAAGTTTGGAGGCTTATAACCAGATGGTGTGTGGATGGGTGAGGGAGACGCAGTACCAAGTCATTAACGACCAATGTGTTGTGAAGCCAAAGTAAGTAATGCAATAACGTCTTTAATCAACCTAACCTTAACTGTATGATATCATTGTGATACTCAAGGTGTAGCCAATTGACTCTCAATAGTTTTTTTTTTTTCATTTCAAAGACCGAACAAGATTTTTCCCTCAGTAGATCCTGGTTAAGCTTTGCCAACCACAAGTGCCTCCTTTCCTCTGATAACTTCTGGCATTCCTCTCCCTTGTTTTTAATAACTTTTGGAAGTCGATAATATTCCAAATGTTTTTCTCGGTCTGACCTAACCTAAAACACGGCAATAATTAACCATTTTCCTTGACGCCGTTCGGGATTTACTTCAGTGCCTATGCTTTGTTGTGATGCGGAGTACCTCCAACATGGCGACTTCGGGTCTGATGACGCGTCTGATGACGCGTCGTGAAAACCCTCTATCGGAACATCTCTATTTCCAACCCAAACACTGATGTGTCAGAAACATGGAGAAAGCCAGCTTCACAGCTGAACGTGCCAAGTTGGTTTTCTCTCATGTATCCTTTTAATTGTATGAAACTCTCACTTGTCTAGATTGGGGACCGCATCGTCAGTATCTGTGGAACCTCTGCTGAAGGCATGACCCACTCACAGGCTGTCACTCTGCTCAAGAACGCCACAGGCACCATACAGCTGCAGGTCTCTCTCTCTCTCACTCACACACACACACACACACACACTCCCTTTGTGTTCTAATTAGATAAACACGCAGACACAGTTAAATAATCTAGTCTATTCTTTATCTGTGTACAAAGTACAAACCTGAAAAGAAAAGTCGAAGGCTACCAGCGGCAGGCTTTGAAGTACCATAAAACTTGTCTCCCTCATCCAGCACAACCACAATGCTATCAGTCTTTATCTTGCAAGTCTACCATACCATAAAAGTGTGTGTGTGTGTGTGTGTGTGTGTGTGTGTGTGTGTGTGTGTGTGTGTGTGTGTGTTTCGTGCACCTGTAGGTGGTAGCGGGTGGTGACACCACCGTGACGGGTCCCTCTCAGGAGCAGGCAGCTGCAGGTCTCACACCCAGCTGCATCTTCCAGGATGACCTCGGGTATGAAGTGGTTATTACACAGAAAGAACATTTTGCTGTGTGTCAACATCAATCTTACCCCTTATGTCAGCCTGTCTAAGTACTGTATGAAAATGAGGGTGGGGGGAGGTCACAAAAAATGGGACGGTTATGTTTTTTTCTTCTTTTTGCGGAAGCGAATGTAGTCCGTATACAGTAGTCCCTAACTGTCTTTGTCTTCCCATCAGCCCACCTCAGTATAAGACCATCAATCTTGAAAGAGGACCAGACGGACTGGGTTTCAGTATAGTCGGAGGGTACGGCAGCCCGCATGGAGACTTGCCGATCTACGTTAAAACTGTTTTTGGAAAGGTACGTAGCACATTTCTCCATTTCAAATTTGCAGAATTGACAAACAGTGTGTTATTAAGCAACTCTATTTGCGTGTGTGTGTGTTTAGGGGGCAGCAGCGGAGGACGGCCGCCTGAAGCGAGGAGACCAGATAATGGCCGTTAACGGGCAGACTCTGGAGGGCGTCACTCATGAAGAAGCCGTTGGCATCCTGAAAAGGACCAAAGGAACGGTCACGCTCACAGTGCTGTCATAGACACACAATTGCACACACACACACCCGCTACCACCTACAGGTGCACGAAAACACACACACACACACACACACACAATCTTCAGTTATTTTCCTACACTTCTTATCACACCCACAGTTAATCCACATCTACAAAGACTGAAACTTTAAAATAGAAACACAGCTTGCAGGTGTGATGTCATGTCTAACAGTAGGAGAACTCAAACCAGCATTATTTCACGACTAGACGATTGTGTTAAAATCACCAGCTGTTCATCTGTGAAAATATGAACACTGAAATAGGAACAACCATACACTGATAATTATGAAGGGGCCTATTGCTCAATGTAGCTTTGAACACTGTGACCCACGTAAGTCTACAGCAAGTAGACTTATGTACTGTATAGTCATGATAAGAGCTTTTATCACTGAAACAGTCCTGCAAAATAGTATGTTAAGTAGATATATGAATTCATAACTAGCCATACAGTTTTAATTAAGTTGTTATATGAATCTTAAAGAGGCCGTAAATAGTATTAGAATCCTGGCTCAACTCAATTACATTCCATGGCTCTGGATTGAAGTATTCACTGAAACATTTTTTTTTTTTTTTTTTGCCGTTTCCTGCATTGAAATAAATGCATTGGAAGATCATTATTTTCAGGAGTATTTTTACAACAGAGAGCACCCTATAGCAAAATCAGACTATTTCTACAGAGGAGAGGTCTATTCTTCAAGGTTTTTAACAGTCTGGGGTCTACTTATAGAGATGACCTCCCACTAAATTCAGAGCATGAAGCAGCATGAAAACGGCCTTGAGGCAGTTAACAGATTAGCAGAATTAAGCTAATGGCTGTATTAGCTGATAACAGCATTATTTGTCTTTGGCATTGCACTGCTGTTGGCCACTAACCATGCTGATTATCCGGTAAGGCCGATGCTGCTCCAACTGGTGTTAATCAACTTATCATAAAGTCGCAGTTGTTTTAGCAAAAATGGCCAATAGAGCATTTTTTAAGTGCTGATGGCTAGAAGTCTCATATTGTAAATACACAAAGATGTGAAATCCTTAAACTAAGAAGCGTGGTTTGAGTGCACATTTGGCTAGATGAAGAATTGTGAGTGCGTGTGTATGACCTACTCACTGAAATATAGTGCTGCTAAAGCCAATATATAAGGTATTATGTCAGTATTTGGATTTTTTTTAAGTATTAAGTAATCACTTCATGGAAGTGCACGGAAAAGCACCTGCTATCTAGTTGGAGTAGACAATTGTTTCTTCCTAAGTTTTTAAATTGTTAAATAAATATATAATGGACCTGAGCTTATTCTGACCTTATTGTTTACCCAAAACAAAGTCATCTAGTGTGTACCTCCTAAAAGCATTAGGCATGTGTTGTGTGGTCTAGTCTATGAGAAATGTGTCTGTTCTCTGTCTTATCACTTTAAATATGTGTCTCTAGCACTGTCAATGTGACAGTATTAAAGTTATTCACACTGAATTAAATAAAAGTGACCTTTGGATTCAATGTGTTCCACTTTTGCTTTTTGTTGTGCCTTTTATGCCTGAAGAAGACATCATTCTTATTTCAGCATCCTTTTTTGTACAGTAATTGAAAACACATAATTGAATCCAATGAGAAAAGTAGCTAGTTAAACCTCAGTAGAGTGACTATAAACTCAAATATGAAAATATAATGTTCTTAAATGAAAAATAGTTAAGCATCGTGAAAGGCAGGGCAACCTTCCAAGTGCACCAGCTGTTACTCTATCAAACTGCTCCTTACTTTGGATTATTGCACAGTATACATCTGCCATACATCACATAAATACGTTTTCTATCCAGCAATTTACTGTTGCAGGAGGTCAGAAGCTAAAACGCACTGAAATTAAATGCACATGAATAAAAATTTATAGATATGGGATAATACGGCCATGTGGAACAGCACGTGTGGACTTGCTTGAATAGACTCTATTGTCACTTGAGACTCAATAAAGCATGGATAGAGAGAGACACAGAGCTCTCCCTTAAAATATGGCATCCCATCTGTCTGTACACTGACAAGCACAGCTGCTTCACAGCCTGCTGCGTGGTTTGTGTGGAGTCCTATGCATAAAGTCCATTTCCTAAGCCAGTTTACAGCAAACATGGGGGCTACCAGTTAATCACACCAGTCACGCAAGACCTTTGAAGCCCTTTGTCTAATGAGGTCTGGGGTGCGTTCAGATTCAGTGGGCTGTTAGTAGAAGTACATATGCTCAACTGTTGGGCGACTCCTTCACCCTGAGGTCAAGACCCAACAGTTACCTGCAGCTGCCGCGAGCAAAACCACAAACCGGCTAGCCACCGCCTGCACTCGACAGCTGAGCTTTCCTCAAGCACCTGTTGTTTTAATGGCCCCAGTGGGTTTTAGAGGTCACCCAGCCTCCCTCCAGGTTCAGGAGACGCTGGTTGGTTTACACAAGACTTGTCTGCACAAGCCTTTTAGATGTGAGATCAGATGTTGCCACTGCGTCACGCTTGGCTTGAATGCGGGCGAATGGTGTAAAGTTACCACATCGATGGCGCCAAAGCTAAATCACTTTAAAAGACTGCATTATCAAGATGTCAGTCAGGCCTCTTTGTACATTTTCATGGGATTCTACTAAGAAAAAGACTTCTTTCTTGAACCTAATAAACCAGAGTTATAACAAAGACAGCGTTTCTGTCCCGTTCCACGCAAAATGTCAACTCCATAACTAAAGCGTTTGCCCCCGTAGCTTTAGATGCAGCCTGTATGATAAGTTTGTCGGCCGCCCGTTCAAACATTTCAGAGCTCAGTATCATCATGACTCATGCTAGCTACACACTGGCTAGCAAGAGGTTAAGCAAACAGAAACCTATAGTTGATGATAGTTTTGCTCATTTGTTTATCATTGATTATCAGAGGGCACATAGGGAGAGGTGGTGGACAAATTTGAATCATGACATTGTCAAAGTGGATTTTGTTCAAACTTGGAAGGCAGTGGATTTCTCTGAACTGAGGAATGTATCATTTATCATCTGAGAAATGTGGCCAATGAATTGTGCCAAACATGAAATGCATCAAAGAGATGTTTAAATTGGGTTTTCATCAACCATTACGTGTAATTGTGTCAGCAAACATGGTGTAACTAATACTTTGATAAAGGTTCAAATGTATCAACACAAGTCACACTTGAGTGTCAGATGTTTCTAATTCACTTCAGAATCATTGGCTCATTCATATCCCCCCCATCACCCCAACCTCCTCCTCATGTGGTATTTCGTTTTGTTGATTTGACTGAGATTAATGTTCATGTGTGTTTGTTAGTTGACTGTAGTTTTGATCCTGTCACTCCATGACAAACAATAAGTCAACTATAATTTGTGAAATATCTCTACATCTACTGGACGGCATGGTACACAATTTTGAACAGATGTTCATGGTCTACATGAACACATGGTTTACAATTTTGTTTTTTAAGTGAAAACTCAACAGCAATTGGATTGCTATGATTTCTTTTACACACATTCAAGTCCCCCTTACGATGAATTGTAATCACTTTGCTGACACCGTGACTTTTCATCTAGCGCCATAATCAGGTCACAATATTGAATTTAAATACTTTAGTTTATGACCGAATACCTGCAAAACTAACAATGTTCCCATTAGCCTCAACTGTATTTTGTGTGTAGTGTCAATTAGCAAACATTAGAATACTAACACACTAAACTAAAATTGCGACCATGGTAAACCTTATATCTGTTAAACATCTACATGTCAGCATTGTCACTGTGAGCTTGTTGGCATGCTATCATTAGCATTTAGCTGTGCCTATACAGACACAGAACCGTCAACATGGCTGTAGACTCTAGTCTTTTTAAAAACTGGCAGCTTATATTACAAGTCTCACAGAGGCACGCCCTCACATGACAGTATGAGGAAAGTAAGTATTTGTACAACAGCCAGTATTTGTTTTTCTTACCAGTGTTAAAATCATCTTTCCATTCTCAAACCTGCCGACATATCAAACTGTCACAAGGAACACATGCAGCTTTGAGCAGACACGCTTGGTTAAACAACATAATTCATCTCCCGACTACCTGATCCGCTGTCACGGAAAAAGAGTCAGACATAATCAGACATCTCCTTTTACACGCTGAGTGACTTTTTGTCATGGAAATCAGAGGGTCTTAAAAGGTCACCTTCCAATCCCCTGCCTGCCCTTGCATACACAAACTAGCAAACAGAATTAAATTTCCACTGTGGCAAGGGTGTAAAATTGCTGCTTGATGAACACACCGCTCTAGAGGAAGACAATACTTTCCCTTCACCAGCTTTGAAGGGAAGAGCTAATGATAAAAAGGTTTCTGAGGCAATCGTTTGGCCCTCCTGCACGGTGCACTCTGTTGCCTCAAGTCTTTACTTAGCTGTCAAACAGATTAGCACATCACAGGCGCACACAATCCTCGGCATTGTTTGAGCCAGCATACACTAGTTGCTCTTTAACAGTCCTTTCCTCTCAACGCAGTGGTGGAACTGCAGGCAAATTTGGGTGGAGATTGTTTGTGAATCTATCACATGAACATTTCTGTCTTAAATTGATGTATTGCAAATCAGTATCATTAAATGGCTAATAAACATTGGAATGGGAGGAAGCAACTCATCATGCTGTCGAGTGCATACCTAAGACTAATAAACAAGTCCAACAACTCAAACTGGGAACGTGGAATTATTGCTAGTATAAGAAATAGGGAGTAAGACAAATTTCTTTTTGCATGACAAATTTTATTCAGCCCTACTTATTTGGCGTTTTAATTTGTTTACTCTAGTTTTACATATCTCACACTGGTGTCTTGTTTCCAGAGCAAACAAAAACATATATAACTATCCTCCTTTTTTTAGATGCTAACAATTATGTTTTTCTGAGTGCAAGATGCAAACAAACACATACTTTGCTTCTTCTCCATAGACCCAAATTATGCCAGAGTCATACTTTGCAAGCAGGAAGCTGGATGCTATCATGATTTACAGTTCCAAGTATAGCTACAGCTCGGCACACACTCTTGCGCTCTTGTTTAAAAAAAAAGAAGAAAAAAAAAGGGAGTTAACCAAAGCAGCGATGACATCATGCAAGATCCGATTTCCTCCTCACCTTTGGCGTGTTTGCACAAAGTGGAGTGTGAGGGCTGAGGCACGTGTTTACACAGACAACAGAGCACATGTTCAGCGAGGGAACACCAAACACTGACATTAAATGTTTGGTGTTCAACCCTTAACTGCAGTTATTACATGTTGGCAATACAGTCTACTACTCAGACACTGACAACACAACAGACGAGACAGTTTTTAATGACCCATCCCATACAGTAAACTACTACACTATCTCTGAAAACAGGAAGCTGCTTCCCCATAAGGCCACCGCTTGTCTTAAACACACCTTCCATGTTTCTCTTGGTATGTTTGCATTTCAGTTACAGCTCCAAATTACATCACCGTGGCTGAGGCCTGATACGGCAGAGTGTGTAATCATTGTTTTATGAGCTGTGTGTAAAGTAATGCGGTGACATAGCCGCTGGGAAATTTTTGCAGAACTGAGGGTGCAACAATCACCTGTGTTTGCCCGTGAGAGGTGTACATGTCTGACCGTGTGGAAGGACGCGGCTGCAAGGCTGTGACACCAGATGACATCAAATGATGCATGCCAAGGCTAAAGTTGAATGTTGCCTTACTTTAGCGTATTAGCATGCTAAGATTTGCTATTAGCATTAAACACAAAGTGCAACTGATGCTGATGGAAATGTCATCAGCATTTGGTCATAAACCAAAGTATTAAAGAAAATAATTTGACGTGCTGGTGGAACTAGAGGAAAAGTCAGAGGATCACCAAAGTTATAACAATTATTTCTGTATGGAACATAAATGTATGTACGAAAATGGTATGGTAATCCATACAATATTTGTCAAGAAATTTCACTCAAAATCACAGGTTTTACCCTCATGGTTGAAGAAAAAGTCAGGAAATCTCCAGTCATTAGGCTGTGGATAAGTGAACATATATTTGACCTGCTTGTGGTGCTAAATGAAAAGTCAATAAGATCACTAAAGTTATAAAGATTCATCATGTATATCTGTAGCAAATCCATCCAATAGTTAGTTAAACATTTCACTAAAAAACAAACGTGTCAACCTCATGGAGGCACTAGAGGAAAGGTCTGGGGATCATCAAAGTCAGTAGATCTCATCCTCTGGGGACCATGAATGTATGTACAAACTTTTATGGCAACACGTCAGTTGTCGAAATATATCGGTGAAGTGGTGGAAAAACCCACAAGCTGACTAGAGCCAACACACAGTACTGTAACATAGCAAAGATCTAGAACACTGCAATGTGCTTGTTCCACCTTTGTTAATGGTATGTGTTATTGACTGCCGTCTCTCTGCATTGCTGGTGTAAAAACAAAGGCATCCTAGTGATTTTAAGGCAGGATGGAAAAATTAGCTAGTGATAAAAGCCCATTTACGCCTTCGCTGCCATTTGCGCCCATTTCCATCTTCCCTCAGCAAATCTGCCTGTGCCATGACTTTGCAACGCATATCAAATTAAATGATGTTCCATAAATAACCTTTTGCTCAGGCTTCGACTTGAATGTCTAACTTTAGTTTTTATTATTCTGAGGATGACATGTTCAGAGACCCCAATCCACTTAATCTGGAGCTGAAACCCTTAAAAACAATTCATACTCAAACCTGTTTCCCCAGAGAGCTTTCTGCCGTCTTTGATCTGGCATCTTACCAAGTCATTACTTGCATCACGCAACCATTAACTCACCTTAACCTATAATTGTCGTTTTATACTGTAACAAAGGCTTGATAAAGTCATAAAATTCAGCCTGTGTGGAAGTTATTTTGCAATTTTTTGCTTCAAAGCCTGCAAGGTTTTTTGCGCTACTCTATTATTATCATCTTATCTGTTGAGTAGCGCTCCAGTGATGGCTTGAAGATGCCAAACAATACTGGTGAGGTATGAGGTTGGGATTTTGAGGGCATTCTTGCAAGGTTGCATTCTCAGACAGACCTATAAATATTTTTTTAAAAAGGCTCTGGACCAAACATTTAAGTTCCCACAGTTGAATTCAGTTTTGGTATGTTAGCCAGTTTGATTTTAAACAACATGCACATTTTACAAAGTTACCATTTCAGGAGAAACTGCATTACCCATTTTATAAAATATATTAGTTATGGAGCACAAAAAAATATCTAAAGTCTAAATTCCTTGACTTTCAACAAAAGTTTGCCTTTTTTATCCAACAGCAGCAGTGTGTGAAGCTGTTCCGTGGCCATTGCAAACCATGACACTGCTGTGTCAGTACACTTTAAATCCTGCTCTGCTGCTCCTCTGCTTGATTTATGAGGACTTCCAGTTGCCTCTGAACGAGACCACGACATGCTGAACGCAGAGCTCAGCAGTGTTTTAAAACAGGTTTACATGCCCCTGACCAGGTGAATTTATCCCTGCGGTAAATGTCTGTTTGTGCTGTTAAAGTGTCTGCTTCCACTGCCCTTTTTTCTCAAGATCACAGATGCTAGATAGTTCTGCTGGCGTTATACTTCCTGAGTGGATTCCAAGCTTTAAACAGGTGTAATCATGCCCTCTAGTCATTGTAAAATCAGGCAAATAGGGAACAGAAACGTGTTTCTCCTGCACATGCTTACGTCCTCTGCTGCCATTTAGTCATTGCAAATAAAAAGACAACACCCATGGGTGTCATAGACTGGATTTCATTGATTGCTATCTATCTGACATGCATCTGGTTGAAGGTCACACTAGCTATAAAAGAAAGAAATGTCACTTGGTGATAATGTTTCATGTCCTTAAAAGATAAAAACGCATGCTTGAGCCTGACTTATTCTGCAAATGCATCTAAGAGGAAAATGTTTTGAAGAGCTCTTCAAAAGGAATCCTTTTATGCATGTGGAGAACGGCAATGATTGGAATTTTAAAATGAATAACTGTCAATCCTACTCAAAGTCAAACACAATATAAAACATTTAGCAGTGTGTGTATACAGGACCATATCTTGGAGGAAATACATATGCAGTTATTTAGCAACGCCATAAAATGCAAATACAAAATAGCTGCATATGAAGACCAAAAGAAAATCCGTTCAACAATAAATGGCCTTTTGCTATGTATGCAGCACTCTACATTATTTGATTAAGAGCACATTTACTCAGGTCCCGCATGAGAAAATGTCAAAAGCAAAAGAGAGCACAGAAGTGTCAGCAGCCTATAAAGCATCCATCACACCAAAGCTGTAGGGTATTTAGGGAGACACTTTCCACCAGACCTGCATGAACCTGTTATTTGCAAGGAGCCAAACTGATTTATGCACTCTTGATATGTTGCAATGTTCATCTACTTTCCTACAGGCAAAGAGCCGTCACCATCCAATGAAATTGGATTAATTTGGGCTAAATTGCTACCTTGCTCAGAGGATTTATTTAATGACTTCTAGGACGAAAGTAGACATTGGCCGAGTCAGTGCTGTTGTTTTTCTGAAAGTTATTAAGTCAGCAGCACATTTGTGTTTTGTTGAAAAGCACAGAGAGTGAGCAGCCAACAGACATGGCTGCAGGGTCTTACTAACACATGACATCATTAGTGGACACTTTCACATGACCTGACAGGTCTCATTTTCCCGGGGCCAGATCATCGACACACATTTCTTGAAAGTTTATATGCTGTTGTGTTTGCCGAAATAATGAATTGTCACAGATATCCTGCTATTCTGTCCTTTGAAGATCAGTGCACCAATTTCTCCAGAATGCATCACATTTTAAAGAAAAATGGGGGCGACCTCTAGCTCACCCAGTAAGAGCGTAGGCTGAGGCCTTTGCAGCGGCCCGGGTTCGAATCCGACCTGTGGCGCTTTGCTGCGTGTCATCCTCCATCTCTCTCCCACCTTTCCTGTCTATCCACTGTCACTCTGAAATAAAGGGAAAAAAAGCCCCAAAAAATCATCTTAAAAAAAAAAAAAGGAACAAGATCAATCAGATCACATCAGAAGAGTAACCCCCCTGTTGCAAATTTATGCCAAGAATTGGGTATTCCTTAGTAACAACTTGTGTTTTAATTTACATAATGGCTTGTATTCAGTGTTGTGTAAAGCTCATCTTTTTCCATGTAAATGCTAACACGCCCTTTGTATTTCAAACCATTTAACTACAATTTAATCAGCATTCAGACCATGCCTTTTATTCAGCTCCTTTGAATGTTGAGGTAGACACTTTGCAACAACTTAACAAATGCATGCACGTAGTAAACTAAATGTGAATAATTAGTTAGTAAACTAAATTAAGCTCATTTAACACAGGCAATATCAGATTTACAAAACTCCATTGTATAAACGCAGAAGTATCCTCCACATACAAATAGCTCTTTGCAAACCTAACCTAAAGATGGAATGTCAGCATCCCCCAAACAAAAGAGAATGCTTTTTGCAAAGCCTTGCAGCCATACATCCATCCTCCCACTGTTTTCAGAAGAGGGCTGTAGTGGAATCCCTGCTATGTTGCATTGCTTGCCAAGATCCAGAGATGCCCCATCAATTTCCTTTTCCAACACTTTGTAAAGAAAGAGCTTGTAATTGAAATTCAATTCATTTTCATGTTACATACACATCTCCTGAAGGAAATTTAGCACTAAAACAACGCGGCAAATGCTTTGTTAGCTTCAAGTAATTCCAAAAAGCAAGATACAGAAAAAGGCTTTTATTTTGTAGAATTGTCTTCGCTATATTCCTCTGAGGTTGAACCCCTCCAGAATAAAACTAAATGTGGACTAAATAGTCATTTTAGATATGATGGAGTGTAAAATTGGAGCTTGAGTATGCAGCTTCGTTCTTGACCTTTTTGGAACAAAACATAACTCAACGTTCACTTACTAGTTTTTCCAGGGCCTATGACTGTACCTCACAGCTGTCCCTATTTTGATTCCGGGCTGGGGACCTTTATTGTCATCCCCCCCTATTTCCAGTCCATCTCCTGCTGCATTTCTAGACTTGTTGTACAGAACTTGATGGCACCTGAGCAAGGTCCATTTGCCTAAGATGGCTGAGAAATACAGTAAAAAGTTACAGAAAAAGCTAGTAAGGGAACTGCAAGTTTAGAATTTTTTTTTTTATTACGGAAAGCAGTGGCCTCTACAAATATGGGACTTATGGTAGTCCAATTTCTAAATAATTTCTCCTTGATGTCATCAGTATTTATTTGCTGAATCTCTCTAAAGTTAAAATAGTTTAAAAGGTTTAAAACTTCATCTATCCGAGTGTAAATGGATGAGGAAATGTTCCCTAAAAGCCATTAGCAGAGTTATTCACAACTGAATGCATTCGGCACTTGAAAGGAAATCTACCTTGCTCTTCCAGCACTTTTTACCCTATCCGCAATCTGCACAATCATTTGTCTTCATTAGTCTCTTAGCAAGTACAACATCCTCACCCATGTGGCTGCAGCACTCAAGAGAAGGTGGGGGCAGAACATCCAGCCATCTGACTACATGGGCAGACAGGCTGTCAGCGAGTACCGCACCAGTGATTCAAATGATGATCCCTACAGGGGCAATCACTAACACTAACCCGAACACTGTTAGGTCCGTTATCAGTCTCTGCAGATATACAGTGTGTTTTGTAGCTGGTGTCACCTTAGCTGGCCTGTACTGTAATATTGGCCCTGCATTTTAAGACTTTCCCATACACCAAAACCCACCAAAGCTGTATCATGAAAAATATCAATGGTGACAGTAGCTGAACGACGTCACTGTAATACACTGCTGTAACCCCTCCCCGAGAGCAGCAGTCTCCTGAGTCCTATCAGTAACAGCCTGCTAAGAGGCTTTCCTCCCCCCAGCACAAAGAGCTGTCTGTTAGGCCAGCGAGGCATCCCAGGAGTCAGCTGAGACAGGTGGCTATCCCCACAGGGTATGTACGTGGGGGCTGGGAGGCTGAACGCTGGAGTAATCAGAGACAAGTCAAGACAAAAGCATGGTGTTATTTCAGCGGTGTGGGTTTCCAACTGTTGAGTTGTGGGTTAAATGTTTTGATGGAGAGGAACACCACAGCAAAGGAAGAAAAATAAGAACACTATTTTTTTGTCCATCTCGAATGTCTATACCTGCTGCCTGGACACATGAAAATAAAAACATTTTACTGAACTCCTTTCGATTAGGGACTGTACAAAAATGATTTGTGGGGTGGGGTTGAGTATTTATTTTATTTCAGCCTCCCCTTGCAAGATTTAATGCAAGAAAAAAAGATTAAAATACTACAAATCAGTGGTGGCTTTAGTGTGCACGGTGGGTCATATCTTGTAGGGCTGTTTTGAGAAACATAGAATACACTGGACGTCGTTTCCACCTTCACAAAAAGGGGAACAAAAGTTAAAGTTTAAATTCAGGCATAACGTTAAGCCCCTCCCCACCCAAATCATTTCCGACCAGTCCCTAACATAGATGCTTTTAGGAACCTTACAAATCAATGCATTTGATTGTCTTTGAATCCATTAAGGTGATGACAAATGTGGATTTGTTGATAAGATTAAAAATCTAATATCATATGGTTCATAAATCGACATGAGGAATCTCTATCCAACTGTCCACATTTACACCCTGACTGTAAATCTACTTTTGCATGCTAACTTTCAGGTAGATGGGGCGTGACGGTAATTTAAACCTTCCAAAATTACACTTCCGCGGTGGAGACCATCCAAATCCCACTCAAGTAGAAATGATCTTGTGTTTTTATTGAAGCTCTGGGTTTGAATGAGGGGGCTTTAAGAGGGTGCCAAGGAAACCATGCCAGTTTTGCATCCTAATCCCATGAGATGTTAGAGGTCCTTTACCTCTTAAACTAAAGCACTTTAGCAAAATCTTCTAGGTCCTGTTACACCAGTTTTGACATGCAGATGAGGGTTTTAGTGGCAAGTTGGATGACCCTGGGAACTTTTTTTTCCCCGATCAGTGCTACCAGGAAGAAAAAGAGGGTTTTATTTCCTATCAGGATCAAGCTGAACAGTTAATCCTAATGTGTGCCACATTTTAGCATATCAGGGATGAAGGGACTGACAACTACTTTGTCTGTCAGTGTGGAATCAAACTCGGCTGGCTGAAATATATCAAGTTGATCAGAAGACTGAGAATGAGCGGAAATTACTCTTTCACACAATAAACGGACGAAAGCTAAGTCTTGATAAGCCACAAAAGGATTATAAAACAAATGTGGAACTGGTACAAAAATGGTTGTATGTGATAAATAACCAAGCTGTATGTTGTTATTTTTATCAGGTTACAAAACTAATTTCACAACAGCTCTTCAGACTACAGCATTGACCATGAGAGGACCATGGGAGGGGATTTTGCATTGCAGGACAGTTTTGGGGGAGTGCACCATTTGCTCTTTCCCAAGAGGATCACATCTCTTTCCCAGGAAAAATGACAGTTTATGAGAGAGTGCAGACAGAACAATTGGGAAAATGGAATCCCATTGTGACAAGAAAAGCTGCGATACTCTTGTGTACAGTAATGAAGATAGAGGAGCAAATTTAAAGAAAGGTCCACAACTCACATGGGCAGAAAATGACGAATTGAAGGAAGGACTCGAAGAGCTTGAGGAAACAGTAACTGTAATACGAAATTTCTCAGAAGTATTCTTTATCAGCCTTGAAATAAATACAAAAATACTTAAGAGTAAACAAGACAAACATGATGTATGACAGCTGTTTTTTTCCTACTGGCAGTCTTTCACTTTAAATCGTATGTGTCTATTATGCAGACAAATGCAAATGTGCACCAGTTAGGATAGTAAAATTATACCATCATGAAAAAAACTCCATGCAGCAGAACAAAACCATGAGCTTACGTCTAGCAGATTGGTAGAATATGCAAACTACTTAACTACAAAGTCATCAGATCAACGATTCTTGACGTTTCTCTCTGGGTCAATCAATTGTGTTGACCCCAAACTGCCCTTGTGTGACCTGAATGAGTGTCCAGGGAATTACAAAGCAGTCATCCACAGGGAAGCATTTTACTCAACCATGTTTGCCAACCAAGGGGTAACCCCAGCTCTGCTCCTCTAACGACACAGGGTCATCTTGTTGCCAGGACACACTTGACAAGACTTTTGACCTTTTGGCTTCATGTTGCCTGTTGCTGGGATGGTTTCTCAGAGGAAATAATCAATGTTGTAAATAGGCTGTTTGTGTCCATTTCTGACTGCATGTCTGTCTTGTTTCACATAAGTCAGGTGCATGGACACGGCTATCCCAAAGACAGATTTGCAATAGGGCTGAAAAAAATCATATACACTGCAACTTCGGGAAGCTTCAAAGCAACCATGAAAACATGTATTTCTCTTCTATGACTCACAACTTGGCTGTCAAAGAGCAAAGCAAAAAGTTCAAAAGCTGTGGCAGGGTCATTGCCTTCTGTAGAAGTCCCTTTGATTCCTAATATAGTCACGGAAAGGTTTCCTGGCCCGGATAGAAAGAGAAAGAAGGGGGGATCAAATGGGATAGAGGTTTGTTTTGTTCTCTCCTCTGTCTGTTGAAGGTTCCTGGCTGATGTAGCCTGCTGTTTAATCTCAGCTGGCTCAACGGCTCGGCTCGCCAGAGTGTGGTCAGGAAAAAGACACCCAATACAGAGAGCCATCAAGCGCAGCCAGGGTGTCACAGGGTGACAACAGATAAAAAGAGCAAGATATTAGAGGCTAAGAGAATACAGGAGGCACTGAACTGTGTCTGTCTATTTTGTGAATCAGGATAGCTTATGTCATATCAACATACTTTTATGACCTACTGCAAAACTGCTCATCAATTATAATCAGTTTATACATTCAGCGTGACGCCCTTTAACGGCACTGTGCAGGTTATACAAAAATACATATTATTATACAAAATGTGATGTGTTAAATTCTGCTGGCTCTAAGTAGAGTGAAGGTGAACTTCACTGATCTTCAGCATAAATGTTACACTCCTTTGGTGACTAATGATGACTAATTTGGCCAATCCTTAGGTCCTAGCATAAATGCAAATTCATAATACTAGTTGGGAAATATGTTGACATTAGCGGTGGTCACAGTGCATTACTAGTTCCACCAGTTTGTGCTTACAATAGAAAATGATTTCACAAGCAGCCACTGATTGTGTCTGCATTGAAGAATAAGTAAATGAATAGTTCTGTTTGGTGGAGCTTTTAAATGTTAAAATACATTTTTGATTCTTCAAGGCCAAGAAGGGTTTGTCACATTGTGTAAATTAGGTGCGAACTTCTGTAGTGCTGTCCAATCAAAAGCAACCAACTAGAGCATGTAAACAGGAAGTCATATCAGCCAAAATAATAGTTTTAGGGGGGCAAACAAAACGTTGTTTGTATCGACTTTGTTTTATTGACATTTGCATACATAGAGATAAATGTGTTTCAGAGTAATATTGTTTATTCAGTTTAGAATGAAATATCAGACTATGCTAACCTTTCTTGCACTAATTGGTCATTTAGGCCATAGCTCATTTAGTTATTGCCATGTTGTTTCATAATTTGAGCTATACCATGATATTTTTATGGAATGTGGTTTCAAATCTTCACGGCTCACATGTAGGGCTGCTCGATTATGGAAAAAAATATAATCACAACTATTTCGGTGAATATTGAAATCACGATAATTTAACACGATTACTTGACTTCTGGAAAGATGTTGCAATTACTGAAATTAAACAGTGGAAAAAGTTAAATAAATCAACAGTAAAAAAAAAAAAAAAAAAAAAAAAATCACATACAACTGAACTCTGCCTTAATACTTTTCGTATTGAAACTGTATTTTTTCTTTCAGAACAAGAGAAAATAAGAGTTTACTTGCAAAACGTAATGAGCTAAATAATTGTTTTATAATAATAATTATATAATAACATAATTGTCTTGATTATTCTGTTTTTGTGATCATTGGGAGCCAAAATCATAATCACGATTAAATTTTGATTAATTGCACAGCCCTACTCACATGATTATTTGATAGCATTTTGAGTGCTGGGTAAGTGTTGGGTTAGATGTTTCCACCATCCCATTTTGCTCTTCATTTAAACATTAATTTGGTCTGTTAGTTCAGTTAGCTATATGACAGTTAGTCAGCACTTGGCACTCACTGGTTGGAAATACTTTGAGATAACTAATCTCTATGTAAAAGACTAGATTGTGTGGTGCAGCCTGTTTTAATTTAGTGATGCATAAATCTCCATTTAGTAAACCAATTATAACTTGGTTAAGTTTGAAGTTGTGAACAGGGTTTGTTCTCTTTTTCTCTGTTCTGTTTTCTGAGAGAGATCCTCTCACATAGCATAACGTAGCATCATCACAAATACTGATGTAGCCAATAATGTCATACATTTTCATAAAATTTACAGTACACGTTTAAGTGTAGAGCTGAACTATAAACAAACCTATGATTTACTAAGCCAGTACCACACTAAAGACTGTAGTGGTTCAGATGTAATTTGTCACATCCCATGAGATTCCTAAATACTAGAGGAAAAATAGCTCAGAACATAGATCTCATGGGGTGATTTATAATCTTAAAAGCTGTAAATACATTGATAAATAATCAAGCACTCCCTGTGTATATGGTGATTAAAAATAACCCCATGAACTATGAATGGAATGCAGTCTGACCAGCCTGGAGGAGTAATGTGTTCTCAGGCCGGACACTTTCTGTATTTGGCTTTCTCAGAAGGTTTCTGTGTAATGTTTACAGAAGCTTCCGAAGGGTGTTCTTTCTAAATCTCAGCTGAGCTAATTTATGAGTAGCAGTGGCGGCCATTGTTAATGTTTAATATTTGCACTGACGTAAACAGAGTCGCATCTCTTATGCTGTGTTTGGTAACAGTGGTTCCCAGGAGCACAGAAGTTTAACAAGACTCCCAAGAAGTGATCCACAGCTTGGCAGAAGGCCAGCTTAGAGCTCCTCTAAGACTTTATTTCCACAAAACGGATTCTTTCCTAACACATAAGGTGGACATATATGACTTCCACATATGTAATAATCTAATCAGAATGAGGTATTTGCTTGGTTTGAAGTTGAACGCTACCATCGCATTGACAGTGCGGAAAATCTCATATGAAGCACAACATTAAGTTGTGGCTAACCTTGACATTCATTAAGTATTTTTCCTAGACGAAACAAGATATTCATGCTATGGGACAGGCCTTATTGAGTTTTCCACGGCTTCATAAATCTCCCAACATGGAGCTCCTCGTGTCTGGGAATGTAATAAGGCAGACATAGTGGATCTAATGTGCTACATACATCACAAGCATTAGCATGACTGTATAGCACCCAGAGCCATCACATTCTTAAAGGGATAGTTTGGATATTTTGAAGTGGGGTTGTAGGAGGTACCCAGTTTGGAGAAGCAGACGGGAGTCCCGACACGGAAGCAAAGCAAGGTACCGCTGTAAACACAGCCACAAAGCATAGCATATTTTAGCCACCTAAAAAAATCTGTTGAAGTGTATGCTATATTTAGAATATTTTCAATGCTTTCCTTGCCGATGGGGAGAGCCGTCACCTATGCTCTCTTCAAAGCTACCAGACTCTTTTCACAAACCACGCAGAACACGGAAGTTGCTTGACACCATGACAAATTCCTCGTATGTGCAACGTACTTGGCAATAAAGCCCTTTCTGATTCTGATTCTGATTCTGGTCTACCGCTGCCTCGATCGGTTAGTTTGTGATATTGTGTGACTTTTGTGTTAAAATGGTTAGGGACTATAAACCCAAACAAACTAAACATTCGAGGCAGCAGTAGACCAGCAACTCTCGTTAAGTCCACCGTGTTATGCACAAGACTTGCACTCTGTTTGATATAACAGTGGTGTTTATAGACAATCTATTTAAACTTATTGGAACACTAACAGGACTGTAAAACAAACCCGAGATCCAAAGAGAGAAAACCAAATTAAACCAAAATAAAGTTACTTGACAACTGTGTATATTTACTTGGTATCTGTGGTTTTCTGTCTAAGGGCTCCACTGTCTCTCTGGCTCTTTTGATCCCCCCCCCCCCCCCAAAAAAAAAACAAAAAAAAACCTACTCGGTAACCCATATCCTGTATCCTCATTTGGTAGCATGGTGACAGTTTCCCAGATACCAGACGGTATGGGTTTCCCTTCATCTCGTGGCTAAGGCCCAACCCCAGTGTCTAATTTGCTAATGGATCCCTGCTGGAAGCTGCCGTCTCGACTGTACGCCAGTGTAATTACTTGTGCTCAAGTGAAGTAACTGAGGACTAACTAAGAGAATGAATAAATCATTGTTCTGCACTCTGCTCCCAAACTCAGGGGACAGCAGCTGATTTCCCCTTTTGTTTGCTTTCCACAAGACCTGGGTGTCATTCACCCTCAGAACAGGAGGACTATAAATGCAGACAGAAGAATTTGACAAACTTTGAGTAACTTCACTTGACTGTAATGTAAACGGATAGTGGGGTTTCTCTCTCACTTCCATAAGGGGACAATTATTTGGTAATATGTATTAAGTTTTTGCTTGGAATGAGGAAAGATTTAAGTTTAAGCTTGCAGCTTGAGCAAAAAAAATTCATTTTCTCAGATGTGATTGGATGATTTGGTGAAAGACAACACTTGTCTTCACCACAAAGGCTGTGTCAACTGCTTCTCCCTTTCATGTAGGAAATGTACACTTATAAGGCCAGGGGAAGGCCAAAAAAAGCAACTTTTGTTTATGTGTAGTGTACCATGTAGCTCTTAGGAATTTTGACTCAGACCTATTACAACATAAACTTGCAGAACCTGTTCTGGGTGTCCAATTATTTCAAGGCCACTAGCTCTAGTCTCAACATTTTCCCCTAAGGGATATTAGCTATCAGTCAGTCATGACATGGTTACAGTTGTTAAGACATGAAATTTAGGGAAGTTTGTGTTTTTAATTGAATTGCTGACAAGAAGGTTGTGCTGCCATTCACAAGGCTCTTCGGTTTAGTGGCCTCAGCGTGGTTCAGCTTGACAGGGAGCTTAAGCTTGCCAAAGCCTCTGGGAGGTAGAGATAAGGAAAGGCAGCATAAAACCAAATAAAGCAGCTTTGCACTTGGAGTGAGACAAAGTTACAAGTCTGCTTAATGTGACTGGATGAAGTGATTATATCTGTCTGGAACTAATGTAACACTAAAAGTGTCCTTTGTGTCCAATCTTGCCATTTTGTGCATTCCATATTATGCAAGACGACTGCCGCGCATTGAGAAAACATCCACACAATCCTCCATCTGGGATTTCATGATAGCTAGTTTCAAATAAGATGAGATCCTAACATGAGACAGCTCTATGGACAAAGTGAATAAATGAAGACTTATCCAACACAGCAGCATTTCCAAAGCCATGTCCTGATGTCAGATCCCAGTCTGAGAACTACTGAAGTACTGTGCCCCATGGCCAGTGGCCACTCATACAATTGCAAGCCAAAGAGCCCAATGTTCTCATCTTTCCTATAATGACTTTCCCTGTATACTCTGTCTGGAACTGTAATTATCACATGAAAGATAAGAAGCTATTGAGATGCACAACACTTAAAATAACATAGCAGACCATCAAATATTCTGCATGGCTGGCATTTCACTTCTGTCTCACTTTTGGTTGGTGTTATTTTCAAATTACTTCAGGCAAAGCATTGCACTCATGATAGAGCTTTGGGTAACATGATTCCTCATCTATGATAATACTTGGTATGCCATTCTAAATATTATCCTAAGTGGCATTCCTCTGTTAATAGCTTGGTAATTTTTAAAGGGCACATGTAAGCAACAACCTTTCCGAATTTAGAATCATCTTCCTGATTTTGTGTTTTATCAAAGGAAAGTGACATGGAGTGAGAAAGTGACTTAATGCGGGTAATTTTTTCATGCCACATTGCACCACAAAGTCCGACTTCATTATCAAGAGACTATTCTTAACATAAATTTACCAAAAAAGGAAACCACCATAATGTTCACTCTCCATCTCATTAAGATTCTGGGTCAGTGACCTGTTTTTTGTTTCTAAAAATGAATTACACAAGAGTTATTGTGGTTCTCTGCATTAAAGACATACACAATGTGAGCAGGAGGAAAATCACAATATATTATTTCATTTCCACAACAAAATGAACAGAAATCAATACAAAAACATGGTTCTCTTTCAAAAGGAGGCAGCATCAAATACAAATGTCAAACAAATCAACACAAAGAGTTTAAAGCTAAAACAACAGAGTTATGTACAGCAATGTATAGCTCTTGTTAAACCTTTTTTTGACAACAGAGGATTAAAATGTGCCAACAACGCAAACGTGTTTCCCATATGTCCACCACCAACAAATCTGCCATCTGCTGTTAACAGAGTTTGCCTTAGGCCAAAATTATTTCTGTGACGATCAAATTGCTTTGGTTTTCAGTCAAGCATCCATGCTTTGAATGTGCTACTAATCTCTGGAGTGTGGTTTAGCATAGGAACTTCCATCAGTCAAAATATTTAAGTAAAAATAATTAAAAGCTCAACAGTTATAGTAGGTGGTGCTCAGAATTTGGCATGGACGCGAATTGCACTTGCTTTAACACTTAAACTTACCACTTTGCCACTTTAAACAGTTTTCCCACTTGAATCACTCAACATGAACCGAATAATTTTCCAAATGGCCGCTAAATGCTAATCTACTCCTTCACTTAGATCAGCTGATTGTGGTTGACCTACTGTAACACAAAGTCGCAGTTACATTTTCCACAGACAGAAGCAAATTTGCTGTTCAGCTGGTGTTGCTACTTTTATTCACCCCATCTTCAGCAATTTTAGGCTAAGAAGTATTTTAACTGTGAAAAATAAACTGCTGAGGTATTAGATAACTCCACAATAAATACAATCTTTGAATCATAATAGAGCACCTTTATTTAATTTAATTGACCTGCATGATAAAATACTTAAGACATAAGAGTTGTTAAGATGCTTTCACTTGCATTTGGTGTGACATTAAGGGGCAACGGTTTGTTGAGGTGTGTATTCAATCCACAATAAGGAAGCTGGTTACACGGCGAAAAGTAACATTAGTCATTATGAGTCAAATATAAAGCATGTAGGAAAAAACAGACAACTGTGTTAATTTATCAAAGTGAAGAAAAACATTTTGAAATCTTTCTTCACAGAATATCTCAGTAGGCTCTGTGTTTAGCTTATTATTATCCAAAGCAGTAGTATTCATCTGATTCCACTCTGACTTTCAGTGGCAATTTGCTGAAAGCATCCCCATCAATAACCGTTTTATCCACAAAACAGTCAAGATCTGTAGGTGAGGGGTCATCCGGGAGGTCCTCTGCTAGAGTGTCCAAGTAACTACCCACAGACAGACCATCTAGCCCGTCACTGTTACCATCATTCAAGCTGTTGAAGCTGCCGCGCAGTGAGGTGCCGTCCTGGCTGTCCGACAGGCTGTACAAGCTGCCCATCAGGCTTCCCTCTTGGCTGGCCACGCCGCCTCTGTCTTCTACCATCCAACGGATGGACTCAATGCCTTCGTTGATTGACAAAAGCTGCTGCATCAGCTTCACATCGATGGCTCGTAGATGTGCCTATGAGTTGGAGAAAAACATCCCGGTCAGGTAATGCTGCTTAAAGATGATCCAGCATTTAAAGGAATAGTTCGATATTTTGGGAAATGTGGTTGTTCACTTTCTTGCCGAGAGTTAGATGACAAGATTGATACCCCTCTCATATCTGTCCATTACATACAGTATAAGGATACAGCAAACAGCCAGTTAGCTTAGTATAAACAGCTAGCCTGGCTCTGTCCAAAGGGAAAAAAACATGCACCAACCAGCACCTCTTACACTTAAGAATTAACACATGTAAAGATGAAATCGTTGTTTTACAGAGGGTTAGGCACCTATCTATGTCATGGCCAGAAGCAGTAACTTCCTGGAGTTTTGGCGTTACCGTGAGATCACCAAGAGACTCTGAGTCACTGTGCCTTTCCAATAAATTGCTTAGCTACCCCGCTGCTGGCTGTAGCATTATATTAAACAAATAGATATGAGAATGGCAACAATCTGCTCTGCAAGAAAGTTAATTACTGTTTTCCAAAAATGTAGAACTACTCCTTTACTACATGTCAGTACAACAGGATGCACCCAGAGCTACAATGGAAGTCAAAATAATAATACAAAACCAGTACCATAATCATTGCTAACTATTGTAAGCATTGAGGTTCAAAGTTCATTCTAGACCTCAGAAAGAGCAGTTAAGAAAACAATTTCGCCACACGGTCCATTTAGTAGCTATTCTGGAGCTTTTGATCATATCAAGTGGTTTTCATTAGCATTCATTAACATGGATGCAAGAGCTGAAAGTGTGCAAAAATGAAATCTACAATTCTATAACTGGGCAGTCCCCAACTGCTGATGAAGTTCATGTGAAGTAAAGCTCCAGATCAGCTACTAATTAAACCTTGTGGTGAGATATTTTTTCTCAACAATTGTTTGCATTCTTATGTCCTCTCATGGCAGGAACACTATGTGCTATTTTGTTTAGACTATCGGGCTTTGTTGTGAACAAAGAGACTTAACTATGTGGCATGAGGAAAAAAAGCTCGTAGCCTACTACTCATGTAACAGCGCAGCCAGGAAACAGTTCCATCCAGGATTCTGAATGATATGCCTACTTTACACAGTATGGCCATTGATTTAACTCCCTGCCATGACAAACCATGCTATTGACTGGGGATGGAAGTAGACAGCCTATGGGGGTCAATCAAATGGATTCCCCTGTGTCTACTGGGTGACTAACACTCTGTCAGAATGAAAAATGGTAAACGAACAGCTGTATCAGCCTGCTACACTCAAAATGCATTGAGGCAGATGAAGGCAAAAAGGGCTGGTACAGTACAGTGCTCCAGACAGCTGGCTTAATACAACAGCCTTCCTTTGGGGTGGATTTGCATCCAGCCTTCATTTAGCTTATATTGCTGCCGGTGTATTTGTTTTGTGAGCATAACCACCCGCTTTATACGCACATGGAAGCCCAGCAAATGGAGTCATATTGCATTTTAATGTGCCCATATTATGAAAAAAATCACTTTTTCTGGGATTTGGGGTGTTATTTTGTGTCTCTGGTGCTTCCACATGCATACAAACTTGGAAAAAAAAAACATCCATGCTGTTTTGAGTGAGATACAGGTTTCTGGATTTATCCTGCCTTCAGTCTCCGGGTGAGCTGTTCAAAATCTGCAGGGTTTTCTATGTCATTAGCTGAAACGCCGGGCTAACCGCTAGCATGCTTACATTAAGCATGCTAGCGGTTCCCCCCTCGTTCTAAATGGCAAAACACTGCTACAACACACAAGTTCACCATAATCTACAAAAGAACTACTTACAGGCCCCTGTTCTGCAGGTATTCCACGCAAAGTTGGAAGTGCGCCCACATTTAGAAGAAGTTTCCTGGCTAATCCTGCCTTGTACTAACTGAAGTTGGAGAAACAGATAGCTAGATGATGTGATCCTTACATAGCTACTGTGCATGTGTGAATCCCAACAAAGATGGTACAGAAGTGAGATGTCTCACTCTGTAGCTAAAACAGAGACCTGAACACACAGGGTGAAAAGAGGAGCTGCAGCAATGTGCAGTACAACAAAAATATGGTGTTTTCTGAAAAATAAATCATGTAAACCTATTCTGGTACAACCTCAAAATACAATTATGAACCTGAAAATGAGCATAATATGGGCGCTTTAAGTCCAAGCAGCTATCTCATGTTAATAAGATGGCACCAGTGGGTTGGTATCACAAAATTAGTTTAGGAAACAATTAGTGCTGCATTGCATCTGTAGTGTAGAGTAACACTGAACCTACAACATTTTAATTTGTCTCATGAAGGTTAGGGACCCTAACCTTTTTTTCAGAACGGCACATATCAGAGGTAATTTGCTCCTTTGATAGGCTGTAGATTATTTCAGCCCTTCACATATTGTAAGGTGTGTGTGTGTGTGTGTGTGTGCGTGTGTGTGTGTGTGTGCGCACACACACCAAAACAGAGTAGTCTGATTGGATTAGTGAAGGGAAGTGCAAAAACAGAGAAGCCCAAGATGGCCCATATTCAAGATGAGCTGTCTAACAACAAGAGGCCACTAATGGCATTACACTAGATACATTTTTTTTCCTCATCATATCAGCACTATTAAATGAAGGCATGGCTGTCAGATTGAAACACAAGCGAATTAAAGCAAGATAAGGGTTGTTCATTTTGTAAATACAACATGTGATTGTTTCAAGTCTCTGTCACATAAATGTAAGCCTATCAACACAAAAAACTCTTTTGGTGATTGGTTTGCTGGTCATGTTACAGCTCTACCACAGTCTGCAAAACTGTCAAGTAGGCCATCTGCTCAGGAATCCTAATACCTTTCATGACTACTTAAAATAAGGGTTTGCTGTGACCTTGGATCTAACAAAGCTTCTGTCCAACAAGCATGGCATCTGAAAATAATTTAATGGCGATTGTTGGCAGATTAAACTATGAAATCATAATAAGGTAATAACACTGACACAATTGGATTTCACAGAGCACTTTGAATAATAAGAGAGGAGAGCTTATTTTCTGAGGTGAACAAAGGTCTCTGTGACTTAAGTGTGCAGGTGTGAATGGCTCTCACGTATTGACCGGTTACAGTGCATTTGAGGCACAAGTACAACACCACCCATTAGTGGAACTTTGCATTTAACAACCACATGATATACAGTAGGCTATAGATCTGTTTTGCAACTAGTATAGTTTTTTCCTGTGAGCTTAAGCTTGATTGCCAATCAATGTGATACATTAAAGAGAGACACATTGTAACTTGCCTGACATGAAACTATGATATCTAATAGCCTAGCTGATTTCCAAGAGTCATATTACGGTCTTTTATTTTATTCACGAACGTTTGTAGACGAATAAACGACTTGCACAACTGTACAATTAAGTATAAGTGACCTATATATATTGTAATTACAAGTCGGTAAACTAATTTAAACAACTGACACACGTTCCTTAAAAGTTACTGGAACAATTCCTTAACAGCTCGTTCAATTAAAAAGGATACAGAAAAAAAGACTTAAGCTTACCATTTCTTGTTTTAGGAATAGCATTTTGGTCTCCAGTCTTTTCAAGTCCGCATTATTAGCATGTAATTTGCAGTTCACTAAATGCGGTGCTAGCGACTTCTCGTGCTTGTCGTGATGCTTTCCTCCGGCGAGAGAACGAATTAGACTATCCGGGACCTTTAGACCCAATTTGGTCTCTATATCCTTCAAATCAGGCAGGACGTTGTTATCCTCGTCCATTGTAGACAGTCAAAGATTACACGTTTCCACTGTATTGAATGGAGCAGGCGTACAAGTAAATTACAGTGCTGCGAGTTGTTGGGGAGACGCGCGCGATGAGTTGATTCAAAGTTGCAACAAGCGCGTGCTCCTCACAACTTTATTGAACCAGCTCACAGAATGAAGTAATGATGAAGTGCCAAAAACACTTCACTGAAGCCATCGCACCGCTGTTACACCAACAGACCTCCCATTCAAGCGGCTGGCCAGTAGTGAGACAGTTTAACGACAACGTGCTGTCCGTGGACCCTCCCATAAGGGAGACTCCTCTGAAACCAGACACCAGACAGGTGAAGGGCCACTGTGGTGTTATTTAACGATTACTGTACGCAGGGGGAATACATTTGTCAGCTATTACAAATTAGGAGTTGGGAGTCCAATCATAAGGCAAATGGCTAGACCTACTAGCCCTCATTATGGCTACATGGGGTGTGCACTACAAGCTAATTTCTACATTATCGTGTGTTTGCAAGATGAACGCAGGTGTGTGCTCCATAAATGTTAATAGATTATACACTATAACATATATTGTGATTTGATGTGTACATACATTTAGTTTCTTGGTGCGTTTATTAACGTTTTAATCACATTCAGCAGTCAAACAAACCACTGTGTAGGCATAACATTTAATCATTTAAATAATTCGGTATGCAATCAGATCCAACAACATTCTGGCAGAAGTATCTATGTAAAAACAGAACAGCATTAATGACTATTTCACATATTTAGTTTAAAAAAGAAAAGAAAAAAAGCTGCATATGGTGTGAGTACACAGTTCAGTAAGATTTTAGGATTGCAACCTGTTGACACTTTATTCCGCTACATTTCTTCTGAATCATCACCCGTTTTTTCTTTTCATCTCTTCATTCAATAATAACATTGCAGGTCATTTGGATCAATTTATCTTAATATACCATTAAAAACAAAACCCTCCCCCCTTAAGCTATCGCTCCTGCATCTTGTTTCAGAAATTGAACTATTGCACCCCCGTGTGGTCGTTATGGCTCTGTTACATGGGCAGTGCATTTTACAACTACTACTAACGCTTCAGTTCTATGACACCATTGTGCAACTACTCTAAACTTTGAGTCAGATAAACGCAGAAAGTGATAAAGCCTATAAACATGGTATATGTTTTAATTATTTTGCAGGTATTAGTCTATTACTTCAAATGTGTTCTAAAAGTTTTAGAACATTTTTGGATACACCTTGTACTGTAACTGCAACATCAGACACTAAACTACAGGAGGCATCATTGCTGATAATGACATATCCTTTAAAAGCTCTGACTAGAATAACAGTTCAGCACCACCTGGTGGCATCACTAGCACACCAACATGTCAGTTGTCCAGGTTCTCTTTATTTGACCACATTTTCAAATTTTCCCGAAATCTGAACATTTCAAAGATTGCATCATTGCAATCTTCGCAAAACCATACTCTTAAAAACTGTTGCATATATCTCAACCTTTCCATTTGAAAAATGCATCTTCAATAACTGATTCACATCTGTACGACTTGTAAAGAAAAATGAACAAGTTCCTTGTTATAGGGACATGAATGCAGCCAAAAGATTACTTACTATCAAGTTGTAGCATTCAATAATCTACATGCTCTCCAGTGAGAACTGACTGATGCTTTAACAAACTGCATAGCTGTATCACTGTAAAAGTAAAGAAAGGAGAGAGGCTTGTGTTGGAACACCGAACTCAGACTACAGATTGGCTTTTGTTGTCGTCGTAGCGCTGGTACTGATCCCCAAGCAGAGGCTGGTGGCCCTCCGTCTTGTATGACCTGGCACGCACAGCACATGTGGTGGCAGCGAAAATGACTGCGACAAGCACGAGGCCAGCGACTATTGCCATGGTGATGATTTCAGTCAGAGTGAAAGGTTGAGCTAGAAAGATAGAAGAGGATGATTGTAACGTTTGTCGTATGGATTTCTTCAAAGGCTAGATTGAAAGAAGACCTACAAAAACAATTGTGCGAGTACTAGAAGTCACCCAAAATGAATACCTGGCCATTGAGCTTCATAAGAGTAACCAAGATTTTCAGGGGCGGTCACAAACATCTCCGCGTTAGTCACCGGAGGCCAGAAAGGCACCATGTTGTAGCCCCTGTTGTGACCAATGGGGGCATTTTCTTCAGGATACAGAGTCGAATCTGTCAAGAAATATGTGAAATTAGCCTAAGGCTCATCATGCTAACTATAAAGCAGTAAAATATGCTGGTATTAGAAAGGCAAGGACTAGAACAAGTGTCTTTTTTTTTTTTTTTTTTTTTAACCTGGACTGTGTCTCCTTAACCATTCATCAAAAATAGCGTCGGTGTAGGTGTGGAGCAGGACGAAGATGGGGTCATTGGGCGAGAGGTGAGTCTGTCCTCCTGTCCCATTCAGGAACAGATGGGCCAGGTTGTGGAGGCTCCTCACCACGGGGTCATAGTTCCCCTTGGGGGCGCTGTAGCCTGCCGAAACAACATGAAAAACACAAAGAAAATGCTGAAACAATGGCGAAACAATATGTGAATGAAATTACACTGTATGACAGACATATCGTCATAGTCTCTCACCTTCAATCGTGTTTCTGAAGCTTTCGGAGGAGGTGGAGTAATAGGGCGGCGTGTCAAAAGCGTTAACCTGCAGACAGTCCGCCACATCCTGGGGCTCTGGGAGACGCTGGACCATCGGCCTGTTGACATTTCCTGCTGGGTTCCTTCTGATGGGAGAAGTCTCAGTGCCTGGAAGGAGACAGGGACCAGACAAGGTAGACTATAGCAATTTTTTTTAGACACTAAAAGAATAAAGAGGACCACTGTAACATCACTAGAGTATTTACCATGGTGAATAAACAATAGTCTTACTGTTGCAGATGGTTCCCAGCGTGTCATAGTCTTCTACACTCTCACATATGACCCTCCACTGGGAGAAGATAGAGTTGGTGCTCAGGGAATTCATGTCAAAGCTGCTCCTGGCTCCCAACAGGTCATCTGTGCAGATGTCACATGTGCTTCCACCGATGGCAAAGTTCCAGTAGGGAAGTGCGAAGGAGGGGTCTCGCAGCATGTCCTGGTTGTTTGAAATATATAAATGAAAGGATGGCTGAGTATGAGTTTGTGAATGTGAAGATCAAGGCTAGGAAGGCTAGGAGTTAGCTTGAGGCTTTATTTTATTATGCTGCTGACAATGTACTTCCATCCCCTTTGGTCATGTCAAAGTTTCCTTTCAGTCTCATTTGGCAATGGAGTCAATGCACAGAATAAATTGGTGATCATTTTCACACACTGTGATTTGCTTTTAAAGAAAGTTCATGCATGAATACATCTGAAAATCAGTCCTATAAAAGCATTTGTGGAAACAATTCTAGGGTCTCTAATCACTTAATATGAAATGTATGTCTACATGAAGAGAAAAATGAAAATGCACATGCAACCAGGCAGCAGGAAACAGATACATATAAAGCCATGATTGATTTAGAAATGGTTTAGAAACTTTTACTGGAAATAAAATACTTTTTTAGAAGTTAAAGTGAGATGCTCATTCTTGCTTTTCCACAACTTTTGTTTTGACTGGCTTAGTGAAAAACACTCATTTGAGATAAATATAACACATATTTGTAAAGTTATGGTAACACTTTATAATAATGGTACATGAATTATCATGAATTCATGCATGACTTCATGCATGAAAAAGCATGAATTCATTCGTGTAGTACTTCATGAACTATCAGTAATGTACAAGGATTAATAGTATTTCATTCATGACTTAATGAAGGAACAATACGTTAATGGATCAATTAAGTATTTTAATCATGATTACTGATTTATTAATGATGTTCATGTCTTCTTCATAGGTAAATCTGTAGTTGGAAAACTAAATGTTAGTGTTTGTAATAATGACTAACTAAACATGACTTTTTCATTACTTCATCGTGTTTGTGGCGCTTCAAATAAAGTGCTGACCTGGTCCATCTTTAACATTGATACATAGATATGATTAATGGTGGCATATGCCCCGATCTTTGTGACCCCACAAATAAAATAAAAATGTCACACACATTTATTGTGTTCAGACACTTCAAATTCATAAATATCCTACATGGGTGGGCATTGTTCTCAGGCATTACTATTTGCCTTAGGTTGTTGTGAATAAAGCAACTATCAAAATGCATCTGGAGTATACTGTATTTTGTGTCAATGTAGTGACCTCAGTATAATTTTGCCAACCCACTCCTTTAATTCTTAATGCATTTAATTGTATGCCACCATTAATCATATCTTATTTATCAATGTTAAAGATGGACCAGGTCAGCACTTTATTTGAAGGGCCACAAACATGATGAAGTAATGAAGAAGTAATGTTTAGTTAACAATGATTACAACACTACAATTTTTTTTAAGAAAATCTGTACACTGCTGGGACTGGTCAGTTTTTTTGAAGAAGACATGAATATTATTAATAAATCAGAAGTCATGATGATTCAAATACCTTAATTGATGCGTTAATTAACATATTGTTCCTGCATTAAGTCATGCATGATATACTATTAATCCTTGTACATTACTGATAGTTCATGAAGTACTATATTAATGAATTCATGCTTTTTCATGCATGAAGTCATGCATGAATTAATATTAATTCATGTACCATTATTATAAAGTGTTGCCATTATAATATATAAGATTTAATTTGAGTAGAACAAAGATGTATATTTTTGTTGTTGATGTAGTTCATCCTGCACATAAGAGTTTCTCTACAGGAGTCCAACATGCTGCCAGGATTTCAAAAACCATACAGCAGCCTTATTGTCTGTGCTAGCAAGTCTGTACAGCCTACAAAAAGAACTTGGGTGATTCTGAACCATTCTGAACCACTGGATGGAAATAATAATTATACAAACTTGGCTTAATAACTCCTCTCACAAAAGCTCTGTTCAAAACCGTTGTTGTTTCATCTCCAAATTGATGGTGTGCTGATCAAATTGAGTTTCAAAGTCTTCAAATCACATTTTGCGCGCTGCTCGCCTATTAAAGCGTGTAATTGCGTCAGTTATGGTGTCCTCACCAATAGTTGAAACGCATTAGGTAAAATAAACAAGCTGTGGAAGCGACAGCTGAGGTTAAAACGCTGTCTGATATATTGGTAAATTAAAAATCTGGACAAACAGTCAGGCTTTTAATTTTAGAATGACCCGAAATGGGTTTCTACTGTGTAGGCTATGCAATTAGCCTACCTCTAACTGTCACCCCTCTTCATACAGTATCTTACCTGCATGTCTCGCTCCAGCTGCAGCAGGTGGAACCTATGCCAAGTGACAAAGCCGGGGCCCTCGTGTGAGAAGTCCACTCCCCCAAAACTGGCCTGCCCCGCACCCAGGAACGTCTTGCTGACCGAGAAGTAGTGGCTCCACACGAAGTAATTGTAGACGGTGATGTTTTCGAACTGCACAGTGTTCCCGTCGGGCCCGAAGATCTCCGCATAGCGCCGCGTGGCGATCACCAGGTCGGGGTGCACCGTGCGCTTGGCCTGATCCAGCGCGTTCACGAACGCACGCTTCTCGTCCGCGCTGAGCTGCATCACGTTTCTTCTTACTGGGGGATTATCGCAGAGGGAAAGTGGATTAACTCAATCAGTCATGCGTTAAATGGGGATCAGTTTTTATTGACTGAGAAAAGAAGTAGCAAATAAATGTGCCTAACAGGCAGGTTTAATGGCAGTTTTGTAATCAAATGCCCTTTTCTAAGTGTCAGGGCTGTACCTAGGCTATTTCAAATGCATTATAGCCTGTTTTATGGGAACCACATTTGAATAACCTTTGGTAAAATAATCTGTCTTTGCCATATACAAATAGTTAAATTGCCATTAAATGGGCCAAAATCAGTCCAGTTCCCTGTGTGTGGTGTCCTAAAGAAGTGCTGAAGTGCCACTGAGCAACAGCACAGACCCTAGATTTGCTAGCTATGACCTCTCCTAATTCCCAATGAGCTAGATTCAATATACCATACCATTATTATTGAAATATGTCCCCGAGGACGCGCACTTACCAACAGGAACTCGCTGGTCACAGTTGGGCCCCGTCCATCCGTGTCTGCAGCGGCCGCAGTTATAACCGCTGAAGTTTCCGTTACACTGACAGGTACGGTTAAAGAAACGGATGGGCCATCGTTCCCGATCATCCCGTCCGTCGTGCGGGTACTGAGGGCCGTGCGGGCGCGCGTCCACCGTGATGGACACACACTGTCCGCGCCCCGTGATGGAGCCACACGGGTCGTTGTTGAGTCCAGAGGGCGACGGACAGCACTGTCCACTCCTGAGTCCTTCGGGTGTCACACACTCTCTGGGGAACTGAGCGCTTACGACCACCGCACCCACAAGCACCAACACACAGCCCTGCCACATTATCCAAAAACGGTTGCCAAATTTTACGCACGGCTGATTTGGAGTCGGTGTTTACCGAATGATGATTCACCCGCAAATATGCACTTCAACTAAGCCTTTACCTAAAGTGAATGTGCATTACTTAAACACAGAATTAATTACTTTCTCTGTCAACTAAGTGTGTATAAAAGGTCCCCTTCCATGCGGACCCAGCATGTACTTCCCCCAAAACCGTAACCCGTCGACCTTAAATACCGGATCAGCGCATGACTACCCGGATTTTCTGACTCCCGCGTGATACATCACATAACATCGCATTTCCTAGAGTGGAGAAGGTAGTGTGATCCCCTCGGGCACAGTATTATTCTTCTAAAAAACACCCTGGACTTCTGCAGTTGCCTAAATGGGTCCAGCATTAAATGTGAGGAAGTGTAATTAGTTACAAAATTGTTTCAGATTAAAACAAAAATTATGATGAATGAGCAGGCCTATCCATAAACTTAAATGTGTGTACATGGACTGTAAGGTTTCAGCATGCCTTTATTAGCACTATATGAAAATGTATTTGCTATGAAGTGGTAGCCTTTTACAAATGCAGCCTCTGGCACAATCAGATCTGAGTGGAATTAAAATAATCTAAAATAATTTGGTGCTCCAAGCAAGCTCAGAAATACAGCATAGTACGGGTCTTGTTTGTATTATCTGCTATTGCACTATAGTCCATTACTAAAAATGAAATAGAAAAGCACGACACAACCCAAAATGTGCCATTTTGAATATGTATTTTTGAAAAAACACCTCCTTCTTTCCCCCCACCCTATGCTGCTTGTGCGGCCATTAGCACGTGAGACATGGAAGCATGGAGAGCATTTGTTCTACAGAAAGACTTCTTCTAGGCATGCAGGATTCTTCCTGTAATGCCTTTGTTTCAAATCAAAGTGAATCAGATGCAGGATTATTTTTTCAGACCCAACAAAGCTCCTCCAGAGCAACACAAGACACTATACAACTGTTTTTCCATGTTGAGTGTGACTATTCATGACTAGTAAACTGGTCTGTTTGTGTAAAATAGGTGGTGAGCTCCTGTAGAGATATCAGTCAAAAAGAGCCTTCAATGTGGTTAGTTTCAGCTGAAAGTGGAGTCAAGCAAGTATAAAAATGTTTTAATTAATGTGAGTTATAACAATGTGGAAAAACTCACCATTCTCCTCTGCTTCCAGTGTGTAGTTTTATTTCTTACCTTTCTTTATGAACTGCCTGTGCAACATTCATTTAAATTCGCCCCTCCAGCATGTGCGCCATTTGTTTATTTGCTTCAGTGTTCTGTAAGGGAAGGAGTCGGGCTGAAAACAAAAACAAACTTTGATTAGTTTAAATGAGCTGATGATACATATGGCAAAATCTTGATTATTTTGGTCTACTGCTACTATAACCTCAGGGCATGTTTTTGAGATAGAAAAAAATGATTGGCTTCTATTGTTGACAAACCCTACAGCGATAATAGCCCAAAGGAGTTAGAATCTAGGCCAATATCAACAAGGTTGAAGGTTCTTTTAAAACCTCCAAAGTTCTACATTCTTCCCATTATTCACTGCAGACTTTTCACTGAGTTGCAGAGAGGACACTGGATAGTGTGAACAATAGCGGTTTGGTTGCATTAACTTTTTGGAGAGGTATATCAGTTATCCTCAAGGGTATCAACACACACTAATTAGCAAACTGATGCTTCATAACTTCACTCATCAAATGATGGAGCTCTTTCGATGAAGGATATGAGTACTCCTTCCACCCCTGATCAAATATTCACAACAACTTTCTTCTTGGAAAGATGTGATGAACCTGCTGCTATCAGAACTAACAATTTGCATGTGAACTTACACATCATAGCAGTTTTCTAAGAGGAAAGGAGTATTTTTTTCACCAATGTGATCTTACACACTGAAAGGCAAAGACTCTTAACCCAGTCACATGTGTATCACGTTGGTTATCATTATTCCAGGCTGCATGTATTCCTTTCATAATTGGGGCATGACGGTGAGGATTACACAAAGCTAGCGCTAAGCTCATTCTCAAGAAGTACATTTGAAAATACAGCCACATTCCTTATGTATGTCCTGGAGGACTAGTAGCAGATCCATTAGCGTGTCAAGGTTGTTATGACCATTTTAACATGATTTGTCTAGAGTCCCCGTCTGGTTTTTTCCAATTCTTTTTAAAATGTCAAGATGAATACTGTAATAGTTCTAATGATCAGTTATTTTGACCTTAGAGTCTTATGCTTGCTCTAAATGAAACTTATCATCATCATCATAGACTGCTGGGTATTTAATAATTCAAAGTGCTATTGACCTGAAAATGCACTGCAGTGTTTTTACGGTCACATTTGAGTCGAGGAGGAGCCAGCTATTTACTGATTAAGTCTGTAAGAAGTTAACCATCTCTCTGCCGAACTTCTGCACAGTTCACTTTTAGCCATAAATGTGTCAAATGAGTGTATATGAATTTGATGTGGAGCTAATACAAACCTATTATGATTACATTCACAAATACAGAGGCGGCAAAATTAATAGCTGTAATCCAAACTAATTTCCTTTATTGCCATATGTAAATTTAGCAATTACTTTAGCCTGTAAAAGATAATTTTGTCAATTATCTATAAATGTATGCCTGTTAGATTAGTTTAACAGTGGAAACACAACAGTAATTAAAAGGTCAGGGGTCATGTGACGTGATAATGTAAATGCTTGAAATGCAAAGAAATACACCCAACTGTAACTATGTACAAAGACAAATTTTAGTTTATTGTTTTTGCATAATCTGCCCTGGGCACTACACGTGTACACATCCCCGGTGTTCGTCCCGTGACCACCCCTCAGCCGACATCCCTTTCATCCCCGCTCACCCCCATTCCATGTGTGCGCACGTCAGTGCATGTGTGTGAATAAACTTGGGCAGGATAGAGGATCATGTGAGAAGATGTGACTCGGGTTTAATGGTAATCCTTGCCTATGGTAAAAATGGCACAGTGGGAGTCATTAGGAGGGGGCTACACAAGCGGTTCATATGACTGTCTGCCTCCGTCTCTCCCCTCCCTTCCCTTCCCCTCTCCTCTAAGACAATGCCTGCAACTGATTGTCATTGTCTTTCACCTTCTCATCACAAGGTGCCTTCATACAATTCATTTCACCCCCTGCTTTTCTTCATGGTCATTTTCTTCTTTGTAAAAGAGGGAAAAATATCATTCTTTTCACTATCTGAAAAAAATGAGTCCCATGTGAACACATTGTTAGAGCTCGAGGAATCTATGGCATAAACAGCAGCAAGAGTCCACAGTCATGCTAGCAGCTCTATGAGGCTGTACTTAGGCACAGCAGTACTCGCTTTCTTTTAACCATGACAGCGGCCATTCCCGAGCCTTAACTGGTAATTACTGTTACCACCTAACCTTAGTCATTTTAAACACAAGCCAACATAGTTTTCTAACCTGTTTTCTAAACAACAACTTATTTAAACCCTTTTCCTAACCCTAATCAAGTGTTTGTGCCTAAACTAACAAAACGTAACCATAGCAATATCAGATGATATACGGATGTGATTTGTAACAGCTGGAGGGGACTGCTTAACCAGGTGCTTCATCCGCACATTTTAACAGAATTTTCAGTAAAACGAAAATTTAGTTAATGTGCGTTTCCATCCGTTACTTTTATGCGAATATTAGTAGTTGGGATAGATTGGGATAGAAGTCTGTTTCCAGCATCGTCATTTTCTGTTATTGATACATCTACTTTTCAACCTCAGCAAAGTGTAATAACTTCTTTGCAATATCTTACATCTTTTCAATTTAATATTATATATTGTTTCCAATCAAGTTTTTAATGCGCAAGTTCAAAATGGTCATTAAAAACAGGTAGATGATTTGTTGCCTGTATGATGTATGTAATTTATTTTGAAATCTAGATAAAAATAGTTGGGTAAAAAAAACAGGTAGATGCAAAGGCATCTATTAGATTTAGATTAGATTTTTTCCATTCAATTAATTTCTACCACACAGATGAGTAAAGTCCTCTTCTGTTCTATAATTACTATGTAGTGCATGTAGAAGATAAGGCAGAGTGGATTTACGTTGAATAATGTGTGATATGTGCCTCTTTGTTTTTTCCAGTATGTGTGTATGAGGACTCACAAAATCTACCTCTGGGTACAAATAAAGTATGTATGTATGTATATATATATATACACACACACACACACATACACACAAGTCTATAACTATAACTTTTTGAGACAGGTGGGGCTGCTATTTGATACTCCACTTTGCTGTTTCAAACCATCTAAATGTAATTACTTCATTAAGAACAGCTTATGAAAACCTTATGCTGAAATTACAGTATGACTTTTACAGAAAGTTCACTTCCTAATTGAGCTGGGAGTGAATGGAGGTCTATCCTGCGGGACTGTCTGCTGACGGAATAAGGCAGGCTCATGACCAAAGCTCTGGGGGTGTAGCAGGGGAGAACTGTGAATGTGTGTGCGTGTGCTTGTTGGTTGTGACAGTGTGGAGGGTTCTTTTCTCACTGCATCCTGTACACTGTATCTTTTGTATTTAATTTCCTAAACTGTGTGCATATCATAATTTGCACAAACCAGCAAGTGTTACTGCAAAATAATGAAGAATTTTGTTTCCCCTGCTTGGTATCTCAAATGGAATACCAAAACTAATGCAAAGACCAACAATGTGGTAGAAAGGCACCACAGGTCTCACAGTGACAACATTTCTTACATATCTATTTGTGCTGAGGAGAAATCAATTTGAAAAAAAACAAAAGAAAACTCCATTAAATTTCACACAATATCTGGCGCAGGAATAAAAATAAGCTGGGGAATAAGGGATTGCATTTCTATTGCAAAAGGTATAAGCCTACGTGCTGAGAAAGACAGCAGAGACTTTTAAACAATAAAACAATTAATTCTCACAGTAGAGTTTTTCTTCCACGATAAGCATATTAACAGTCACAAGCTTGAATTCCAACACAAAGTTGTCCTCAGTGGCAGGGTAGCAGTGTGACAGAATACAACTAGTTTGAGCACAGTTTATATAAAGTCTGAACAGGTCGTAAATAAACAATAAGTAAAACCTTAGAAGGCTTCTTTTTTAATAAACCAGGCTTCAACTTTGCCTAAAATGGATCTCTACAATCTAGGTGTAATACATTCTAAAAACCAGCAGAGGACAGTGACATGTTATATAAAGATATGTACTAAGACTAGCATCCAAACTGCGTTCACAGCAGTCCTGGGTGGGGATCCATCCACTGTACACATAGTGTACAATAGAGACCCCAAAGAGGTTTTAGCCAGCCCCAAAGGAAAATCACCAGCACCAAAATGATAACAATTGAGAATAAAAATAACAATTCAAATCCTCTCTAAATGTGTTTAAGACCACCTTGAAACAAGAACATAAACTTGAATATGAGAGCTAATCTTAGTTTTACTGAACAGAGTCAGGCTGTACCGCACTCTCCTGCTGATTTATTTAAATAGTAATTTTTTTTTAACCAGTTTTGTTAATTGGGGTTTATTTACTCAAGCATGACATAATATTTTGTTTATCAAATTGTCAGAAAAACTGGTAAATGCATAGATTTCTTTCAAATAAGGTACAGTCTTTGCCTTTTACTGTACTGTATGTTTGAGTCGCCCCCCAAAGGCCCATTCTGTGCCAGGAAAAACCCTGTAGACTCACAAAAAAAAATTCTTCAGACAATATTTTAGCTATAAATATGCTTTATCTTGAAGAATTTGACTCCTAGATGAAAACTCAAGAGGCTTTCAAGACCTCAAGTCAATCTTAAAAATGTCCCAATCCCAAGTTTAAAGGCTATATAAGTGAAACCGTTAACAGTATCTATTGTTGAGTTTGTGTTCTTTACTGTTTTTTATGTAAGTGCTGAGGTATTCTATTTAAAAAAGGGTCCATATAGGGACGTGCATTGCAAATTAGCTTAGGCTATAAATGCTGTGGTGTGTGGCATAGGTCTATGCTACATACTTGTCGCTATACAAATAAAAATACAAAAAACAAAAAAAATGTTTTATAGCTCGCATATACACATTGCAAGCGCCTACACTTTTACATTGGAACACTGCTGGAAGTGTGCAAAGTTCTTTGGTTGAAAGGAAGACCAGGCAGAGGTACGTTAAACGTGCTTCTACTACAAGCTAGTTCAGAACTTTTCGGCGCTCAGTTTTGCAGAAATACAGAACAAGCATTTTATATGCGAGTCAGAGAGAACTTGATTTGTTCCGCCAGCGAACTTCTCAGAATGTAGTGCCAGCTTGAGGTAGACTGACACGCTGATGAATAGCAGGAGTTAGTCCCTCAATGAAGGCCTCTGTGAATATCGGGATACTGTCTACTTAGCACATGCACCAGCATCTTAAATCCGCTGCTTTCCAATACCAAAGCACTTCAGGTGATTTACATAGCAATAATTTAAACAGCAGAGGTGTCGTGACCAGGCGTTAGCAATAAAATACAGAGATCTACCGCCCAGACTGCTGCTACCACTTGATTGCTTTTTAACAGTCATTAGTCTTGCGGGAGCCTCTTGAAAGGGCATCATTTTTCGGTCAATCCTTCGCTCTACTTCACAGATTTTTTTCACTGATGTATGAAAATGAGGAAGGATATTGACAGGTACTGTAAATGGGAGAGGTGAGGGTAATTCAGCGGGAGCCGGCTGTGTCACAGATCATCGCAGACAGCAGCGGTAATTAGTGAGGAACACTAGTCTTGCTCCAGGATGTAGCAGGGAAACAGCTGGGTTGGAAGGTTATGCCAGCCTTGGCCAATTAAAATGCTGCACAGAAGTAGATGATGACATGGAAGGGGATTAAGATGGAGCTTGCTCATCATTACTGGAGAAACACAAACACTTTTCAATGAATCTATGCTAGGGAAGGAAAAGGTTACAAAAAAAGGTTCCTGTGACCCTCTGTGGTCAAATGAGGCACCATCGATGGAGGTCGGGAGTCAAGTCTGATGAATAAACAGCCACACTGTCTACTCTACAAAATCTCTGGCGGTTTAAACATTTCTATATCTACTGAAGATTCTTGATTCTCATTGGCTGGAAGGTGAGGAAAAGTATAACCGGACACCTATGACACAGGTGTTTGTTTGCAGTGCTGAGTTTAATGTGCCAGTATTAAACTGTAGGTAAGGACAGCAACAGTGAGGCTTAGCTAATGAACTTGGAGCCAGGGTTATTTGTGTAGCCACCACCACTACTAACAAAAGGTACACAGCTTCTTATTGAGAATCATGCACATTTAGTTTCCAACATGTTTATGTTAGCATGAATCTGTAAGTCCAAATCAACTGATGCTAGGAGGAGTAGAGAGAAAAGTTTTGAAACAACGTTGGCCTGCCATCAATTTCACAGAGTTAAACCATCCAACGGCAGGCTAAGTTGTACGTTCCATTCTAATCATGGAACGTATAACATGTCGGGTAGTATTGCTTACATATTTCCCAACAATATTTTGCTGCCGATTAATTCCTTATATCAATACTTGTCTCAACTCTCGCATTGACTCGCACAACATGCTGCCATCCTTTTGCCATCTGTCCTTCAAATGCTGGTCCTGCTGATACCCTCATTAGGTGCCCCTTATATGTTGCTTCCTAAAACAGCTACCTAAAGCCCACAGTCACTATGAACAAAGGGATTGAAAGAAAGACAGAAGATCAAAGGCCTTGGACAAGGCTTTGTAAAATCCCAGCTCTGGATTCTACTGCAACTTGTGGACAGATGGCAATCAATATGTGCACAATGTATGGACAATGTTCTTTAAATGAAAATTTTAGATTTCCCAGGTTCGGCAAAAGAGAGATATTTCTTATAATGTACAGTAGGTGCTGTATATGTGTAGTTATTCAGAGTATAGAGAAAATCACCTCAATCTGTGGGTGGATGAAAGTCAGCCACTGATGTGGCAAGAGTCTTACAGAGATGGAAGCACATTGCCTGTCACGGTGAGGCATGCATGAACAAAATAATAAATCTGAAATGAGCTCCTCACTCTGGTTGATTATTGTCATTGTTGAGGTCTGTACATCCCTATAACAATGTCATATTCCATTTGTGCCGTGTCACGTGGTGATTAAAGTTTTGTGACTGATACCAACTTTACACAAACTTACCCAGAATGGATTTGCAACATTGGATTTTTCCTCGCATAGGTATGTGCTGGAGTTTTCCTGAAGGAAATTAATTCAGCAGAACTTTTTAATAAGGACTTGCACTGACCTGTTGCTCCAACAGGTCTTCATTTTGACAGAAACTTTGATAACAATCCATCCTCCAAACACAAAAGGAATGCAAAGCTTCCCTGCGTAAATTATATCATGGTGGTGTGGGCCATTTTCTATAAATACATAACACTTGTTTAATTTCTGAAAATACGCTTAAAGGTGATCTATCAGTCAGCCAAGACTACTTCCTAATGAGACATAGGGTAAACACATGCATGAACTTATAGAGCCAATGCAAGATGAGGGCAAACTATTGTCAATCAAGCTTGGCATAGTATGGTAAATACTTGTGGAATGGGTCAAGGTAGTTTATTCTGACCTCAAAAGGAAGCAGTCAGTAATATTTTACTCTCCACTATTCTCAAAACTACCCATGAAATGATCTCTGAATCATCTGACAATTTCACACAGAAAGCAAAAATGTCTGCATTCTCACTTGCACATCCCAAATGTTGTTGAGGTGCCGGCTTACTGGTTTTACCTGCCACCGTCCACCAGTACCTCACTAGGGTGGCGAGCCATTTATTAGCACTCTATTATGCCATGTAGCCAAATGTATTTCATTTGTTATGCGTGCCGGGGTGACAAAGGTTGAAATGTTCTTGCTAATTTAATGTCTATTGAGACAGAAAACTGGATCTAGTTCAGGGAGCTGTGATGAGTGTTGCGATGCCCGAGCTGCCAATTTCTGCCCAAGATTAATTAAAATGATATTTCCATGGGACCTGCAGCAGTCGCCCAAACTCCTGTACATATTCCTTCATAATTGGAATCACAGTCAGTCTCTGGAGGAGGATGGGGTTTCTGGGATGTTTCAGGGAACCAACAGGGACTTACTGAGGTTTGCACCCGGGTTGGTCCGAATGTGCTTGGGGGAAAAAACAACTCTGGAACATGATAAGAGAAAGGGCAGTCCGTCTTCACCCAGAAAATGACCGTATAAATTGATTATGCAAGCAGCTCATAACGAGCCACAATTACTATTCTTGTGAGGCAGCCACCTCTCGTGGCTACAGTAATTGTTGCGAGAGCAAACGAGGAAGTGATGGGACACTATATAAGGGCGCCAAACAAACACAGGACCTTCACTCAGGAGACTGGAGTTCGTTTCCTATATGAAACAAAAGTCAACTGTCATTTTGTAATTAACCGGGTTTTACGGACCTTAGTCCGTGATGCACTGACGTCTGTTACATCACATTATAGTCTCATTTTAGTACATTTGTGTGACTAATTTTAGGCCAATCGCTGATGTTTTACTAACCCTGTTTTTTTGTTGCCTAAACATAACTAGGTCCATTTTACATTTCTTACGCGTTTAAAACTTTGTCCGTTACATCAAATAGAACGGTCATTACGGTCACATGATTGAACTGCCACCATGCAGCAGTAAATAGAACTTGTCGTATGTTTCGTTTTGGGAGTCTTTGCAAATCAACCTCTAATTGTGTTTAGGCATGAGGATGTGTTGGTTAAGAGAATATCTCATTTCTGCAAGCAGGTGACATAAAAGACTATAGGAATATAGTTGTGGCAGAATGAAGGACAATGAAAGGCATGTCCACTTACACTCCAGCAGTGAGGCTACAACCAATATATCAAGACAGTGACCAACTACAAGGGAGCAAAAACATAAGTGTTTAGCTGTAGTGGCGACTCATGCATAACTAACAGGCAATGACATGAATAGATGCTGCATTGCTTAATATGCTGGCACAGCACGAGCAAAACACAAGTAACAGCAACAAGCCATAACACTTTAAATTGGGGACAGGTGTGCTTCTTCCATTTGACTGGGTGCTCTTCTACAGTTACAGCAAAGGATCAATTCAAACAGCAGCACTGCAAAACAAAAAGATGTTGCACCACTTGGGGGCTTTACTTTACCACATTAATTTTTAATGTCAGTTTTATGGGTTTCGGAAAACAGGCCTTCATCAGTGTAACATAACGAACCTGGTACCACGTTCACATTTATTATATTACAGCAATAATATGTAATAAAAATTGTATAAGCGGGGGATTCAGACCGAAAACATCTGCTTTAAAACAGAGTGGGTAAGATTTTCTTTTTTTAATGTCAGACGGCTCATGAATATTATGTACTCCAGATATGACAAAGATTCTAAAATTGCTATTTTAGCGCTGGACACCCAGAAAGCCTTTGACCAGATAGAATGGCGATACGTCCTAACAGTAATAAAGGAGTTTGTTCTAGGTGATAGCTTTGCTTCCTGGGTCGAAATGTTATATGCTGCTCCAACGGCCTCTGTCATCACTAACTATAATAGGTCCCCCACTTTCCCACTACAACGTTCCTGTCGTCAAGGCTGCCCTCTGAGCCCATTATTGTTTGCGATTGCGATGGAACCCCTTGCCATCAGTATAAGAAATCATCTCTCTATCACCCCATTAATCTTAGGCAGAGTAGACCACCGCATCTCACTATATGCAGATGATGTGGTTTTGTTCTTGTCCCACCCCGAAAATTCCCTACCCCCGCTGCTAGAACTTATTAAAACATTTGGTGGATTTTCTGGTTACACCATAAACTGGGAGAAAAGTGAACTCATGCCTCTTGTTGGAGACATGGATCCTGATTTTCTTAACAACTTGCCCTTCCATATCACTGAAGACAAGATTAAATATCTAGGAGTCGTCATTCCCAAAAATCCTACTCTTCTTTATAAATTTAATTATTTGAACTTGCTAGAAAAACAACATTGAGACCTGGAGACTACTACCTCCGTCAATGATAGGTCGCGTTAACGCAATTAAAATGGTTGCACTCCCCAGGTTCCTTTACCTCTTCCAAAACCTGCCTATATTTTTACCTAAAGCATTCTTCAAGCAATTAGATTCAATTATCTTACCATTTGTTTGGAGATTTAAAGCTCACCGTATTTCTAAAAAGCATATAACTAAGCCCAAATCTGCCGGGGGCCTCAGCTTACCTGTTTTAAGACACTACTACTGGGCTGCAAATGCTAGAGCACTAATGTACTGGCAAGACGCATACCCAGGTAACATTACTGCCTCTACTCCACCATGGCTTGCCATTGAGCAGGATATTTCTAAGAGCTCTCTTCCTGCTCTTCTCTTCTCATCAGCCAAACCTCTCTCAACCATATCAGGTAATAACTTCATGGCAAAAAGTTCTTTAAGAATCTGGTATCAAATAAGGAAATCATTTAATTCACCTGAAACCTCCACTGCCATGCCTGTTTTCTATAATCACGCCTTCCCCCCTTCGCTCACTGATGCTGCTTTTAAGATCTGGAAAAATAGAGGCATCGTCACAGGAGCAGACTTATACGTCAATAACACTTTTGCGACCTTCATTCAGCTAAAGGAGAAGTTCACTCTCCCACCTACACACTTTTTTCGCTACCTCCAGATTAGAAATTACATCCGGACGAATTTACCACATTTTGAATTAATGCCAGCCCCTATTGAACTTTATACTTTAATGAATCAGCCCCCTGACTCCAAAAAATGTGTCTCTCGATTTGTTGACCTGTTTACAGCATTTAACCCAACTCTCACACAGAATTTGAAGGAAGCATGGGAAAGGGACCTGGGTGTGATAATTACTGATGAAAACTGATTTTCTTATCTTAAAGACATCCACAAATGCTCTATAAATTCTAGACACCAGCTAATCCAATTCAAAGTGCTCCATAGACTTCATTACTCTTGTACTAAACTACATTCTTTCTATCCTTCTGTCTCCCCATACTGTCCGAAATGTAAGTCTGCTGAGGGCACCCTGGGTCACCTCTTTTGGTCCTGCCCTAAGCTGAACAGATATTGGTCAGATATCTCTACCTGCCTCTCCATTGTTTATGACTGTGACATTGTACTAAACCCATGTGCTGCGGTTTTCGGCAGGACCAGTCATCTAAAAATGTTGCACCACCTTCATCGCAAGACTGTTCAATATGGCATGAATATTGCCAAACGGAACATTTTGACATTGTGAAAAAGCGAGAATGTCCCCTCTTTTAAGACCTGGCTAGCAGAGATGTCCAACTTGCTACATATGGAGAAAGTACGATACAATGTCTCCCTCAACTCGGTAACCTTTGACGAAATTTGGCAACCATTTTTATCGTATCTATCAAAAATGTCTTAAAATGCCTGATTTTCACTTGGTGACTGTGTCGACTGGTTTTACGGTTTCTCAGAAGAGCAGAGGTGCTGCTTTTTTTGGCTGCTTTGGTGATGTTAGTGTGTACAGCGCACAATACAATACAGTTAGTGGGGACTCAGATGTGGTCAGGGTGAAAGGTTAAAATATAAAGCATATGAAAAGTAATCTCATTCACGTATGATATCTGTAAATGCGTATACATTTTGGAAGTGACAACCTGATCCACGCAGCTGCAGTTTATTTCAGTTCAGTTCTTATTTTTTTACTTTACATTTATATCTTATTTTTTATAGGTTAGGCCATCATTTCTTTCAGCTATGATAGCATTGTAGTCACCAAAGTAATTGCTGAGATCTAGAAGCATCACTGAAATGAGACACCCTTGGACATTTTTTTTTTTTTTTTTTTTCCAACAATGTTTTTATTGTTTTTTTCAGTAATACAATTATTAACAAGGTACCCCCAAACCTTTGAAAATAACACAAGTTGTGAAACAAAATTTTCCTGAAAAGCATAGTCACCGTTTTTTTGGTGGTCATTAGCAGTTGTATCACACGACTGAGAACATTCAAGTAATTCAAGGAGAAACTACCCAAATAAGAAGAGCCTGATCCATCTGTCTTTTTTCCCTCTTTCATCCATTCTGTAATCCTTAGTCAAAAGATCAAGCTGCTGTCTTACCTTTCTAGGTAGACATGAGCTTAGGTACTGTCACTAGATGGATTTGGGCTATACCTGAGCTATTTAATTTTTTTAAATTTTCTTTTCTCTCTTTTTACTTGGTCAAAGGTGCTCAAAAGTTAAATGCATGTTTCTGTGGGAATTAAAGGCTCTTTAAAAAGGACCAAAACAATGCAGAAAGAGAGACAGACAGACAGACAGACACACACACACACACCTTAGAGGAAACTGAGCCACATAACAAAAAAAAACAAGAGGGAGCTAACAAATTGGAATACAGACAAAGAAATGCAGACTGTTGCAAAAAAAAACTCCAGATAAATTGCATTCAGAGCCCAGGGTGATCAATGCAAAAGAAAGAATTTCAGTCCTCAGACACTAAATTAAATCATGCAACAACTACTAATTAAGAACCTACATAGCACATACATTTGTCATTGTTTCCTTTCTTCTTAACTTACAAGATAGTGCCAACAAAGCAAGCTTAATTAAATATTTCGTTTTTTTATGTGTTAAGGGAAAGAGATTCAGATTTTTTTTAATCTTTGCAGCAATAGGCTCTGGAAGTATTTGCTGCAACCATGAAGCGTACGGTGCTCCCTTAAGTCCCCAATGCGTCTGCTCATTGTCAGGACTCATTGCTTTGGTAAAAAGCTGTTTGGAACCTGTCTCCTGGGTATGAATAAGAAGATCAGGGGCATTATTATGGGAGTACCTGAATTAACCCACATCAAATCCTTAAAACCCAACTAACCCCATCTGTCCTTGTCTAATTTATATTATAAATTGTTCAAAATTCATCGATTGTATGATTTTGGGAGTATTAAACTGAACCCAAGACTTGACCGAGAATGTACTCAAGGTCTAATTGGAGAACACTGCCCAAGGATACATCCCAATTTGAGTTCAGTTTTTTTGCTCTGCACTGAGACAATTTGTTTCTCAATAGCAGACCATTCTGTGTTCCACAGTTACTGCAGTCTTGTAATATATTATACCTATTTCTGAAAAGCAAACTATTCCTCTATTTCCCTTGTGTAGGAAAACCATACAGATGGATGTGAATTTTTTTTTGTTTGTTTTTTGATTGGGTTATTGAAAAGCAACACGTTTAAAATGTTGGCTGATGTTGCTGCGAGAGACAAAGTTAGCACGTAGGGGCGATCATCGTGCCTTGGGATCCTCTTATTTATAATTTATAAGCTGCCTTGATGCTGAATTGAAGCAACAAAGACAGAACAGAGCAGGTCGACATCTTCTGGGAGGGCGGAAGATTGAATGCACCTTGACACTGAAGCAACTTGGAGCTTTTAAAAGAGACGGTTCACTGCCGTCAACAATGTCTTGTCCTCAATTTACATGTTCCATCCGAGAAATGTTCAGGCACATACAAAAAAAAATGTGCCTGACGCAAGTAAGCACGTGGCAATACACGCAAGTGGTCACAATGACACAAAAACTGACACGCAGGCACACCCATTGCCATTTGAGTAAGAGACAATACCTCTCTTCTTCATATTTGGGCCGCTTACATAACCAACCGTTGTGAATTATGTAGCCTAATGCCCCCCCATTATTAATTTTTAAATGCATCTATCTTTGAAGCAACTATAATTGGACGTTTATAGGTTTTATGCCTTGTCTCTGAGGTATTGATGCTCTCTGACGTGAGTTCAGTGGCAGCGAAAACAAGTCTCCAAAACAGAGCAAACATTTCCCCTCATTGCTATATGGTGCAAAAGTACATGCTGATCTCTAAGATTAATACTAGAGCAGCAGAGGTTTCATCCTGTCATAGGGACTGAAAATGTGACAGACTGCTTCTTTTTTAGCACCCAGAAAAATTTCACAGAAAAATCTTGCAGCAGAGGAAGCAGTGTGTTGACTCTGTGACAGCTGTCATGGAGCTTTGACAGCTGCTGTTAAGCTTTGCGTATTTTGAAAGCGCTACATTGAAGGCTTTAGCGCCACAGAGCAGGTGTGCTAATTTACACAGCAGTCAATAATGTTCCCCTGATGCTAGCTGCTATGCTTTGACCAGCTCCCTGGTCTAAATAGAGAGGCGGAGTCCCTCCCCGGCCAGTGGACCACCATGGGACCTTATTATTTCGGAAAAATATGTACTGTAGTGAATGGGGAAGAGACAAATAATTTTTCCGGTCCCGTTTGAATTGAGCCATTAATTAAACATATGATGTTTGTCCATTTAAAGATTTAAAGATAATTTTGCAAGTCAAGAAAGTCGTTAAACTGTTTAAGTATAAGACTGCGAAAATAATAGGTAATTAGAAAGACTGCTCAGCCCAAAGTCGCATATGTGACATCTCGCTGAAGCTACAATGTCTGTGTTTCGTACCGAGATGTAACGTTACTCACACGAGCAACAGATCTTGCTCATTCCTTCGCTTCCCAGTTGATAAAAAGACGCTAGATAAAACACATCAGGTAAGATAGGGTAACATGTGTTGTGGAACATAGCTAAGCTAGCTAGCTATCTAGCTAGCAAGCAAGCAAGCCAAGGAGAAAGCAAGGTAAAGTATATTGTGGGAGACGAGATATGTAGTTCACTCAGCAGTTTCACACGGAACTAAGTGGTACTTTGACAAACCAACGACAGATTTTCTTCACTTACAAAATTATTTTTTAATTCATGGCTCAATTCAAACGAGATCTGTTCACTACCATACATATTTTTTTTTTACAAAATAAGGTCCCATGGGGTCCATCAGAACGGGAGGGACTTTGCCTCTCTATAACAATTTCATTAGAAATATTTCCTTTTTTTTATGATTTTTTTTGGGCATTTCCACCTTTAATGGATAGGACAGCCAGACATAAAAAGGGGAAGAGAGAGGGGAAAGACATGCACGAAATTGTCACAGGTCAGACTCAAACCCTGGACCTTCTGCATCAAGGCATACACCTCTATATATATATGTGCGCCTGCTCTACCAACTGAGCTAACCCGGCCACAGAAATGTTTCCTTTTATAGTCTTATGAAAATATACAGCAATGTACTGTAGCTCTGACAATGAGACTGCCTGCATGAAAATATGTGCAACATACAGTAGGCAAAATGTCATGCGGGCCTCAAAGAGATACTACTTCATATTATCCAAGCTTGCTCAAAACCAATTTTAGTTGGAAAACCTCTATTCTCAACATAAACTCCCACTTTTCTGCAATTTATCTGGCTGACATACTCCAAAGAATCTACTGAAAATGTTTGCAAAGAAAGAAATTTATAAGAATGTTTAGATGAGCAGGATCACATTAAAGTAACCAAAGTTCAGAGTGTCTAAGTGAGATATTTGGGATCCTGATTTTATTTCAACAGCAGGCTTGCATGTCTGACCTGTGGGGTATTTGTTATCACACTCAAAAAATGGCAAACCAAAGGGAGGGGGGGTCTTTCAAAAAACCTCTTGGCGAGTTAAAACTCTTGATTATACAATCCAATCTCACAGTGCACTATGACGTACCCGGTTTCCCCACAGGGATTATGAAAGTTTCATCAGCGTTGGCACAAAGAGCCCGAATAAATTTTTCATCATTGTTCACCATTCATCATTCATGGTAATCATGTGAAGTCGGAAGCCTTAAAATTCACAAATGTATACAAACATGAATCCAGAAGCTCTCGCTGGCTGCTCGGCATTCCAGAGAGGCGCATTGTAAATGCGCGATGATTAACTGTCCTCCCCAAAGTGCAGTCTGCGTGCAAGTAACTGTAGTAACATTTAGAGGAGGAAGTCAGGCTTTCTCCTCACACAGACTGACAGTGAGGGAAGACTCCTTTATCATACCATTGATCAGAAATTATTGTGAGATGCCCTTAGGCCTAATTAAATATTAAACCTTATATTGGCTCCCACAAAGGTATTTGTAAATACATTTCATGCCAGGGAAAGCATCAAAGATTCCAAATTCCCCTCCTGACACAAAGTTGCGGTTATTGCCGCTCAACCCTCCACCCCACCCAAACCATTTAGGCACATTTAGAATGATGAAAGAGGAAGGAAATTGCTGGCGATGGCTTCCAGGGGAATGGATAGTATATACATCTCAGCCTGTGAGAAATTATATGTTCCCGACTTCTGTGAGGTTATAAAATGAGGTCATAAACCAATGCTATGTATAGGGGTTGCCTTACAGTTTACAGTCATTGTAATTCCAATTATCAGATAAAAAGAAGTCAATGTTTTAATGAAGCCGAAAAACAGATACCGACAGTTTTGAGGCTGCACAAATTGCACATTGTTTTACTGCCTGGTGTCTGTGAGTAATCAAAGTGGTGAGCAGAATGTGTGGAGAACCGCCCTGCATTCTGCAGGAAGCTAACTCGCGAGAGTCAGTCAGTCATAAACAACAGGTGACAGTACATTCAGCATGTCTATCCTGGCAAGGCGCCTTAATTGATGGTCCTGCCTGACTTGAGCGGATAAATCAGGAAGTCCATCATCAATAGAAGCGCCAGCTATCAAATCATAACCCCAGCCAAAATAAATGGAGGGGAGCGTGGTATAAAACATATATTGGCCTTCACTTGCTTGGTATATCCATAATTCACAGGCATAAATTATACTACCTCAGCGTCATTGCCGAGTCTGGCTGTCCTTTTTCGTTTACGGGCAGGCAGCTGAAGTGAGTCAGCTGGGGCATTGTCAGAACACACAGTATGAAGTTCATGTGACCAAACAGCAGATGGAGCCCCTAGCATTGGCTTCATGTACAGCGTGAACCACGCTTTCACCGGAACCATTACATCAGTGATTTATTTTCCCCCTCCAGCTCTGTATCATCACCATTACATGCCATTTATGTCATTAAGGTTGGTGTGTGTGTGTGTGTGTGTGTGTGTGTGTTTTGCTTTAGTTCTCTACACAGCGAGACATAAAAAGGGGCACACAAAATAACACAAGACTGCCATGAAAAAGATGACTTTCAAAAGATCACTGGAAGCACTGCAACAAATGTGGGCCATGCTAGGTTGCATGTCAATGCCGTGTATTTGTCAAATCCAATTTATACTGTGTTGTCCATCAAATCTCCTTGGGTTCGTTAGTTTCCATTTTTGACCGCCGTTCCTCTTTGTTGATGCAGTTTGTCTGCGTCTGGGGCATATGTTATCATGATTTTGCTGGCCGTTTCCCTTGACATATTATATAATTCTAAATTCTAATTTCTTTTTTTACTTATGCACCAGCAATTTAGGCACAGATAATTTGGACTCATGTTGCTTTGAAACCCCACATACTCAATCACTGTGCAGGTTACTCGACTTCTGTTCAGGTTGACAAAGTTGTTAATTGGCATCCGTCCTAATATGGTCGCATCTTTCTCGCTCTGTGTTTAATTATAAGTTAGTCCAGAGCTAGCATATTTTTTTCCACGGAGGCGTTTACATCATTTTGTCCACACACAGTGCAATCAGTCTTACTGATCCACACTGTACTACAATAGTGACAGACTACTGGTGCTTCGATGTTTGTTAGCCTAGGAACACCATGGGACATGAGCACGATGGGAGATGACATTTATTAAAAATAAAGAAGTAGCAGAAGAAGAAGCAGTGTGGAAAGCTTCTGGCTTGGGCGCTGGATGTGGACAGCACTTCTTAGCGCTGATCACTGCCACAGCTGAGGAAACCTGTGGGTGTGAGGGGAACCCGTTGGCATTTTGAGCTTCCTTTAACAAAGCCTGGGGGTACCTGGGTAGCTCCCCTGGTAGAGCACGCGCCCATATATAGAGGTTTTCTCCTTGATGCAGCCTTTGCTGCATGTCATTCTTCCTCTCTCACCCCTTTCACATCTTCAGCTGTCCTATACAAATAAAGGCCTTGCTATGGCTGAGTATGTGACTCGGCCAGTGTGGACCCTTCCACACACATCCCAACTATTTCTGTCCTAAATATCCTTACTCTGAAACTGCACAAGATTTTTTTTATTCCCCGTCACATTCAGACAGTTGTACACACATGCACACCCACACGCAAACATTTGCACAGCAGTAGAGCCAGGCCAGATTGCTGTGGCTGAAGATATGTGGTGGAATCATCAATCACAAGAGCCTCCCTCTGGTCAAATCAAGTTTGTCCTGGTGTGAACAGAATGCAATGCCAGCCGAGCAAAGACAGGCCCTCGCTGGTTGGCGGGGGCGAGGGGCATGACGGGGCATTTTCACGACATCCGGAGGCAAATCAATCCTGTGGCAGACGGATGGATGGACGATGATTAGGATGAGGCTGTGGCTTCGTGAGGCCAAATGGGACGCAGCTTCCACTGGTGATGGATTCCTCTGTTCTTCAATGCACCCTGCAGCGAAATGAGAAACAGCTGGAGGGATGGAGAGCTCAATGTTCAACCTGCATCTGTTCTCTGCAAACTTCACCTCCGAAAGAAGACTTTTTGCCTCTATAACTTATATGGCAGAGCTATGGCGCTTTAACTGTGACCTTCAGCAGTTATGAAAATAAGTTAAGAAAACGCTTCCTGTTCAAGTTAGGAGGCAGAACCATGTGGCTGGTCCTTGAAGTAAAGCTATTGAGCATTATCAAGTCCAGGTTAAATTATTGAAAATATGACCAAGCGCTTCCAATAGCCTTTAGAATGTTTCACCAATTCAATCTACAGTCACAGTCATGCAAGCGTTGAGCAACAAAGCCGCTCTATCTTCTGTTCATGAAAATACAGACCAATGTAGCTCATACACAGGGGGATACTGCTGCTTTCCACAGGAGCTGCAGAGAAGTTGAAGTACCCCCATACTGTTTCCATGTTACCAATTCCTCTCAGCATGCGGCTATTTGTCAAGGTCAAATATTTCATCGGCGTGGAAAAGAAATCTGGGCTATAACCATATTTGAGCAGCAGGATTCGGGGAAATGAGAAAGCTGAAGAGCTGCTCGCGAGTGTAATTGGTCTCCTGGCATCTTCACATGGGGCTTGATTAACATGCCTTTGAAGCATTCCAGGCACATTTGCCCAAAGAACAAAGACACGGCAGATAATGATGATCAGAAATGTCTGAATTTCTACCAGTTATTGACAGACAAGTTATTCAAATGTCTTGGACATCCGTCTTTGATGTGAATTCAGAGATACGTTTAGTCCCTTAAGGTGCGGTTATCTTCAAAAAGCCAGACAGGATTAAAAAGAAAATGGTAGTATTTGAGGTGAGCAAGAGTAACATTACTATTAAAGGCTCTGTCAAGCAAGGACAGAGAGCATTTAATGCCCATCTCTACTTAAACCAATCAGTGACTGTCTTGATCCTTTGAATACACACCATTGAGGGTTGATTGATTCCAGACTGCAGTAGTTCTGCTACTGTATGACATTCCTGATCATTTATTTATTGCCTTTACCAGTGAATTCTTGTCAGGGTCACTGGAGGCAAGAGTCTACCACAACATGTACTCACTAAAAAGCAAGCAAAGAGAAACTGTCCTCACCAGAAATATGACAGTTTAGGTCGTTTGTTCAAACACTTCAAATTACCTGTATGTTTATGGTGAGTATTAAGTCAACTTGCATAACACGTAAGTCACAAAATGAGGAGAAGCATGAGAAGAAAAGGAAAGAACCTAAACTTAACGGACCTTAAAGAAAGAACAAACTTAACTACCAAGCGGCTTCTAACATAACTCTTCTAACAAGAAATCCATCATGGTTTTGTATTTCTATAATGATGCCACCTGAAATGGAATCACTTCTGGGATTTGGTCATAAACGTTACCTCAAAATCAAGAAATCTCTCTTGAACATGAAATACTTAAAGTGTCCTGATCTACAAAGAAAATCAAAGTCATGTAACTTAAAAAAAAAAAAAAAAAAAAAAAGATGCTTTCAATCAGAGAAGACTGGAGGAAAGCATTAAATCACATTTCAGCATCACAGGCTCACACAGCTACACACATTTGCACTTAGGAGATGCCTGATTCAACCACAGTGCTCTAAGGAAGAGTTAGGGGGTTGAGTACCTCACTCAATGACATTTCTACGCTAGGTTTTGAGGGATGGAGGTGTCGGCCATTGATTTCCTCCATCCAGACATATAGAAATACCACACAAATGAGAACAGCTTAATTAAGCAAACCAGTCATTGTACATTTCTTTGAAAATTAGTTTCAGATTCAGTTCACCTTCTTTTATCTTTTTTACTATTGTCTGTCTTGGTTCATCAATCTTTCACTGAACTAAATGTCATCTGATACAGTGGGTGGTACATGACCTACGCAACGTGGCAGTGATCAGATCAGCAATACATATCTGATCTTAAGCCTGCTGTGCCCATATTATGAAAAAAACACTTTCTGGGATTTGGGGTGTTATGTTGTGTCTCTGGTGCTTCCACACACATACAAACTTTGAAAAAAATCCATCCATGCTGTTTAGAGTGAGATACGGTTTCTGAATGTGTCCTGCCTTCAGTCTCCGGGTGAGCTGTTCAAAATCGGCACGGCTTGTGACGTCACAAGCCAAAAAGAGCTGGCTAACCGCAACCATTAGCTCGTAGCGTTAGCATGCTAACGCTAACGTTAGCATGCTACCTCGTTCTCAATAGCAAAGCACTGCTGCAACACACACAAGTTCACCATAATCTACAAAAGAACTACTTACATGTGCGCCCTCATTTAGAAGTCTCCTAGCTAATCCTGCCTTGTAACTGACCGAAGTTGTAGAAACAGCCTCTTTTACTGTCTATGGAGCTAGCTAGCTGACATGATCTACATCTGAGCTACTGTGCATGTGCGAGTGCAATCAAAGATAGTACAGAAGAAGAAGAAAAGAGGTCTCACTCTGTAAGTAAAAACAGATACCAGGTGAAAAGAGGATCTGCAGCAGTGAGAGAGAGCGGTGCAGTACAACAGTTTTTTGAAAATGAAACCATGTAAACCTATTCTGGTACAACCTTAAAATATAATTATGAACCTGAAAATGAGCATAATATGGCTGCTTTAAATGAAATGGACTTATCCCAGAGAGTAGTTCAATAGATTCTGCTACAGAGAAATCCACCCTAATATACACTTCACTGTGATCACAGACTGTTCAATCAATTGAATCAAATCAAACATACATTAATCTGTGTTATTGTCACAAATACACATCCACATAAGAGGCTGTTAAACTGGTTGGGTAGTGTCTTTGTCTTCACAAAGCCAAGTTTTATTAGTCAATGTCAATGGAACACCTGCAAGATTTGCCTTGTTGTTCCTAGCAGAAGGAGGAAATCTGTATTCATGTTCAAGTTCAAACAAGACAAGAATATGCAAATTCTGTTCTGGGGTGGATTTTCCTTCAGAGTCACCATATTATACAAATATGCTATTAAAACGTTGCTTTTAAACTGAAAAGCAAATTGAAGAGAGAAGGATTTTAAGAGCCACGTTGGCAAATCACGTCAGTCATTTGGAGAAAGAGATGCTAATTTCCTGTGCTTTGCCAAAACAGGTCTATCTCCTTAATGCACTGTTTATGTCATACCACATTTCCATTACAACAGAGGCCGCTTTTGAGTTAATTCTTTTTAAAGTTCCCGTATAGGGGACACATATTCCCCTTTTTGGCATAGAAAGTAAAGCCCAATCAATAAGTTTCAGCAACTTAACACTTCAAAAGGTGGAACTTGATCACATCATTAAAGCCGACATACTGTATGTAAAAGTTTTGAAATCTTCACCTTCTTTCAAAACACTTCGAATCAGATCAAGGCAGAAAACGAGGTTAACTCCTCTTTGAGCATCATCCAGTTTAAGCCAGTTCTGTTTTGATCCAAACTCTCTCACAGTATATATCCTTGGGAGTACAAGTGCTCTTCCTCTGCATGCATATTCAAACAGAACGGGAGAAGAAAAAGGGTAAACAATTAAAGAGACACTCTAAGTGCTTCTGAATTTGGAGCACTACACTGTTGATACAAGGGAATTAATGTAATACCATATGATACTCTGCTAAGCAGTCGCATACAAAATGCAGAAAGTTGAGATGAGCACATGCTGGGATCCACATTGCGCCAAGCATCCTTAAAGAATTCTTTGTCCTTCACCCTTTTGGGATACAGCTAACATTAAGTTAAAGGATGTACAATCACAATTACGTCAGAATTAATGAACCTTCTATTTCTTGGCGGAGTCAGCACAAGTGCTTCATCTTGTATTACTTTCTCATTGCTTTCAATATTTTTCTAAATTAAAGTGCGGCTAAGCCGATTATGTCATGACAAAGTGCCGCTCCTGGCTGCAGGTCATTAGCTTCACTGTCTAGGAGGTCACATGTGGTGTGTAAAGGTTTTTTGTTACTCAAAGTTCAATAGATGACTTAATTTGTTGCCTTAGAGAAAAAAATAATTAGATAAAGTCATCAACACAGAGCATTCTGCTGGGCAAATTGAAATTTAATAATTTGCAACAAACATCCTCTGATGCCCTTAGCAGTCTTGGGCTTATATTCATACAACACCACTGTAACATTATCTGTATTGCTCAAATCTGCAGCTGCATTGAGTTGAACCCACTCCTCAATTTGCTGGAGCCTTGATTTCCCTGACATTACTAGTTATTCTTATTCTCAGGAGGAGCCCAGGTGACAGCCAATAAAAATCAACATGTTAATTAAGCTCTGCATATTTAATACCAGCCATAATTATCAACACCTGTGTGACCTATGTCAGGCCAGCAGGCAACATATAGCACAAGCTAATACAAATACAACTTGTGGAAAGAAAGAGGTTTCACTCGTAGCTTGCAGTGAATATGAAGAATTATATAAAAACTCTTAGTGGGGTAGTTTCTATAAATATGCAGATAAAGTCTGTTTGTGTTGATGGCCATATGGGCCAGAAGGGGGGTTCTGCTTATCACCCAAAATGTGTCAAAAAAGAAAAAGTGAATGAATCATCACATTCTGTTCTTTGTTGGTACAAATGAAGGCAGCACTTTGAAAGTCACTGACGAGTTTGTAATTCCCAAACGGAGGACTGTTTGAGTTGATGTTTAACTGTTCAAACACGAGTCTGAACAATTAAGATGAAGAGGGACTAAATATCAGCAAACCGCACATAAAAGGAATCCTCCTACAGCTATTGATGTCTTTGAACAAATTCATAACTTGAAGATATCCTATAATTGTCAAACATAACTGGCTTGTATACAGTTACGATGTCTTCCAATATAGTGGCAGTCCAGTGGCAGAGTTACACCACCTGCAAGAGTCAATGCCCTTCCCAGTGGCCCTGACTCGGATAAAATGTCTTCACACACAAAGGGACAACATTTTGGACAGCCTTGCTGCTCTACAAACTTTGTCATATCCCCTTTAATATTTCATGGGGTCAACATTTTGCTTTTTGTTTCGCAGTCAATAATTCATCAAAATATCAAACAATATTTTAGTCTAACGTGGTCTAACTAACACCATTTCCACCTTGAAACACTGTCAGTGTTTTGGGAGCCTTTATGCTGTAGATCAAAGCATTGCCAGGCTTCTGTTTTTACCTGACTGCATAAAAGATCAAGGCACGTAATGAGGCAACCTGAAAGGTGATAGTTCAATAGATGAAAGTACTGGCTGCTTGGGTATGTCAAAGAGATGTGTACTATTCTGAAATTCATCCATCACATGCTTTAACTGTGATAATCATCATGATTATAATTTATTTTATAATTTGCACTTGATCTCTGCTCACATTCATTACATTGAGTAATAGCTATGTATGTTATCTGATATGGAAAAGTCTGGATGTAAAAAGGTTTTTCAGCTACTATTACATATCAACAAATGTGTGATGAGCCAATTTGTTAAAATGCAAAGTCATTCACTTTTGCTAAGTGCTCCATTGAAGGCATCAGTTTGAAGCACCCACTGACAAGTAAACTGCTCATATGAGTGCAAGTGTTCAATATTAAATAAACAAATACATTTATTTTATTACAATTCATTTTTATTTCATTATAGACATTTTTATTTCAAATGAATGTTTCTAGAGTATGTTTTATAATAAAGAAAATAATATTATATAACTTATTTTATAATGTAATTTTTATTTTGTTTCACTTTTTATTTTGTTTCACTTATTCACCGCCCCCTCAACTTTCAGCCAATCACATGCCGCCACAAGCCTAACAGGATAACTTATTACTAGGGTTGCACCCAAATTTCGGCCACCAAAAACTTTCAGCCGAAAATGGCATTTTCGTTTTTTGGCCGAAAGAGAAAAACGGCCGAAAATATATGCCTCTCCGCCCCTCAGTGCTCAGATTTCCCTCTCAGTTTATCTAGCCATTATCACGGTGCTACCCAGCAAAGGCCGATCATGTCAGCGGTGTGGAATTACTTCAAAGTTTCAAAGACATAAAATTTGCGATCTGCAGTGTTTGTTCAGCAGACATTTCCAGAGGGGGTATGGTGCCAAAGAACTTTTCCACGTCAGGTTTGATACACCACCTGAAAACACAACATCAAATTCAATATGCAGAGTACATCAAAACAACACTTAAAAGTACCCCAACTAGCACACCAACAATATCGGTCGCCGCAGTCTATGATAATGCTAAGAAATTTGCAAATGATAGTGCCAAAGCACGTGGTATTACAGAGAAAATAATGAATTTCATTGCCTTAGGTGACCAGCCACTCTCTGTTGTGGAGGACATTGGATTTTGTAGGCTCATGCAACATATTGAGCCGCGTTATACACTGCCAAGCAGACGCTATTTTGCAGAAACCTGAAATGTTTGACCGTGTTGCAAAACACATTCATGAGCTCATGACCACACACATCCCAGCTCTAAGTTTTACTACAGACATTTGGAGCTCAGACGTAATTCATGAAATCAATTAAAAAGTATAATATTAATACAAATATACAACAAAAAAATAGGTTTAAAAAAATAAGTCATTTTCGGTTTTCGGCCCAGTGCATCCTGAATTTTTCTTTTCGGCCCAGAATTTTCATTTCGGTGCATGACTACTTATTATCAAAGCCATCTAGCTAGATGCGAGATCCAGTTGACCACAGAGGAAAGCCTTTTCTTTTTTATTAAAATCTTGACAGTTGTACGTCTTTCTCTGAAAAGCATCTTTGAAATCAGTTTGACACTTTGGAATAAATCCAAGTTCACAACCTACATATAGTTAGCCAGTCCCTCCAGGATTTCGCGATAAGTTAAAGTCCAATAAGTACTTAATCAAACCGAATGTGTCCCAGGCCAGGTTAGGAAATTAATAATGTAAAGATCAACAAGCCACTGACACATATGTTCATATTTGATTCATTCAATAAATAATTTTTTGTCTTAAATCCACTAGCCATTTTAATATTATACCAACATTTGCAGCATCCTGAGCCTTTTTGGTAAGGTTACTAAGAAAACTCAACCCAGAGTAGTTTTATTCTCCCCGAAACAAGTTTCCTTTTTATTTTTAAAGTATACAAAAAAAAAAAAAAAAAAAAAAAAAATCACAACTTTTTTTGCAACTTTCACTGTCTCCTGCAACTTCATTGCAACAAACACACAAAAGACATCGCAACTTTTATTGAAATTATTTTACAAAAGCTCCCGCAAAATCAGGCATTTTGGGCCGCAACAATCTAAAAAAAAAAATGCCGCGGAATCCTGGAGGGACTGGTTAGCCGGTTAGGTAGCTAGCATGTGCAGCCATGTTAAGCTAAATAAAAGGAGAGGTTTGTTTCTGTGTCTGTGTTCAAGGCAGCAGCTAGTCAACCAATCACCTAGATTCAGAATTACTTTGGCATTTTGTTGTTCTAGCTAGCAGGAGCTAAATGGTTACATTTGGTTGCAGGTGTTGAGCTTGCTTGCTGAAGAGAGGCGATGGGGGTTGCGCAACTCGCAGATTGAACTTTTGACGCACGAAAAGAACACACACTTTTGATAGCCCCAGTGATGGTGAACGTAAACTCATGCTATAAACAACTGCACCAAAACATAGACATATAAAAAAAAGAAAAGAATAAATCATCAGAGTCAGCCGCTCCATAATAATATAATATTCTGAAGTAGCCAAACTTACTGTACCTACACTCCCTCCTGCAGCATTGGTCTCCATCTCTGTTGCTTCTGGTAATCCACATTCAGACCCACAGCAGGCTTGTTGTTCTGTGTTGGTTAGTTCCATAGATTCGTTATCCACGTCTATCTCTTCTCCTCTTGCTCGTTTTGTTCTTCCTCTTCCTCATATTCCTCACTGTCCTGTCTTTCTCCCTGGGGTGCTGGCTCAGATGTGTCGCTAACATGCTAGCAGTATTAGCGCTAATGCTAGCTGAAGCTGCACTTGATTTTAAAGTTTAAAGTCAGTTTGCAGCATTTTTCACCGTCAGCCAACAGTGCTCTCTTATATTTCTCTCTTTTTCTCCGCCACCCCCCCCTTGTGTCACTTGATGCCTCGATTCATTTTTTGTCAACAATATAGCTTCCAACTTCCAATTTTCAACTTCCAACAACCACAGTGACGCAGACCAAAGATGCAGACGCGGTCTACGCGATTCTGTCTTGAAATTCCCAGAAGGCATTGCGTCATTTTAACTTTTGTAAACAAATACTCAAATAAAAGAAATGCAGGTAGATTTGTTTTATTTCAAACCATGCACGTTTTTGAACATCTGATCTGAATAAGTAATTTCGCTACAAAACAATGCAGACTGATGTAAAAGTTTGTGACTGTAGGCTGTAGAGGGTAACCATGACTGTGATATCGAGAGACTCATATGTGGTATAAATACTGATCAGATTACATTACTACTAGGTGTGAAGGATTTGGACAAGTTTGGCTATTGGTTGGCTAATTAACATTATTATTGACGCTCTTGAAAGGGGGCCGAGAGAAATTTTATGGGCCGCTGTTTACAATTAAGTGGCCGCATGGCTTTGACAATCATGTGGCTCTCCGATTGGCCGGCTGGCCCAAACGGCCCACGAGGGCCCGCGGCCCCTCTGGCATCTGCCCAAATGCCAGATTACCAATCCGTCACTGCACTGAGCGCAGCAAATGAAGCTTGCTGCTTCATTTTCACTTAACCCTCCTCCTTAACCCTTTCACCCTAACCCTGTGGCTGAGTTGTTGTGGAGTGTTCAGACATGCATTTCTTCTGCCAAGCACCATCAATCTGTCATTCATATGTCAAAAATGCCGAAAGCATTGGGAGACTGTCTTGTTAGCTATTGATCGCCACATAAGTCCTTGATATACTTCATTACATTACATGTAATTTAGCGGACGCTTTTATCCAAAGCGACTTACAATTGCCATTTAGGTCAGAGGCCGCACGTCTCTGGAGCAACTAGGGGTTAAGTGTCTTGCTCAGGGACACATTGGTTGATGTATTGCAGAGGGAATTGAACCCAGATCTTCCACACCAAAGGCATGTGTCGCATCCACTCAAAATTGCATAAACCTTCTGTCATAATTAAAATTTTTGCTGTTGCCCCTCAGACAACAAAGCAGTAAAAATACATTGACAGAGGTGTCTATAGTCCTTCTCACATACAGTGTGTGTGTGTGTGTATATATATATATATATATATATATATATATATATATATATCTTATAGCATAATTCAGTGTTAACCTGCCTCTTCTCACTGTGAACAATGATTAAAAAATCCTCAATTCTTCATGCGGTTTCAAACAGTGGGGTTCTAATTTGACTCTAATAATGCTCACTCCCCTATGACTTCTTCTGTGCAGGGCGCAGCAACAGACTTGAAAAATATGTTACTGTCAAGACTCTGAGCACCCACATTGCTTTCTTCAGGGTGTTGGAAAAGAATAGCTCATTTGAGGAGGGCCATCTGGAGGAGCCATTACAGCTAAGACCATACCAACAACGATGGACCACACCAATCTGATCTGATGTACGAGTTTGTCTGGTAAAAAAATAGGGAAAGACATTTGTTTCATGGTTATTATCACCCGTTTCATGGGGTGTATTGCTGCATCGATATTTATTCTATTGAATATAACATGTTTTAAATTATATCAGTAATGTTATTTTCCTCCATCATTCTCATTTTATATAAAAGGCAGTGATGGTATATAAGAACAGTCCATTTACATGACTCCAAGGTCAGGCAAATAATTGGCTACTAATTTAGCTCAATGGTGTCCATGGCATCTCTAATACAATGATAGGATCATGCAAATAATGGCATTAAAAATGCTTTGTCAAGAAAATGTTTCAAAAGAACATATGATCAGTAGCACATATGATCATCAGGGATTTATTCCCTGCACATTTCTCATCATTTCCTTTTCCAGCACAAAGTCATTTGAAGAAAACTAAAGTATTTGGCACAAATGCATGGTTCACAGAGCCATTCAGTACATCAAGGACAAAGAGGATGTGCATCGACATGCTAGGACAGATCACAGCTGGACAAGAATTCCTCGGCTGACTTCATCTTTCACCTCCTCCTGTTTGACGCTCCCCATTCTATTGATGTATTGTAACAGTAGTTCTATTTTTGACTAAAGTGTGTAAATGACTGGATCAGTGAGCACAGCATTGCAATATGAAATACATTCACTCCTGGACATCACAAATGAGAAATTAATAACTATAAAATGACAGTGACAAACTTTTAATGTGGTTATGGTTTTGCCACCTGACTGACGACACCTAATGATACTGCTGACAGCCTGGTCTCCGCTGTTAAGTAGCTGCTTAAGCTAACAATAGCTTCATGAAGTCTTTATACGCAAACAAAATTATCTTTGGTGTTATTTTCCGACTGGCACTCAGCGTCATAGCAATTAGTTATAGTGGATCTGTGAAATTATGCGTTCATGAAGTATAGACTTGCTTGGAATTCATAGCGTTAGTTGATTCAGGAAATGAATGGAAATTAATTTATTTGTAAAACACGTTTTAAATAACATTTTGGAATCTTTGAGTTTGGTGAAAGGTATCAAGTCTTTTTAAGTCAAAAGGCTCAAGTCCAAGCGAAGCCACAAATCTTCTGAAATTCTCAAGTAGAATCTAAAGTCATCAAATTTGTGACTCGTGTCTGACTCGAGTACAAGTCATGTGACTCGAGTCCACACCTCTGCCACTTATAGTACAGAGAGATTACTCCGAAACCACCCCCAGCTATATTCAAATTCCTTTTGCAATTAATTACACTTGCACCATTGGACCGAATGCCTACATGGAAGTGTAAAAAAATTCAATATTAAAATAAGTCCGCTGCCTCAAGAAGCCTGTTCAATCTGTAGTCTCCTCTGTCGTCTATTCTTGCTCCATTTCTGTCAAAGAAAAAATATAGAGCGCTGTGATATGACAACATTTTCTTCTCATTTGGCAAGTAAACCGAGTCAGTAAACATGCTTCTCCTTCCTGTTCAGCAGCTTTGAAGATTTGCCACTTCTCCTCTGTAACACATTAACATTGCAGGTTTAACCAGGCTTTTATATATTAACCAGGCTTTTATATATTAGATGTACCACAAATTAAAATAATACCAAGCGATAATTAGATTTGGGAAAACTTTTTCCACATTTGTATAGCTTGTGGAAAAGTATTAACCAGAAAACAGTAAAAAAAAAGAATCTTTACAATTAGATGCAACACAAGTGATGATGATAATAAGACAAAGAAAATGCCCATGAAGAGAAAAGCTGAATAGTACAATCCAGTGATAATCATATGATAATTTGCAGTTACAATAAAAATGATGCGGACATACTGAACATTATGCAAAGCTAAATTCATAAGGATAAATCTGTTGATTCACAATATTGCAATTACATCTAGTTGATGGGTAATGGAGGTTATGATAATAAAAATGTTGGTCTTTTTATACACTGCACTGTCATTTCATGTGTGCTTTCACCTGCTGTCATGGCTCTAAAACCTGAATTCTCTTACAGCTTCAAAGCAGATCCAGAGCAAAGCTTTTCACCAACTTTTTGATAAGCACAAAGAGACATCTTAACCACTTGTCAGTCAGCTATCGTAGCAGCAGGGCCAGAAGACAGGCAAGCCAACAAAACAAACAACCAACACTCCTCCATCTAACCTATCTTGGAATAAATGGGCAAAAGCAGCAAGGGAGGCAATAACCAGACTGCTAAACCTGCTCCGCTCGCACCGACACACCAGCCAATTCAGCATCAAGACACCCAAATGATATTGCGCATGTGGAGTCTCGGCCCAGCGAAGTGTAAATAAGCATTTCCACGCTCAGCATTGGGTGTATAACATGGTGTCAGGTAGCCACAATGAATGTAGAGAGGCAGAGGGAGCAATCAGCCAACCTTCGCCTCGCTGAGATGGAGGGCCACCGCCGCACACACAAACAACCAATCGCCACAGGACAGTGATTGATGTCTCATCCCGCTTTAAAATTCATCATCCCGACCAAGTGGCTGTCGAAACCTCGCCTGACAGATTGTTAAACACAGCTTAATATGCATCACCCTGGCAAATAGTTCATTAATTCTTTATTATGTGGGTCTGGGTTTTGTAAGCCATTGTTCAAACCTGCATTTAATACACTAAGTGCTTTGGTGTCCAGAGTGAGACATGGTTAAGTAATGCTGCATTTTGTTTACTTCAATCCTCGTGAAAAATAATTACTGCATACTGGGGGAAAAAAAAAGAGAGGAAAATTAGAACTTTTGCACCTTGATGCTAAAACCCACAAGGTGTACTGACTTCCTTATAAAGAAGATAAGGAAAAAGGAATGACAAAATAATCTAACAAAACTTCTTTCATATCCATGTTTACTAAATGGTCATCATTTAGTACACAAATGATTTTGCTTGTGGACAAACGTAGCAGAGTGGAAAAACAAAAAACAAAAAGGAAGGAGATAGACAATATGTGGTGAAAAACACACGGATTTCTGGCCTCAACACTTCATTAGCAAATTTCCAATGCAACTTTACTTGCGAGCGTGGTGAGGCAACAGTTGGGTTTATTCTTAGATCTGTGAAATCACATTGCATCTTGCCAGTGTCATTCATGTTACCTCACCTCACCCTTTAAAGTTTACTGAGAGACTGCGAATAATACAGGCAGCCACTGTCTTCTTGCCAGGGTGTTTTAAATCCCTGTGAGATTTCTTAGCTTACTTCTGCTCAGTTTCACAAAGAACAATTTAGTTGCAAATAAGGATGGAGGAGCTTGCATTTAGTTAGCTGACATAATTATTTAATGTACTTTGGCATTCTGACAAGTTTTTTGAAGCTCTTATGGCGGTGCCCTTGCAGACCATATCCTGCACACACTGTGACTTATGTAAGGTAACACCTTGCCAAAAAGGTCTGAATGATGAATGCCAATGCGACACTAGTCTCATTCGTTACCAACGCGAGTAAAGCCACCCAAGGGGCTAGCTGCATCCCACAGTTCTTCCACCCACATAGAGCTTTCTGTTTATCATCCACCATCTTGACAAGTTGTTCCTCATCCCCGCACTTATATGTCCTCCTCGACCGCTTGTCCCCTCCATCCGTTGGCTGGGGAAGTCACAGAAAAAGGGGGAGGAGAGGTGCCTTCACGACGAGGGTTATTTTTCTTCCCTGATCCCTGTCTGATAAGTGTGTTTGCTCTTTTGTGTCTGGGGCTACTCTTAATCAAGAGGAGGAGGAACATAAAGAATTTAGAGGGGCTGCTGATAAGGAAAGCATCTGTTTAACATTTTTTCTTACATGCAGGGTTACAGGGCAAAGGCAATTTGACCACAGGAAAGGCAGATAAAAAGGGTACAGCACATTAATGCAGATGTATTCCGAGTACTGCAGACAATACTAAAGCTATTCAGTGGAATTATCTCTTTGCTCAGATTCCAGTTGCTGATAAAATTGATGGCATCTTTTTTTGATAGCAGTCTCATTGCTTTTAAGATACTGTACTACATGTAAAAAAGGCCATGCTCCTGTACATGCATTCCCATTATGTATCCACTGTGCCTGATAACACGCTCTGCATGTGCACTGCGTGCCCACACTGATGACGCCCCTGAACGCAGCAGTGAGTGAGAAGCACGGAGGAGCAGACATCAGCTGGACTTGACTTTAGACTGCAGCGATTTCTGATGGACAGTTCCTTTCTAGTGTGTGCGTCCATGGACATGTACGTTTAGGTTTCTGTTAGTTAACGATGGGATTCAGAGCTAGCCTGTAATAGTCTGTTTGAACAGTGTTTTACAGTCTAATAGCTATTGTTTCTATGCTGTGCACTGAGTATTTCAGTTGTTTATTCTGTTTAAATGCTTGTTAAATTCTTTTCTTATCACTTATGTCATTTATATAGGTTACACGAATGCTTTTGTGTTTGCTAATCTTTAATTGATAGCTCATTGCATTCTAGTTATTATTGTTAGCCATTAATATCGCTCTATGCATGCCATTTGTAGATGACTATATTTTAGCTTAGGTTTGCCTTTGCTATTGGTCTGTAATTATCCTTTCTAAACAGTCTGTATTGCCAACACAGTCTCACGGCAGTTTGTGAAATGGTCATGTCATTTTTTCCGTGTACACGGACACGTTTATCTCATTTTTTTCATGGTGGTCACCACGTAATGGGAGGCATCTATACGGAGGTTGGGTTTAGGAAAAGAACAACGGGGAAAGTTAACGTCACACGCCGGGACATGATCCGCAGTCTCTGGGGGACGCGGGACAACAACGGGACAGTTGGGTTTAGGAAAAGAAGAACGGGGAAAGTTAATGCCACACGCCGGGACATGATCCGCGGTCTCTGGGGGACGCGGGACAACAACGGGACAGTTGGGTTTAGGAAAAGAACAACGGGGAAAGGAAATGTCACACATGGGAGACGGCCACAGTTTCACAAACTGCCGTGAGACTGGGTTGGTATTGCCGTGCTTTGTTGTTACAGAACCACACACACACACACACACACACACGCCTATTTGTTTACATAAACCGTCTAAACCGCGGTTTACCTGGACTCTGCATCTCCTTTCTTCCCACACTCTCACCTGAACATCGAAATAGTGTCCTGACCCGACACCCTGAAGCGATTGTTGCCACACCTATTAAACCATATTTACATATTCTCACACAATACATGAACTACATTGTCCATCCCAGCACAATTTTCTTGGTGCCATACTAGAGATAATTACGTCGAGTGCAAATCTATATAGTTTATATGCAAGTGAAAGAGCAAATCACAGAGAATGACAATCATCCCTTTTCAAGTGTAGTATCTGTGACAGATGGGGAGTGGACACAAATTTAGCATTTCAAAGCCTTTCCACTGCTCACATCCGACTTTATACCTGTAATCGCCTCTCACAAATATATTTTTAGCCTCTTGGATTCTGACGTCCCCACTGGCTGCTTCCCCGGGGAAATAACCATTCCCAGTGCCGACATCAACGGTGTGTTCTCTATAGATCAAACAAGCCTGGTTCTGAATTGCCAAGGCCCTGAAGGTCCATTCTGCCAAACCCATGAACTGTCTTTGTTAATGCCTGCTGGTCAACTAACAATAACTCCTGAAGGGGTTTTACTCCTCGAGGACATGCCACAGTGAGAAGCATCACATACTGGATAAAGTTACAAGTTAGAAAGAAAGCTAAACTTGATCTCCAGCATCTAAGATTGTGAGTGGCTGGAAGTCACACTCCGCCTTTGCCGGAGATCAAATTTAGGCTTCCTACCTCAGTTCTGAAGCTTTTCGTTTTCTTCCTACCCACTCTCATCCTTTAAATACCCCAATTAAGAGAAAAGTATTTGTGTGTGGGCTTCTACTCAGTTCAAACAAAGACCTTATCATAGAGCATCACTGGCATCTTGGAACAAAAAAAAAACCCAGCACTTGGCAGAGGGGTAAAGCATTGGCCTGGATTCTGAGGAAAAGTTTGTTCCACTTTCTCTCTACTTTGCACTGGTCTCACAGTACTTTGTGTTTGTTGCTCCAAAATCAATGATCAGCACATATGTGGAAATTAAATTTCATTCTGTCATGATAAATTTAACATCGTACAAAGCAACCTTTTTTTGGTGTGGGGGCTTCCTCATTTTAGGAAGCCTTCAAAGAGAGAAAACAAAAATAGACATTAAATTCTCTTTGCCAGCAGCTATTTTCAGAAGTGATTTATGCAACACTGGTCCATCAAGGGAGCTATCTCAAGATGTAGAAATGAGAGAAATATGGTGGCTCTTTCACTCAGAAGGCAACCTCTACTCGTTCATCTGATTTGGTGTAGGTTTCCCGTTAGCACTAACTCTGTGGTAACATTCGACACCGCAAATTACTGAATATTTCATGTGTGCAGGAATGTTTGTGATCAACGTTTACCCTAAGCCATTCTGATCTCTGAGTAGACTCACAATGTTTCCCCATGGGTTTAATTATCTGTAAGTGTTGCGAAAGGTAAAAAGGGGGCAGTCTTTTATGTATTCTGACTAAAGTTGGGTACCGAAACATGGTGCCAATAGGGCACCGGTTCCGACGTAAACGGTAGTAACGAATAACAACGAAAATTTCGGTGCCTGACTTTTTTTTAACGCCCCCTGGTGTTCCGGTGTCAACTTGCGTGACGTCAGTGCCGCTACTCAGCACACTTGTTGATCAGAACTGATAGTGAGAGGATCAATGAAGATGCCGAAGGTAAAATGCTCCAAGGTTTGGCTGCATTTCACGTCTAATGATGCAGACTCTGCGACACGCGACAGATGCCTTAAACCAATGTCATGAAAGGGAGGTAACACGTCAAATTTGATGAAACATCTGGCGACACATGGAGTTTATTTAAAAGCCGAACAATGCACCATGTTTGATAACCTACGTGACACAAGGCCAAGCACTACAACAGCAGCAGCCAGTGTCGGCCTCGCCGGACAAAGAGAGTCCCAGCCCTGCCAGTGTGGTGGTGGACATCACAGATGATGACGACAACGACGACGACGACAGCAGCCGTTCCTCTTTGGGCAAGTCTAGTAATTTAATGCCAACTGCAAATCTTGCATATTAAGTAGGCTAGCAAACTGTTGCCATTCAACAGGGTGTGTGACACATCCGAACCGTTCGGATCGCTTGTCTTGGTTCGGAGCGTGTGGGCGGCGCATGGTTCGTCGCGTGCGCAATGTAGCCTCGTGCCCGTATGTGACCTCAGACAGTGCGTTTCCCTTTCGCGCTAAAGAAGAAGGGGGGACATAAACAGTTACCAACAAAACGTACAGCGAAAGACCATGCAAAACATTTCAGATCGTCCTGCCAACCTGTATACATTTTAACATCAACGTACGCTGTAACGATTTTTCACTCTAAAGTCGCTGAAAGCTGCTGCTGTTTCCTGTTGGCTCTCTGCAGTGGGCAGGGCTGCTGCTCAGTTCCCCCGCGACTGACTGACTGACTGACTGACTGACTGACTGACTGACGCGCGCACGCACACACACACACACACACACACACACACACACGGTGGATGCAGGAAAAAACGGAGACGAGACGTACACAATGACCTAAATAGAGGACAGCTACGCTCATTATTGTAAGTGCAATAATAAGTTAAAGTCCGATAAGTACGTTATCAAACCGTATGAATGTGTGTCCCAGCCAAGGATAGGAAATTAACTAACAATGTAAAGATCAACAAGCCACTGACAGATATGTTCAAATTTGATTCATTCAATAAATTGTCTTAAATCCACCAGCCTTTTTCATATTATACCAACATTTGCAGCATCCTGAGCCTTTTTGGTAAGGTTACTAAGAAAACTCAGCCTAGAGTAATTTTATTCTCCCCAAAACAAGTTTCCTTTTTCTTTTTAAAGAACTATACAAAAAAAATTAATCAACTTTTTTTTAATGTTTAACATATTCTGACTTATTCAAAAGACGGAGCTTTAAGAGTTCCTCTCTTTTTCTTTTAAAGGATAAATTTTTTGTAAGAGCTACACTGAAGTTGTCAGTTTGATAAATGCAAGTTATTTCAATTGATATTCTGTAATATTTCAATCTTCGTGTGCTAAAAAGGGACATAAGTTCATGTAGATGGCAATACACATTCTCCTTTTTTTCCAAATAAATGAAAAGCATGTTGAAATCATCGTCTTCCCTCTTGCTGTATCAAAATCTCACCTAGCTTTCCTCAGAGATGGTCCCAATAATGTGCTTAAAGTCAAGTCAAATTCAGTTTGTGCATAATTACATGATATAACTATTTTTTAATACTGTATCCTACATTGTGGATAATTAAGCTATATATCATATGCTGAAGTATATTTCTGGAGTGTTAAAGATTAAAAGAAAAAATAAAGAACCGTAAAGAACCAAAAACCGTGATACGAACCGAACCGTGGGTTTTGTGAACCGTGCCACCCCTATTGACGTGTGCTATGTCCTATACTTCCACTCAGTGTCTGCTGACAAGTCGTGTATGTATGCAAAATGTTTAAAAAAAAGACTAATTTAAACACTAGATTTAGAATATTGTGTTCAATTTGGCCCTGGAAATAAAAGAGTATTGTTTTTTGACAAAGTGTGTGCGGTTTTGTTTTTTTAAGTACCGGTTCGAGAACCGTTTAAGCACTGCAAGATTACAATGAAAGATGAAACAGTGTTTGTTTAACAACACCTTTATTATTCATATGTTTCATTTTGAAGTCGCCTCCTCATTAATCTAGGCTAATTATGACTGTAACGCTTTGGAGACTGGATAGCGGAAACATGCTTGGAGAGAAGAAACGCTCTCTCAAAGACACTCAAAACAACTACTGAGGCAGTGCAATGTACAGCAATCTGCCCTAGATTACAGAGAAGCTTGTTTGTGTTCATGTGTGTATGGATCTTATACATCCATACATCGGTTACTTGGCACCTATTCTACGCAGCATTCTAAATGCATTTCAGGTAAAAATGTGTCACTTCACACTCACATTAGTGACAACGATGACATTTTGACAGTAAGAACATAACTGACTCTTCTTGAAGCCACAGTAATAACATCACCGATATGAAAGCACAACAAGAATTAAGAGAAATTATTTGCTTCATTACGTTTTATGCACATCGGGATGAGCAATACCAATTAACTAACTGATAACTAATGAATTGATCTCCCAAGTTCTTGAGTAAAGACAAAATGTTTATATTACAACAAATACAGGGTATGAGACATTACATTAAAACTGCCGGCTTATTTAGCATTGTACTCAACGGCAGTGATTCCGAACCAGGGGTACTTGTATCCCAGGAGGTACTTTTGCACTTGCCAGGGGCTACATGGAAAGATTGTGGAGCAGAGACCTATTAGTGTGAGTATTTTACTCGCATTTGCCCCTTAAATCAGATATGTACGACCACACTGTGCGAGTAAAGATTACAACTTGCGTAATCTCTTTTTCCCCTGCTGCTAACTGTTCAAAAGCCCAAGTCCCACAATTCCACCAGCCACAATGTGCCAATCACAGTAGAGTTTTCTGTGATGACGCACACTGGAAAAAGTATCAGTACGATAGGCTATCATGTACAATCAGGCTATGTGTTAACAGTATATGTGCAGACCTCCCTAAAAATGAAGCCCATACATTTTTATTTTTAGCGAAAAAGAGACAAGGAGACAAAAGAATCCGGCGGGGGGATTCACATGGTTCAACTAACGAGGCTTCGCACTTCGCATTAACAGAGGTAGCTAATGTTAACGTTAGCATGGCGGCTAGAAACGACAGGGCAGCTGAGAACGTTAGCGAAGCTACCGTGACCCACACTGTAACGTCAACGTCCACTGGAGTCAAATTTTTTTTCATTTTAATATTTTAAAAAGCTTTGTCAAAATGTTAAGGCCCATGTCTAGATACTAGGACATGGGTTGCGACATAAATGTACACACAAAATGCATATGTATGTGTGCTCCTTAGGGGTTTCATGACTACAGTTAGTACCCGCGGCTGCTGCGCCGAGGAGTAAACCTCTATATATGGGCGCCTGCTCTACCAACTGAGCTATCCGGGCGCCCACGACTACAGGTTTTTACTAGTTGCCAAGTTTTTTACAATAGTAGTCGACTAGTCGTTACATAAGGAAGACGCAGAGAGAGGAGTTGTAGGCAACAATGAAAATTTTATTTTCTAACGCAGAAAGTTCAAGCATTCTACTGTGGCAGGTCATCAATAGAGTTCAGCTAACCTGGGCACGGGTTTCTGTTGGCAGCGCCGTTGCCGCGATGGACGTAAAAACAAAAACATCCATGACCAGTTGACGCCAGCCAACAGAGCCGACTAGTAGTTACAGGAGTCGACTAGTTGGTAAAACCCCTAGTGCTACTAACGTTTTTCATTTAGAAACTCATGCACTTCCTCGGAAAAAAAGTTAGCTTAGAGCCCTGTGGAGTAGCAGTAAATACAGATTTTAATCCTAGATTCAACTTGTACAAAACAAACGATAGAAATTATGCGTTGATTAGAAAAGCATATCCACATATTGACTCAGCTGTTAACACCTGAATACTATATTGTGATTGAGAGTGCATGAAACCTTAGCAGCCAGCGAACAGTGACATCCAAACAGTTAGCTGAAAGTAATAAATTAGTGGTTGAAAGAGCTAAAAGTAATGGATGAATTGCAGGCCTAATAGTTATTAGAATTATTTATCCAATACTTATATTGGAATAGCTAGCTAAAAGCAATGGATAAATACTGTAGTTGAAGTAGCTAAATATATCTGATAAATGCTTTAAATGTTTAGCTAAAAATAGCTAAGTAATGGATAAATGTGTGAAACTTTCAGCTCTAGACACTCCAAGTACTAGAGTACAAATGTAAACTTGACCAAAACAACCTACACACTGACAATTGAAAACATACTTGTTTTATAGAATGAATTGTGTTAAATAACATCCAGAACATGATGGGTGGTATCGCTGAAGGGGTACGTTCATCTCACAGGGCTGTGGGGGTACAGACTAGTGTCTTACTGTGGTAGCTATTATCACAACACTACATTCTGAGCTTTTCAACCAATTCATGAATATGCTGCGGCTCTTTTTTAGCCACAAAGGCATAACATTAAAACACTGCCTTAAATGTTTAGATTTCCCAACTCCTTTAGGGTAAACACAACATATTGAAGACTACATTGTCAATATCAGCATTACTACTGTATAATTAGACCAGTGGTAATTGTTCCAGCCGGAGCTCACCTCAGAGACAAAATGTACCTCGCTAACTTCAGTAAAAACATTCAAGTCCCTGGGAGACCTACTGGCAGACTGCTACTTGCTCTTTGAAAGTAAGTTAGAAAATTTAAATCAGGTTGTTTGTGATCCAGTTTGCACATTAACTATTGATATCCCAAGCCTTGTGCGATTACATGGCATGGCAAGACTAATTACATTATATTATAATACTAATTACATTCCTAAGGGTCGCATAAAATTGTTGGCTGTCATTTCCATGCCAAACTAACATCCAAGGGGCAGGGTGTGCATAATAAGCCTTCAAAATGAGATGTGTGCGTATTGGATTACACTGTACTTATCCTGTCTTTTTCTCTGTGCCTCTTTTTTCATCCACATTGATTGCAATAATGCAAGCTGGCAACTGTGTGTGCTTCTTAAATAAGCAAATCACCCATACAGAAAGATGTTGTGCTTCTATGTTAATCTATAGAGCATAAACAGGGTATCGTTTGCTTTCATATCCAGAGTGGAGGGCTTTATTATTCTGGTTCTGCTGTATGACACTTCTGGGTTGTGTCCCAGTAGAGAACCTCGCTGAAACTGGGTCGAATGTTAAATCGGCTGTTGAATCAAGAACAAAGCAGGAGAGGCTCAAAAAGAGGCTTGATGTTCTCAAAAAGAAAGGTATGATGGTAACAGCATATTCTTGTCATTTAATGATAGTTTCATCACACAGTGTGGACTGATTTGACATTCAAAAGCAGATTTGTTAATGTGAAAATGAACATGTACCGCTTGTTAGTCAGGTATTTTATAAACAATTACAAATTTTGCAGCGCGATGCAATTAGTATGCCCTTTGAGCTCATTTGTTGGTAAGATATTTAAACATAATACCACCGCAGTGTGCTTTAGTGCTCTTTTGCAATACTGTTATTTCAAGGAAGTTATCATCATAGTAAATGGCCATTTTTTGTTGAGTGATTTGCATGTTCCCAGGATTTTATGCTTTTCGGAGATCAGCACAGAATGAACTGGATTATAATATTCAAATATATCTGCACATCATTTTCGAATGCTCAGTGCAAGTCAACTCCACCTTGACAGTGTCATGATGTACATTGATCCCCGATGCAGTGTCTCTCTTGCCTCCTGGAGTACGTTATTCTCAGCTCTGATATGGAGCAGGAGTTTGCTGCTCCATCATTTCACCCAAAAGCTACCAGGGCTTTAAAGTGATGCAAGAAAAGCATTGGAGTACTTTTCCTGTTTTCTGTCTCAAATGTATCAAAACATTTGAGTTCAGACAGTAGATGGCAGAGTGACAAGTTACTCATCAAAAGCAGCAGGAAAAGCAGTCATTAGAAAGCAGCTGTGACAGGCTTCAAGTAGGGCTGGGACGGTTAACGCATTACCGCAATACCGCAGTCACGTGACGCCTACCACGGGTCTGAGCTCGTCACCGTCATCACCCCAAAAAAACATTGGCCTGCACATGTGTGCACGTTGTGTCTGACATGGAGTCATTGATTCTAACGACATGGATTGTGTGTGATGACATTGTGTCTTACATGGATTCAAGGTTTTCTAAACAAAACTTATTAAAAATGGAGCCAATCCGACCTTTCACGAGTTGGGGAGCGCAATATTCCATGACACATAATAACATTCTATTCGTGTTGATGACTATTAAGCCTATATGCGAGAGTACCTGTGTAATGTCTTGTATCGGAGAAATGTCTTTGCCTTTCCTACCGTAGGAAAGGCAAAGGCATTTCTCCGTTCTGAGCTGAGGTAGACACATTAACGTTACAGCTGCAGTGTTTACCATTGCACATTAGCCTAGCAGCTAGCGAAGTTTCCTCCTGTTTATAGCTTTATGCCCATAAAACGGCACGGTTGAATTTCAGCCTGCATGCACGTTTTGTAGCCTAAAACAGAGCGGCTTGTATTGGTAGAGAGAGCAACAAGTTAGCGAACTGCCGAGTCTGCTCAGCTGCTAGACAGGCTGCACTCGGGCTGCAACATGTTGTAAGGTTTAAGCCGATGTTTTTCGGGGGTAACACCATTCACTTTACCGGCAGTATTGACACTAGATAAAGCCACCGTGTCTTGAGAAGCTCTAGCTTGTTGTTTTATTGTTCACTTTTAACTCACTTTACATTAACTTTGCTAACTCTTTTTCCTCTCTCTTTTCCTCACAGCGGCACTCATACTCTACTCTTACCCCAGGTTACAGACAGGGGTAGTGGAAGCTGATACAGAGCGGGCTAGGTCAGGGGGTGGGTTGATTTGTCTGGTTACACATTCAGATGTGAATAATGTATTTGAAGATAATAGGTTTATTGACAAAATACTTGAAAATAGCTTGCAAAAAATAATAAAATAATTAATATTTAATTAAGTGAACTCTTGCTATGAAACAATGCTAATCATACTAGTTGACAGAGCTGGGACATTTCGATTATTTCACAATACATGAGTGCCAATTCGATTTGTACTGCAATTTTAATTTATTGCGATACTAGAAGTATTGCTATTCGATAGTGTTGAGTATTTTCTTTTCCTTTAACAAAAACAAAAGTTTCACATGTCATAGATGTAGTCATTTCATGTAATGTTGTTCCTATTAAAATGTTGATTAATGCAGCTTTAAATCACTCCTTTCTGCAAAAAATAAGTAAATAACTTGGATCAAACTATCCTGACATGGCTAGAAAATCCTTAGAGCCCTGTGAATAAATAGCCCTGGTCTATAACGCACATGTATGTATTAACCGCTTGGCATCATAAGGGCAAAATGTAATTCCTTTGTCTATGTTAGGCTAAACATCCAGATAAGTGTAGGCAAGGTTGATAGTACACCGCCACCTGTGATTAATTACAGAGTGAGAGATACTGAGCAGCGTCCAGTTTAGTATCCAAAACAACAGAGACTAATAGGAGAGTCAAGTAATTCCAGGAACTGACACAACAAACATATTATCCAGCTCTTATCTTAGCAGGGAAAACTGTATTTGGAGCACTCGCTCAGTAGATAGAGGAAACACAAGTGGCTGCATGGGTCCACAGCGCTAAGGCACAAAACCATACAACGGAGGAAGTTAGTCACACTCATCAGTCTCTCAGGGGACATTCACTTCACAGGATAATGCTATGGAAAATGTGACACGGCACCACCAAAATTACATTCTCCAAAGAGGGTGTTATATGAATTGAATATTGCTCTTAAAAGAATTCCTTCCTCTTGTTATGAAGTCGATGCCATGAGTTCAAAGTCATAATTGTAGGAATATACCGAGCACAGTCCTACAAACCTTATAAAGTTTTGCTGGCATGCATTATGCATTCAATAAACTTATTCTTGACATCATCCTCAATTTTGTATGAGTCTAGAATAACACCAGTATTTTTCAGAAGCAAAGTAATTAGGCTGTACACCTCGCGACTCAGTGTGCTGATATAATTTAATAATAGGCAAATTCAGCTGAGAAATCCATCTGCTTTCTTGTGTTGAGTGTTGCATACATTTTTCACACTTCAAGGCCGGAAGTTGACTTCCAGAATCACACAAGCACAAATTTTAAATTCTCATGCCGCACTGAGATCGAAAATAAGAGCATGCACTTTTCATATTGTTACTTTTATCAAATTCACTTTGGAGACTGAAGTAGTTTTTGACACTTGCTTCCCATAAACAACAGTCGGGGGTAAAAAAATAGCATTTTCCATGCTTATCACAGAGGCTGACTCTCACATAAAGAAAACACGTCTTCAGTTCAATCTGCTTGTGAGCTTTCCAAAGGCGCTGCAGACAGATATACTTCACAATATGGAAAAAGAATGCTACAGTGGGCTTCCACACACCCTTTTCTCTGCCTCTCTCTGATTCATAAACTGTGAGTCCTCACAGCACTGACCATTTTGTTCGTTCCAGCTCAGATGCACCTTTATTATTTTTGCTCTTTTAACTCAAATTGTGAGGCTTAAAATTTTGGCCAGAATGAGAGAGGGCATACGGCATGCAACAGTGTGCCATCTCCAAATCACCAACAGGCAAACAGACAGATGGCATGCATCATTACTGTGTGTTAATGGAGCAGCAGTTAAGATTCTGCATATCTGCAAACTCTTAGACTACTTGTCCAAATTGTTTCAGGCTTTTCATCCTGTATGGTAAGCATGTGTGTGAGCATAAATTGTTGATGTGAATAAAATGCATTTTCATTTATAATCCAAGGAGGGGAAGTTTAATGTTGGGAGTAGTAGATGGTGCAGGCTCTTACCATGAGCAAGAAGTCCAACAACATCAAGAGTTGGATTATCTTAGAAAAGGCCACCAGCTGTTCCCGCTTGTCTTTAACAATGCATCAGCCTGATGGCAATTTCCACTCCATCATGGAGCTCAATTTCCAAAATGTGCTGCCAGACTATTTGATATTTATCGTGGAATTGGCAAGTTCTGTTAGCTTCTGTTCTGAAACGTACCAGCAGCCAAGACCCTGCATTACTCACGCACCCACAGTATGGTAGACTTTGGCCTATTAATTTTGTTCCAGGGTATGAGTAATGGCTCTGCCATTCTTTACGTGGCCACGGGGGTATTTTCATTTCTTGATCATGTAGAAACTCCAAAGTATATAAGTACTTCAAATAATGTAAGTCCGTGCTAACTTTGTGAGTGTAGTAGTAGAATAAATTATAACTAGAAAATGCATTTCCTGCAGAAAATGCATGTGAATGCTGAATAGCTAAATTGCTATAGCTAAACTGGATTAATAGCTTAAATCCGTAAGAAGTTGAAGTAGTGAGAAAAGTGGGAATGGTTTTAATAAGTTGAATAACACCACTAATGTAAAAGCAATTAAATTTTTTTTTTTTAAAAGCTAATGCTAAACTGGATTGCTGGTTAAAATGTGTAAGAAGGTGAAGTTGTAAGTGTGGAAATTCTCTCTCTCTCTCCCTCCCTCCCTCACTCTCTCCCCCCCAACAGATCCCATTGCTCTGGACGGAGACCAGTGAAGGATATTAGAAGCACTTTTCTGGTGAGCGCTGAGCACGACGTTTTACGACGTAAATGTGACGTGAGCCACCTGTCTGAGAGTTGTAAGTCTTCTGGTAGCTGTGCCAAGAGAAATCTACTAATCTTGCAGAGACGGAGAGCGTAGGTATATGTAAGGAGATAACATAGGCACAGGCTAATTATTGCTAACTAAAATGCTAGTTAACAGTAATTAAACTTAAATAGCTAATGTAAGTCGACACTGCCTGCGAGCTTCTCCTGTACTATACGGTAATTCCTCTACTATGCGACAGTAAGTTGCGTGGTTATGACACAATCGTTAGCCTATTTTCACAAAAACGTCTGCTACGGCGCCATAACGTGAGGTTCAAGGTAATGGAGCCTTTTATACATTGTTGTGTTTCTTTAGAAATAAACAATGGACAAATAGTCTTTAAATGCTTCAGATGTAAAGTTATTTGCTGTCAAAGTGACGTCAAAATGAATGGCAGTCAATGGAATGCTAACGTCGGGTGATTGTTTTGTAGCATCAAAATGGCGTCATAGGAGGTTCGAGCTTTGAAGCGAAGCTTACCCCCTTGATTGTCATACCAGGGATATACCCATGTTGACTGGCTTGGTTTGAATTTCCAAAAGGAGGGTTGAACCCTGATCAGACAACCCTGGTGAAACCCTGGTCATTGGTGTGAAAGGGGCACAACAGGCAGGCCATCTGTGTATCACACTGCCAGACCTATCTCCACAACAACACAGTGTACACAGCTCGCAGTGTGAGTTACGGTTTTTGACAAGTACTGGCTATATTAAAAAAAACCTGATGCTTTGTAAAACTGTTTGCAGTGGTGGTTTAACTGGGGCTTGCGGTTTCAGTTTTGTTGTGGCATTTTGGTAGAATAAATCTGCTATTCGTTCAGCAACATTCGTGCTTTGCGTCAGACAATGTGCCATGCTGTGTGATACACTGATGCAGACATATAGTGAGTTTCTTTTAAGTCATTTACGACACACCTGTGCACAATAATAATAATGTGTGTAAATTAACCATAATGTTGTGTTAATCTTCATATTACTGTCTGTAGTTGCAATTTGACTGGCGAAAATGCTGCGTCATGCTTACTAATCAGTTATGTTGCCATGTTTGTAAACACAGAGGAGATTGCTGTGATCTCTGTAATCAGCTAACACCGTGTCACCTTATCAAACTGCTGCCATTAAGGGACACAGAGAGCGACCTGTGAAAAGAAGCCTCAGACACCCTAAACTATGGGTGGCATAAGTAAAATGACCTTATCGTGAGCGCCATATTGGTATATAATTTGTGTAGATAAAAATAAAAAATGACTGAAGTTTCCGCAGTTTCAAATTACTCTGCGTTTCCGTTTTGGCTCAAGAGTGGATGAGGATAAATAACATTACAGTTAATGAAAGATCCACCGACCGTCTTGTCGCTCTGAGGCAGATAATTCAAAAACTATAAGTCCTACAGCTTTCATGAGCATATTGGCTGAAACTAGACAAGAATACCTACGTTTTAACGTATAAATTAGGTATATGTGATATATGACAAGTAAAAATTGTGGGCATGAGAGCAATTTATAGAGAAGGGACTAAGACGATTCGTGGCTCCGTGCTCTAGCGATGACATCACCCACTGTAAGTCACACAATACACACGGATTGCAGACGCAGAAAAATCCTGAAATGAACACTAAACCTAGACAGTGATTTCACAAAAAATGTAAAATAAATCAAACTGCTGAGATACAGCCTAATAGCTGAATTTTTCATGAATGGTTTAAAGTTTGAATTGCGTCTGTAGGTAAAACTATGAAGGAGGTAGACAGATTTTGAAGTAGAAGAGGTTTTGAAGCCTGCTCAGACTTTAATTGTAAAAAAAAAAAAAAAAAAATTGAAAAAAGCTTAATATTTGAAAAAGTATAAATAACTGAACAAATGTTGAAGTACAATCATGTACTTAAAGAGCTGAACATTTTGATATTTGAATGTTTTTGTAGCTGAACGTATGCAAGTTAGAGGTGACCAAAGAAACAGCGTGAATACAACATATCAGTTAATAAAGCAAAAGTTTGATTTTAAATTTTATTGTTGTAAAAACTGAAGCTGTCAGGAGGCATCCGTCTTTCTTCAACCCACAAATTTAGCACGTGAGCTATGAATGTAGGTTAAGAAGGCTCATCCTCAGGTGACCTTATCTTAGCAGATTTCTGCTGTCCGTCACACTTTCCCCTGTCATCTGCATTAGTCAAGTGAAGATGGCCCCTCTCTCTCGCTCTCACGCCATTTAATCAATGCAGACACAGTCTTCCGGGGAGCAGACGACAAATGATTGGCAATCATTTTGTTTAGGCTGCTGCCAGGGGAAATCTAACTCTGAGGGTTAATGTCTATATGACACGAGGTAAGCTGAGGAGGAGGGATCCCCCTGCTTATCTGCTGATCAGCACTTTGGGTTATCCCTCTTCTGGTGATTGATATTAAGTAAGGTGCTGCCGAGGTGGGAGGTTCACTGTAATTGTAAGCAAATTATTTTGAGAGGAAAGTTACTCCCTTCTCTGATGCATTTCAATGAGAAAGCTGAGAGCTCCACCTAATCAATCAGTGCAGAAAGCCTTTGGGTTGTCAGGGTTTTGGCCATCAAAGATACCCTGATATCCCATTTCTAGGGAAGGGAAAGCAGAAAATAGTGTTCTGCTTTTTGATAATACATTTTTGCTACTTAACTAAACCATTAACCTTAAATTATTAAATTAACTAGAGTTCATAAGGCCTACTCAAAATCACAACGTTTGGGGTCAAGGTTTTCGCCATGATTTTGTCGCACCACCTGCTGTAATTGGTGGTAAATTGGTCTTCATAATGAGGGACAACAAACATCCTTTTGGGTGATCAAATAGGTCAGTTAAAAGGCTGGCTGCTCTTGTGTGTCAAAGCAAACTGCTCTAAATCTAGATGAGACTTTCCCCACATTTCTTTAAATGGCCCAGTTTGGTTTATTCAAAAGATCAAACTATGATATGTGTAGTCAAAGGAGGCAGTTTGAAGGTCCTTGAAAACTTTTACAGTTTAATAATCACTTGGGTGAAATGATTTAATACACATTTTACACAAATTCTGATTAAAACTATTATTGCTTTTCTGTCTCAGTTTCTGTGAAACAAAAACCTTGCCAACTAGAAATGTAGTTATGCTTTGGTTTCCTGTTTTCTGCTACTTTACCAGATGCTGACACTGCTATAATTTAATGTAAAAAACACTGAGACAAGAAGGGAAAAAGTCAATAAATGTAATGGAAAGCCCCTGAGAGATCTTGGAGACCATTAATAATGGGTATAATTTCCCCACTGGCTACTCTATTCCATGATGTTTGAGAGATTGGTTTCCCATGTTGAATAAAATGAAACAGCAGCAGTATGAACAGAAATGTTTCTACAGTTAAGAACAACAAGTTTGGTTGTTATCTTGCTGATTCTATATGACAGCTTGAAAGTATTTCATTGTCTTTAATTCCAAAAGAACTATTTCTACAACGTCTGCCTCACTGCTGTGTGTACACCTGGTTCCGATCCAAGATAGATGCATGCAATTAAAGACAGCATGTTGTCAGTTCCCACCAGAGAGTGCTTTTCTCATAAACACCCAACACTGTATATGTATAAACAATCAAAAAAAGGGACAAGAGAAAGCAAAGACATGGAGAACTTTTGCAAAGGTTAGCTTAACATCTTTAACACACTATATAAAAGCCCGGAAAAGTGAGCACCCCCTCGTCTAAAGTTTCTACATAACACAGGAAATAAAAAGCAGGTATGTCAGCAAGAAAAGGACCAAATCCGTAGAGTCCAGGTGGGAGCGATGGAGAGGAGGGGGCAGATGCTAAGAAAAGAGATGGCGGTGGAAACTGTTAATGAATGGCTATTGGAAACTCTGGGCGGACGCTGCATTGAAATGCATACTCGTCTGTGATTAATGACTACTAGGCTGCCGTAATAGGTACCACTGGGACCTCAGACACTGCCACCTTTTTCTAGAATAGCCCCAAAAGAAAAAAAGATGAAGTCCCCATTATAGTGCTTCTTCAAGGCAAAAAAAAATGTCTCAATGTGGCACAGGGAGCTACAGTCATATCATAATGTAGCTTTTCTTCATACAGCAAAAGTGCTTTGTCAATTCAACTGAAAAAACTAGAAAACTAAAAATCACATGAAAGACCTGAAGTTTTCAATGTTCAGCAAATCTGAGTTGCTGCAAGTGCGGACAGTTGCTTTTTTTTCTAACGTTTGTTGATAAAGAATGTCATTACTTATGTTTTTGTAATTATTAGTAATGTAGTGGTTATGAAAATAGCATCTAAAATCTTTAGAGTTTCACACACTGATTCGGAAACTAACACTTGTATGTGCATGACCGCAATGCATGCAGTGGCCAATAAATTATTCATATGTCTTTTGTACTACACATTACCTAATCCTCAGAGTAAGGAACAGAGTGCATCTCGGGTTCCTGTTACAATCCATTTGACTTTAAAACAACTTTGACTGCTGTCTGTGTGTGTGTGTGTGTGTGTGTGTGTGTGTGTGTGTGTGTGTGTGGGGGGGGGGTAACATCATATGTTGGCTGCTTTATCTGAATAAACATTCATCTTTGCACTTTCGAAAAGCACTTTTGTGAAATACATAAATTTACGAAATGAATCTTACTGTGTTTCACGTGCAGTCAGGCACAGCCATTCAGAAATTAATTAATCACCCCGCCACAAATTGCCTTGTTTGCATTTTTCAATGTTATTTTGAACCAAGGTTGGTTAAGGAGAGAATATTTGTTATTAGTAACAAATAAACACAAGCTGTTTTGTTGGTTTGGTTTTTTTGAGTGCTCGAGCTGGGGCATTTTTAAGGTGAATGTTTTACATTTGTAACAGTCTGTTAAGATTATAATTTAGTTTCAATTTGTCTTATCTCCATGCTAAACATTAGTGACTATCAAATGTTCTGTATCTTTCAGCATAATGATTCACTTAAAAAAAAAAAAAAAGTTAAGGCAGCGTGGCAAGCAGGAACATTGTTACAGCACAGTTTGAAAAAGGAACAAATTATAAAATGTAAGTAACGTGAACACAATGTATGTGAAAATGCTGTATGTTAAAGATTTTGTGTGTGAATATGTGACAATACTCTGTTCTGGACAGACTTCTCCTTGTGATCATATGAGAAGGTTTCTTAATGGTTAAGTTGGAGCCTAAACTTAACCCATATGTTGTTGGTCACTCTAAAATGATACATTTGGAATATAAATTATTTCACTTTTTAAAACAGAGACATGTCGCCTGTATATTTGTTTGACCATAAAAAAAACACTAAAATCCATGCTGTACTGAACCGGATTTATCCGTTATTGTATGCATATTTACCACCCTGATCTCAACGCAACTGGACTTACTGTACAGACAATGTTTTCTTATCCTATCGTGGGGAGGTGGAGAGTTGGGAGGCAGAACACACATTTTATAATAATTATAATAAGAATAATAATAATAATAATAATAATAATAATAGCATAATACATGCATGGATTTTGTAGAGAAAGGCCAATGTAATTAGAAATTCCTTTTGGAAATCAACAAAATATCTTGTTATTTAAAGATTGCACCAGTTACAGTTTCCTCATATTGATTTATATTGGAGCGATAACTATTCTCAACTTAATTACTTATTCTACTCAAACTGGAGTGAACTGAAATGAAATGTAAAGATTGGCCTGTGAATGTTCACTCTTTTTCGAGCACAATATTTCCTCTCAGACGTGAAAACACTACATTATCTGGACATAATCGGAGTCACCCAGCTACATCCGCTCTTCCCCATGACATAATCCCTTTTTGTTACCTTTCAACACAGAAAGCCAACCTGTTCACAAGCCCTTTGAAAAAGTCTCTTTTCATGGGGTCCGTACAGGAGAGCATAAAAAGATTTGGCTCCTAGATTAATTGAAGAGGGACCTTTACAAGAAATGAGAGGGACAGTGCGATTGTCCCAAACCTTAGCCAGATAATAGTGTCTTGGCTGCAGGGATCCCTCTGGAGGTGTCTCTAAGCCTCAAACAATGGAAGAAAAATAACCTTGCGGTAGCCCATGCTGACACTGGGCCCACCCAGCACAGATTGGTACCATTGTGCTACACAGGCAATCTTAATTAGTTTTCACGTCACTATCCTGCCGATTGTATTGATCTAGGTCTAAGCTTTATCTCTGGAGATCACAATTTGTGTAGAGAACTTGCAGTTTGAGTTTATCTGACCATGACCAATCAACACTTTCTGGGAATTCTACCTCTCTGGTAAATGGATAAGCTGCACATGTGTCTCTGGTGGTCATGGGCAAAACTAAATTCACAAATAAAGAAATCAATTTAGTTTGGAATAAATAAAGCAGATCTCAGTGTTATCAAAGTCATCATATTACATCTTAATGAGTTTAAAGACGAGGATTCAGCTGACGGAAGGATCCTCCAACAGATCACATTTGTATCCATTTCATTTTCATTTCAACAACTTCTCAAACAGTGTCCACAGTCTGAGATCTCAAGGTGGTCTTAAAAAGGAATCAAGACCGTAAGTCAAGCTGGCATGTGCCGCCACACCTGCGTTATTCTATCTTCACCAGCCCTGCCGGCTTCACCGGAGCCATCCCTCACTGCTCTAAGGTCCTGTCATACATTCTTTATGATGGCCCGATAAGCAGGCAAGGGATTGGTCAGGAATTCAGCTTGGAGGGGAAGGGGGAGAAAAATGCAATGCTGTCAATATATCATGGTAGAGAGGGACAGATTTGATGATCGAGGCCTGACTGAGATAGGTTTAAGCAGCAGCATCAGCAACCTGTTTGTGTCTGCCGTGATCCTGACGGATAAGCAATCTGCCTGCAACATCACCTCAACCCTGACAGAATGTGATTCAGCTTCAACTAGACACAGAAAGATGGCTCTCTCAAAGTGGATTGGGAACAAGCAGAAATCAATTCAAAAGGCACCGTTAAAGGAAACTATTTGCTGAGACCATATTTCTTAAAAAATCTGTAAATGTATGCTTTTTGTGTCAGCAGGGGTTTCCATATTGACATAACAGGATTTACGTTTTCCTTTTGCCATATATAATGTCATTCAGACAACAGACCATGCTTAAGGTTTGTTTTCTAAGAACACCATATTATCAGTCATCAAGACAGGGAGAAGGCGTCAACAAAGGTCCCTGAGGTCTGTGAGAGCACGCCTTATGAACCCTCCATCTTTCCAACACAAGTTAGTCCGGCATACCATCTCTTCCTTTTAGCAAACTAAGGAAGGCATCCGTAGCAGCTGCAGCCTGGCTACTGGCAGCTGTATGCTAATGCCCTCCTCTGAGTCAGCAAGCGCAGCCAAGTTCATGGCCGGCCGCCACGGCTTGCTATCTCCTGTGTGAGCGGTCCTCTCCAACAATCTGGGAAGAATCATCATGGAGGAAGATAGCTGAACCAAAGACGGATTTCGCGTTGTTTGAAAGAATTTTTGCAAATGCCTGCAGGAGTGTATCCTGCAAATTGACAGGAAGCATTATCAGACTGCAAGATCTGGAAAGTTTAGAAGGATATTCAAGTGGTTTTTTTAGTTTCTAAAAGAAACTTTCGTAAAGATATATTTTTCACTGTAATAAAAATACAAGCAGCTTAGAGGTAATAACTGGATTTACTCTGTGGCAAACACTGTTGTCACAGCATTAGGTAGCAACTAGACATGCAAATTCCAAGCAGTTACCTTAATCTTTTATTTGATGTGTTTATAGTTGATTAATCATTAAGAAAATAAGCAGCACAAAGTGCACGGTTTCTATGATAACAGCATTTTTAAACAACTGGCGTAGCCCATAATCATCAAAACATCCAAGTAAATAGAGAATTTGAGCACTAAACTCAATCAAAATGAAATTTTAATAACACGTAATGCCATCACAAATTGTTGGGCCCTGACTCCCTTTTGCTGCTATTTAACAATTAAATATTGTAAATAATGCTGCAACACTTTTATTGCCATAAGTGTATCATGAGAAATGCCTTGATAAAATAATCAAAAGGCAGTTGTGGTTTTGAAATAAAATCCAGAGTCCTCTTTACCTTTAGACCGAGACAAGACTAAAAATGCAGTCGATTCAGAGACAAGACGTTCACAAAGTGGTCTTGAGACCAAGAACGATCTTGAGTACTACGACACTGGTTTATTCCATGTGTGCAGTCATTATACTGTAGGTGGTCAGCACAAACACCTGTAACTCCATCTCACCAGTACGTTACAGAGCATAAGACTAATCACGTAGGAACCTCCATTCAACCAAGGCATATTGTTCCCTTTACATCAGCTCTAACAACAAATCCACTTACTGATGCATTTCTTGTTCAAACAGTGACAGCTGCTGTGAATAAAACTATAATGAATTAAACATTATTCATGGCCAAGACCTATTTGCACACATTATGTTGTGAAATAGACTCTTACATAGCAGAGGAAGAGATGGAGTGGCTCTCACTTGAGGATGAAATGCTGTACCTGCATATACTGTACTTCATGATCAAGGCTCTCATTTTCAATTACTCACTCACTTACTGTACCACCCACCCACACACACACACACACACATCTCCTTCATGTTCCTCATCATATAGTTTATACAAATTTATGAAAACAAGTAAAAACAACTTCAGCGTGGTAAGCACATTAATTAACAGTCCACAAACATAATTTATCTGGTCTCTTGCACTGTGCGCTACATGCCTCTACATGTGCACACATGCACACTGTGATATGGAAATCCAGACAGATGCTCTTGCATAACATTTGCAAGTTATTACTTAAAATTAATAACTATCTGAAGATGGAGCTCTCCTTAAAAGCAGGTGCACAGACTCCCGTCAGTGGATGCCTGGGATAGTTTTGCAGTAGCATGCTTAGGGAGGGAAAAGTTGCTCTTAATGGCCTCCAGAAGTCACCCAAAGAGTGAATGAGGAAATGACAGATCTTTTTTAGACCGGGTTTCTATTAAAAACACAAGTGCCTGCAGGCTCCCTGGCATTTCTCCGCAGGCTACGAGCCGTCAGGGAAACCGACCCTTGAGCTCCGTTCCTATGCTTGACGAGGAGATGACATCATGTCAATCATGATATGGTGCAGAGATTTTCTCTAAAGCACAGTGGTGGAATCCACAAGATGGAACAGCAATTCCTCACTATCTCAGGTAGCCTGAATGTGGCACAATAATTGCACTTTGTACATCTGTCTGTCTGTAAGGATGGACTGCTGCGAGGATGTTTCCCAGATAGCCCCTGCAAAATAGCTGCGGCTGATATGGTTTAACATGCATTTTCACACTGAAGCAAATGACCCATCACCATGAATCTTTGTCCTTTTTTTTTCCAAATACATGTGACAGTAAATTGATGTCACCCAGTGTCTTGATTCTACATAAGATAATCCTAATGCCAAGATACAGGCATCCCAAATCTGTGTGGGCTTTTGCCATTGTCGCACTGTGTTGTTGTCAAAGTATCGAAACACCGAAATACAGTGCAAACATGATGCGTCTTTAAACAAAAGATTTACTCTTGCCTTGTTTTGATGTATGAATAAACCGATTAGTTCAGCAGAGATAATGTAATTGTTATTGAGCTCCTTCATGTTTATGCTAATTACAAATCCATAAATCTCAAATGGATTTAGCTAGTGATGGAATTGATCGCAAGCTATTCGGCTGGCTTTTCCTTTCATTCCTCCTCAGGTTGGTTGATGTCTTATGGATTTAATGTTGTTAATGATGGATTTGGTTGGCGGAGTTTGCAAAATAGAAATGCAGTAGAGAACTTTTTTGTGGAACTAAGTTGAATGTATCCATTTTTCATTATCGCCGACGCCCTGCAGTTGTTTTTGCATGTAAAAGGGGTGCATTATTTATTAATGAAGCAGCTAAATATAAACAGATTAAATTTTGAATGTTTGTCAAAGCAGTTCACAGAGGGAACTGTCAGAGTAACCCAGTTTTAAAATGTCTCTTGAGCAATCATTTCATCTCCTTACACAATAGGACTGTGAGAAAAAGGGTCACAGACTCTTCACTAAATCCATTTATCTTGAGATATTTATCAGTAGAGTTTCTAATATTATGTGGCATCTTTCATGCACAATCAGTATATTACCAGGTAATTTAACCTACAATTGTATTAAACAAGTCACTTTAAAAACAATAAATTAAGTCAATAGCGTGAGGTAATGTAGCACTTTCACTTTTAGAAAAAACTAATTTATATATTTTAAAATGCTGGCAAATTTCTCTTTTACATGTAAGCTGTAAGTGCTCAATATCAAAAGCTACAGAGCATCAACAGCAGCTTTCATACATCATCTCACCTCCTTACTTTAGATATTATAGAAATACTGCCCGAAATACACTCATTTGCCAGTTTATTAGGTACACCTAAAACTAATGTAGTCTAATACAACAGTCCTCCAATAGACTACTTTCAAGAAGGAAGAGGGGTTCTGATTCAACTGTGTGGTCATTTTGGAGGCTGTCGTTTGTGGAGCTGTTGTTGCTGCGTTGTTATACTGACGGTTGTTTCTATGATTTTGTCCACCCCATTTATATCAGTGAGGGCAGGCTTAATAACAGAAACCACTGACTTGTTTAATTAGACTGCCTTAGTTTAGTAATAGGTGCAACCAATAAACTAGCAAGTGAGTGCATTGTTTTTTCAGACTTTTCTTAACTCAAAAAATCCAGTAAGTCTGGCTCTAGTGCTTTAGTATCAAGTTACATCAGTCAAAGGACACTTCTAGTCCAGATCCCCTACAGGCTTATTTCTAATGCAAAAGAGGAATCAAATATTGGGACTGGTTTTGCTTAAAACAGAAGGCCATTACATTTTCCATGTCCAGATCAAACTCCCAAAGGCTGAACACCTGACCAATAGGGAAGAAAAAACTGTTGTTTATTTGAGAATGGCGTATGTTTCACCTTTCCCTTGCCTCAGTAATGGATTTTTCCTTGTAGCGCTGACAACTCTCCAGTAACCTTGACATTGAGCAACTACCCCTGCGGGTCAATTTCTTTCTTTCCCTCTAAGCCATTGCTATATCAAGTAAATGGTAAAAGTAAGGTTTGTTTTGACTGGTCTATGGTCTGACTTGATTGAGGTGAACCATGGATGCAGTAGTAAAATAGTCTATGTAATCGAGTGGGTGATGTGCAAATTAATGTTAGGATTTGTCACTGACTATTTAGATGAGCAAAAAAACATCAGTGTGATAATTCTAACTCACTTCAATCTTAATGCTGGTTTTGTATACAGTAAGACACAGTAATGTTTCCTATTCATAATTATGTTTAGTATGACAGGTCACTGACAACTTAAGCATTATTACACCTAGACATGTCTGATTCTTCGCTGTATTTCAGAATAAAAGTTGTTGTCCTTAGCCCAAAAAAACCCTCTGCTTCATATTTTTAAGGATTAACAGAATCCCATGGCAGGGAATTTTACATCATTCACACAGTTCCTTTTTTTATGAAAGGTTCTCTAGTATGATAATGTTATCTAATCACACTAGCAGTCCTTGGGATAACAGCTAATCAGCTAGCTAAACTTTTTTTCCAGCTAAGTAAACTTTTTTTCCAGCTAAGTAACACCAACGCTTGGAGAATAACTCAATTTTTGTTTAATAGATGGCAGTTTACAGCAACAACTGGCCTCTAATCTCCATTTACTCCATTCACTTTTGTGCTGAATCCTAAATGGGATTACATTTTCTAGCACTGGAGTGGGCTGCTGGACTCATCTACGCCTAACAATAGGGGGAAGGACAAACAGGCTGATGACTTGACATGTACGAGTGCAGATTGTAAAAGACAAAGATCAGGATGGATGATGGCTCCGCTCAGTCAAGGAAACATTCGAAGGGTTTGAGGCAGAGCCATTAAGAGCAGCCATGAGGTAAGCTGCAAAGGCAAAAGAGGGGAAAACGCTCATTACGACTTACACCTAAATGCACACAATCCACGTAAAAACTGGTCATTAAAAAGCTAAAATAGCCAAATTTTTATAATGCTCTAAAACAGGGGTTTTCAACTTTTTTAAGCCAATGACTCCTTAACTGATAGAGAGATGGAGCAGGGACCCCCTACTACATATATTGTAGAAAATAAAGGTGTATATTAAACTGGGTCTACAATTACGTGTAGGGGCAGCCTAAAGCCTTTTTACATACCTTTTTTGCATAGAATACTAAGCTTTTGAAATAGCCTTATAATTGTTGGCATGCTTTTATAAACCATGTTTTCATTTTAAAACATACATGTAGCACATTAAATCCTCAATATTAATTGTATCTGTGGATGGCTACCTTAGTGACCAACATTCCTATAGGACAGTAAGCCTATTCACAGTGGGGATTTATATTTGCTAATAATATGTTGGATTCATGTTACGACTTTTTAATTTTTGAAAAAAACTTTAAAAAATGAACAATAATTTTGACTCTGAGTACCCCCTAGGGGTCCCGGACCCCCCATTGAATAACCCTGGTCTAAAACATTTTTTTGGGTTGTTGGAACCTACAATTAAATCCATGTTCAGCAACGTGCATGATTATAAAGCATTGCCTCCAGTCTTAACGCCAAGTAATATTGGCTTTACAGTCTTGTCAAACAATTATCCACCTATGTAACTGTTTTGCAATTTTGCTTTTGGGGAGCAGTCCATTATTGAATTAGGTCTATTTGAGCATGCTTAATTCTGCGTTTCTGCAGCAGTGAACAAGGCAGTCGGACTGAATAATACCCAAAAGTCCTCCTATCTCCTAGCAACAAGCACATTCTGTGCCTGACGATACATTGACAGTAACAAGGACATGTCTGCCTATTATGACAATGCAAGTTTTACAATCCTCTACTAATGTGTCAGCAAGTCAGCTGGAAAAAATGCCCAACTTTATGTTGGGCATCAGCACAACTGCCTGCTTCTCTACCAAAACTTGTAACTATAGAGGGAGTCTTTCAAAATGCCATTTTCAAACTATTGTAAAACTGTCCCAGGGAATATTTCTGTAGTAAAATAGCAAGCAATCAAACCCTTTTAAGTGTATCTATTTTATGTGCAAGTGTAACGATAGTAGGTATACAGAGCTCTCTTAAATCATTTGTCCTTGTCAACAGGCCTGATGAAAGTCATACACTACAGAGAGATGTCCTGTATACTGGGAGATGGTATAGACTGTCAATATTTCCATTGGCCAACTAAAGCTGCTGCGAACACAGCACAACTGCAATTTCAGCAGATACTGCATCACGTTTAATTAAGAGGACATTACGGTCAAAGCATGTTGGGTTACACGTCGAGGTATTGATTTGGTATCAAGAGGGAAACATTGTAATGCCTCACCATATACCAGTCACACCCTGTGCTGATAAGGTGCAAAATATTTAACATGGCACACTCGCCTTTTCCATTAGTGTCTCGTATATTGTCGCCGCTAAATGGTGGAAGAAGACGAGCCTTGGCGCAAAAGGAAATCCCAATAAACTTTCCATTAAGATGGTCCTCATAAATAGTCTCATTTTAGTGTGCAAAAAGCAGATATGGTACACTCAATTTTGAGACAGACAGACGTTCATTTTTTAATGATGATACAGCTGGGCTATTTGCCTAAATTAATCTCACACCTCTATTACATCTGCTGAAAGGATTTAGAGTTTCTATCAGCAAGTAACAAATGTGCAATCATATCACCTCAATTTTGCTTTCCTCTGATAATCACACATGTAGCACCTGATCAGTTCCTGGTATAGACGTATTAGCCTCTTCTCACCTCTCTGGCCACTGGGAAGTATAGTAAGCCACCTATGAACATTAATTTGTCTTTATCATCAGCCTTCTGTAACAGACAAACTGGATGCACCCGTGTGGAGCCTGGCACAGGGAAAAAGCCAACAGCCAAGTATTATCATGCATTAAGATGGATCGTCAAATGACAGCAGAAACAAAAAGCAACATCTATCTCTTTATGAATAACCTTGCCTGTTTCAAATTGGTGTGAGCTCGGGGGACAGTTTGGATGTATGTGTGTGTATGTGTACCTATGTATACACACACAAATCTATATGTTGCCATGAGGGTGTTCATGCCTAGCTCTTCGTTCTTCAAAACAAGCTGTTGTCTTGAAAAAAAAAGTGGTTGAACTGGATAAATTGAGAAAACATCCATCTATCCATCTTCATGACAGTCATTATTAACCATAATTTCATTTAATTTAATTTGAGACTCCCAATGATTAAGATATGCGCTTTGCATGAGACTTTCTATATGATTTTTTTTTTTTTTTTAACATTTAAACTGAGTCATCACTGAAATCCATTACAATCCGCCATCAATCTAAGCCAACTACAGACAGCCTTTGCATAGAAGGTTTTAAAGCCACCTTTCATGTGTACAGAGGGTATCTTATACTCAAAAGCCATATTTTGGCAGGGGGGTTGTTTTGAAATATGGCCCATGCATTGTAACCCTAGTTGTCCTGACAGCTTCCTCTAAGACAGTGTTTTTCAAACTTTTTACCCCCTTTGAAAAATTTCTTCAGCCATATTTGCGGTAGAAAAAAAGCCTATATAAAAGAGTTAGTGTCTCATTTGCTAAACAAAAACCTTGTAACTGAAATAAAACACTTACATGCTATTTAAACTGTTTAGAATCCATCACACGTTATTCAGTATAACAGTATAATTATTCTAGGAATTATGCATGACTGATATTTTTTAAATTAATTAAAAAAAATATCTTACGTATCCCCTGCAGTACTCTACACAAACACCCTAGTGGTACGCTTACCCCCATTTGAGAAACACTGCTCTAATGGACCTCACAGGCTCGAAGAGGCAAAGTCAAATGACTGCAGCCCTAAACTGCACTGTGGCTTACAAAGATTGGACCTTCACTCTAGTACTCTTTCACAATGGGAACAGGAGAACAAAGTGACAGACTAACAGTGCCTGAACACCTTCATGTAATGCCACAAGTAGTGCAACCAACAACCCTCACCTCTGACTGCCGTCGGAATGGAAAAAGGCCTTGAGAGGCTAACCACACATCCACCCTAAGAACACATATGGTCTAATATCAACCTATACCACTCTTTGTGAAAACCAGAAGATTGCAAAGCTTATGGCACTGTACATACCACCCTCTTCTGAGTGAGGATAGTGACGACTAGCGAAAGCAAAATTCCTAACTGTTCTGCACAGAGAACAAAATCAGTTCCTAGGAGAAAGAATAACCACATCAGATAGCCAAACCAACAAGAGTTGTTGATGTAGTCCATGTTTACTTGGGGGAAGACGGCCACAGACGATAGATGCACACATGCAACAAATTCAACTGCCCTCCACTGCATGTCACCAGTCCCATTCATAACAGACTCGTAAATGTGATAAAGGGAGAACAATATGAAGAAACCGATTGTCTGTTGCTCAACACACAATGTTTTGGCTCCTTGTTTGCTATCTGGTGATAGAATCCTGGATGTATTGAGTGGAGCCAATCCCCTGTGTTGCCCGAGTGGATCATTGGGTAAGCTCTTGATTACTCTAAGGGACAGTTCACTGGCATTATGAGCTGTGTAAACGCACACCTGCACGCACACACACTGTTGCCTGAATCTAAAATCATACATGTCTCGTCTCAAAATAAAGAAAATAAGATTTGGAGAAAGCAAGAGTAAAAGATCCAATGACCAACATCAGGTTAGTAAGGAGATACAATGGATCAAAAGACAGCATATATATCTGTGTAACTGTCAGAACAATTCTTCAACATACCAATACAACTTCGTATTATAGAAACCAAATGCAAGGAAAGAAAGATCAGTATTTTCCACAGCCAGAAATGATTAAAACTCCATGAACAAGGTGTACAAAATGTTATTCTCCTGGTTTGACATTATTATTCATCTCCCGGTTGAAGGTGTGGGCACATGCACGCCTGTACAGATGTTTGGGAAGAGCCTACCTTTGCAAACCCTGATCACAGTCACTGTGTACATGGTACAGAACTAACACCTCACATCTCTACAAACCTTAGAATCTAAATCATCACACCAAAAATCTAACTGATATTCACCAAGGCAGGCATTAACACAATGGCCTGTTCAAGGTCACAAAATGTGAACTGAGATCCTTGGGGGATTTCAAACTGGTGCTCTCCAGCTTCTATGCTGGGTTCATTTCCCACCAACACAAGAGGTCATGTCGATGGCCTTCACTCATCAGTGCCCTCAGAAATCTGCCACCACCAGACCGCATGGAACAGCAACAGTAAAATCAATAACATGTTTTTAAACCTTGAGAGAGCCAGGGATGGTGCTACATGTTTACTGCACTGCAAATGCAAACAAAATCCATCATGCATTGCTTGGGCCGCCTTCTTGCTATTTCTTTGCATTTAAGGTGTTTTTTTCTTTCGTAAAATATAGGGTCAGGATGATTGAAATAATTACATATAAAGCCTGGTAGGGCAGAGCACCACCTATTGTATGTTTAGCCGAACAAATCAGTTTTTGTAGGGCCTTGCGGTCCTGTTCGGTGCCGTTTCCGTACCAGGCAGTGATGGTTCCTGTCAGGAAGCTCTCAATGGTGCAGGAGTAGAAATTCCTCAGAATATGAGGAGATACCCGGAATTTCTTCAGGAGTCTGAGGTGAAACAGTCTCTGCCTGTCTTTCTCAGGCATCCAAAGCTTTTGACACTGTTAATCATGGTAAACGGTTTATAAAATTACAAGAGCGAGGGGTCCCCCCCTTACCCAATACGTATCTTGCATTATTGGTACTCAAACTATGCAAGCTAGATGGGGCAAGATAACATCAGATCCTTTCCCAGTTACCAATGGGGTTAGACAAGGTGGAATATTGTCATCTGTTCTTTTTAATTTGTATATGGATGATCTTTCTAGGACATTAGAAGTGTGTAAGACTGACTGTATGGTGGGGGATAGGCGTATTAATCATCTGAAGTATCGAGATGATTTAATTGTTATGTCTCCTTATAGTGCTGGCCTACAGCAACTGCTTAGAGTCAAACTATGTCAAACTATGGACTACAGTATGACATCAAATTCAATGCAAAAAAGTGTTGTAATGATTGCCAGAACTAAGGAGGACAAGAAGCTATGCTTTCCCTCTTTTTACTTGCCAGGGCAAGAGCTAAACGTAGTTACTCAACCAAAATACCTGGGCCACATTATCAGGGATGATTTTTGTGACGACGATGACATACAGTGCCAGTGCTGTAAATTATATGGACAAGCAAATATGCTGGTACGCAAATTTCATATGTGTACTGAAGAAGTTCAAACATCTCTTTTCAGAGCATACTGTACACCACTTTATACAGCTCACCTATGGTGCAGCTACAGTAAAGCAAAGATAAATAAGATAAAGGTGGCATACAATGATGCACTTAGAATTTTGTTGAAGTGTCCAAGATGGACCAGTGCTAGCCATTTGTTTGTGATGAGTAATGTTCCCACCTTCCATGCTGTGCTGAGGAATTTCATGTACAGATTCAGGTGCCGATTAACGGAGTCAAAGAATACAATTTTAACTGCGTTAACCAACCCTGCACTCAGTGATACCATATATATTTCCAAACTCTGGAAACACTGAAATACGCATCTGTATCTATTTTAATTATTGTGCATAGCTATTTCTATGTCTGTATGTATGTATGTATGTTTTGTATGTTCCCTTTTATGTTATATGTGGTAGTCAGTATGTCTGTATGTTTTCTTGTAATATGTTATGTGTACTTTTATATCTGGACCTTGAGTCTGTAAATAAAGTTATATATGCAAGTAACCACTGTCAGCTGTTTTGGAAAATGGCTACCATGGTCATAATAATGCGAATCTGCAGTGGCCCAATATCCAGATATATTCTAAATATACTGAGCTATACTGTACATGTACCAATTTTGGTGCTTTTATCACAAAATGAACAATAGGTTAGCTATGCCGCCCCACTATTAGTCTAACAATTATGAGTAAGTTGTTGTCATGACACCAGGGTGTCAGGTCCTTTAGTTCTTCCAGGTAGGCCTTTCCATTGTCTGTGAACAGGCCCACCGCAGCAGTGTTGTCAGCAGAGTTGATGATGGTGTTGGAGTTGAAAGTGGCCACACAGTCGTGTGTGTACAGGGGGTACAGCATGGGGCTCAAAACACAGCCCTGGGGTGCTCCAGTGTTAAGGATGAGGGTGGAAAAGGTGTGTCCGCCAACCCTCACAACCTGGGGTCTGCGTTCAAGAAGTCAGATGTGGAACTGTTTTCAAACAGCAATCTCACATAACTCCCTTTCTTGTCAAGGTAAAATAGGGTGGTGTGGAGGATGTGTGTTATGCCGTCTTCCATTGATCAGTTGGGACGGTAGTCCAACTGTCAGGGGTCGACTGTGTTGGGTAATGAGGAGCAGATGTAATCTTTGACCAGCCGTTTGAAACATTTCATTAATGTGTTAATTAATGGCTACAGTTCAAATAGTAGCCAAGTGAAATTTGGACTTGATCCGAAAGAAGACCGAGCACAGTCAGAACTAAGCCAAATAGATCCGAGGATAATTATACCTGATCCAAAGTGTGGTCAACCTGAACAGACCCTAACAGAGAGAGAACACCCATAATGGCAGCAACACTGATGCACCACAATCTACAAAGAGCTGCAATATACATTTTTCCGCTTACCTCAGAGTTTAGTCTCCTTTGTTCTTTAAAACAAACACATTTTTCTCCTGTGATAAACTTGATAACTCTATAATTTGAATATCACTTTTACCTGGATACTAGGAACTGAGTGGATCCATGCAGACCTCTAGCCTGAACTGCTGAATCCTCACAGCCTGGCACAACTTAAGTGCTCAATCAGCCTCATTTATCAATCTAACGTTGAAACCAGCGCAGAACTAAGTGCAGAAATCATCTTATGACAGGCTTCACGTGTGATTCATGAAACGTTCGTATCACGCCAATCAGAACGCAAGAATGGTCGTACGTTGATAAATGCGATGGCTGAAAACCATCATAATTTAAATATCATGCCCCTATATATTCTCGGTTTAGAGGCCCTACACCTACAATTTAAGACATGGCGAGACGTAATCCGGCAAAGAAGCGGAACCTTTCTAGCCTGGCTCCGCCCTCCTACGTACTTGCGCTCAATTTTCATTTCCCTTCAGTATTCCGTCTGGGTTTGCGGTATAGTCTTGGATTTTCTCGACCCAAGTTTTCAGCGAACAGAGGGAGAGGCTGAGAACAATGACATTGAGGACGTACGCTAGAAAGATGCGAGCGAAGCCATTCGGTCCGTTGTGGCAACGCTGCCGAATATCCAGAAGTTAAAGCCCGAGCAAGAACAATCTTTGCTGAGTTTTGTTGGTGGCCATGATGTTGTGGCCCTCCTCCCCACGGGGTTCGGGAAAAGTTTGATTTTCCAGCTCGATCCGTTAGTGGTGAAGGAGTTGGCTAAGGCTAATGCTAGCGGTGCTAATGCTAATAGCCTTGACGGTATCCCCTCTTGTTGCACATGCGCATGACATACATCACGACCAAGCGATTGGTTATGGCAAATACAGAGTGGCACTGGGCATATCCAATAGTTTTAAACTTCAAAGTACCCGCCTTCAAAGAAGTTAACACTTGTCAATGGCCAGACTCTCTGTACAAATGAAATTACGAGAGTCTGGTAGGACCAGGCTAGAACTTTTCAGAGGTGGAGATTGAAACCTTGACATCTCAGGTTCAATTAAACATGTACTATTTGGCAGCCTGAAAACTGGTATTAAAGGCTGTAGAAATAATGTGGTATGGAATTAGATCACTGCTGTGTTCAACAGCATTGCCGTAGTAAATCAGACTCCAGCTGAGGTTTGAATTTGTAATTTTTACATCCTTGACATATGTAGGCTATAGTCTTAATAGTTATATACAGGCTTATATTGCAATTCTTTACATGTAGGTGAAAAAAAAAAATGGTCAGCCCTGAAACTAGCCTTTACGTCAACTCTGACCGAGGACGTATTGCCTCTGTTATCGGTTCAGCGCTCCAACGTGGCCCGAGGCAGCACTTTGTGACATCAAATATTACCAGGGGCAGAGGAATTTCTGTGGCCTGTGAAGTCCAGCTCCTTCAGAGACTGCAGTTTCTTATTGCTGTCTGTTCAGCAAGTAAATTAAACTTGTTGGATCAAATTAAAATAGTTTTGAAAACTGTCAACATTGCCATGCCAGGATGAACAAACACACAGTGCTGGCTAGCGCACTATTTACATTCAATTTAGTTTTTGCCAACTCCTTCCATGAATTCTTACAACTTCCTGAAGTGTATGCATAAAACAACTTCCTGAAAGCATGTATGAAGGAACTGAAAAGTCTTCACGCACTTGCAAATTCCACAGTTGGACAGCCCTGAGCTCCTGTGGAGTTATCGGGAAAGAGCATCAAAGTGTCTGCGAGTATGTGAGGGCAGACATTGGGATTAGATTCATCACTCACACTTATTCATACCTGCGGGCTATTTTGAGGATTTGATCCAACTAGCTTATACACCTTTCGACTGTTAGACGCAATACACATCTGGTATTTTCAGAAAAAAGCCATTTCTCAAACAGTAGGTTGATACTAATACCATCTTATTTTTTTACTCTAGATACAAACAGATTATGAAATACTCCAGTAATTATATGCACCATTTAACTGTGTGCACTGTCCTTCACTGCACAAAGAACAAAATTAAAGACATTGAGTTTTGCCTTTCAGCATGGTGCACTGTGCTGGAGTGACCCAGTATGAGGTAATGTACGATACTCAGACATGTACCCCTATTCTGACTGTGTTCCACTTTAATACTGCTTGAATGCAGAATGGTGATGTTCCCTTTTTCTAAAACTTTGTAAGCAAGTATTGTTGAGGTGCGTGTGTTTATGTGTGTGAGCAAAGAGCTGCTTCTGTTTTGAAACATATTTCTAGACCCCGGTGCTCGAGCTGTGGGGGAAGAAGAGACGGGAGATTGAAATGTAAGGAGCTGGAGCGGTGGCGCCACAGTGATCTGAGGGGTGCCATGGAGACGCCTGTCACGGGGGGAGAGCCCTGTGATGTTGACGTGTCTCTGTCTGCAACTGCTGACAATCTGCTAAAGTCAAACTCCTCAGATGAGTGCTGTGTGTGTGTGTGTGTGTGTGTGTGTGTGTGTGTGTGTGTGTGTGTGTGTCAGTGAGAGAGTAAACCTATAAATGTGTATACTTTAGTACGAGTTTTGCTCACTGCGTAGGTGTGCGCCTGCCCTTTGTAGGTGTCTACTTAAATTTGAATGTATCCAAAGAAGGTGCTGCCTGCAGCACAGTGACAGGTTCAAAGGCAAATTGACCCAATTAGGACAAGAAAATGGTATTCTCATTTAAAACCCATGAGTACAAGTAGATGTAGCCATAAAATCATAACACAACAGCATATTATTCTTGAACTGCTCGACTGACAAAAAAACAAGACTTGTACAATTCTACTTAATGGCTGTGAGTGAACAAGTCAAACTTGTTCACCAAAGTATCTTAATTGATCTTACGTTCTGTGATCTGTGGTTGGACTCAAACTACCCAACGTATTTGTAAACCTAAAAAAAGTGTTCAGAGCCCAGAGTTTTAATCTTATTAAAAAAGTTAACACACTTAAGCAGCCTGTGCAAACCTAGTCAGTTAATTTGCCTTGACACCACAAATTCATTAATGTTCTCACTCACATGGCATTAGTACAAATGTCAACTGACTTTCCTGACCGTTTGCCTTGCCATTTTAATTAATTTAGCATTTTTTTAAACAATGCACCTGTAAATTGGGTACAGAGGAGCTGGCCTTGTTGAAGCTCTACTGGTAACTCATGTTGCTTTGAAAAATATTTTATGAGTTACTGATATCACCACTTGGTGGTTAGGTTTTTGTCTTTCACTTCTAATATTTGTTCATCCCAACCACGACATTTACTTGTAAAAGAATCTTGCATTTTCAGTCATGATTCAGTCTGGCACTACCTGTTCCCTGAGTGTTCTCTGAACTCTTGATTTGAGGTTTGATGTACTGCTTCCTAACTCCCAGCCAATCTCACCTATATTGCTAAATCAATATGTGCACTGACGAATGTTCACCCTGACAGATTGTGGGTGACAAAAATCAACTCAAACATTTGCTGGCTGTCCATTTAACAATCCATTTGTATATAGAGGATGAGGTTATGCTGCCGGGGCTCAGGGACACTATACCTATTTCAATTACAGGAGCACTCTCCGAGGATGAGGTTGAACTAGAGTTCACATTATAAGATACATAGCCTTCACTTACATGTCTTGGAAATTATCCGATTTTTAAAATCGGTTAATTTGGTTGCGTTTGTGTAGGATGGGTCATATTCACTACATCCCAACTTTATTAGCATTCTAGTCATGTTAGTGCTTATGTTTATACTAAGAGTAATGAATCAACTACATTTTCAAATACCTTTAATTTGATTCAAGTTTTAATAGAAATATCATCTATTTGCATTTAGATGATAGCAGTTCTTTCAGAGTTAACTTCTTTAAAAAAAATCTCCATATGTGATGTTGAAGTGTTATGGGTACGCAAAAGAACAAATTGTGAGTGAGAATGTGTGAGAGTCAGCAGGAGGGGGAGGGAGGGAGTAATCGGTGAAAAACTGTTATTTTTAAATGTCTGACTCATCCCTATTTACGTGTACCTCTCTGCAAGCATTAGAGTTGTCATGTATGACAAGAAGCTGAACATTTAAAAGTAATGGCAGTATACCTCTACACAGCTCTGTCCTACACTGCAGTATATTACTGTAGGGCAACACTTGAACAGTCCTGTAGTTGCTAAAAAATGGAACAGCTACTAATAGCATACTCCTGAATGTTTGATTGCATTGGTGATTGTAGCACAGTACAGCTTTTGACAGTGGGATTTAACAAAGTATCTTGTTTGCATCAAACATGTTACCTCACACCCATCAGGCAATGATATTACAAGATGAAAAAAAGAGGGTAATCGCTAAAAGTACCTCTCTCCCTCTCAGTGGCAGAAGAAATAGCCTCCTTACGTGACAATCCCATCATGGTCTGGAGGGAAACCTGCTAAGTCTGGCTCTTTACGGGGTCCCTATATGGACTGGGCAGCTCATTAGCCAGCAAAAAGAATTAGGCACAATAAGTGAGCAGAAAAATCTGCCATGAGGAGGCTTGGCTGGCAAATACAGCCAAATTCTCCATTGGAGCATGAGTAATTTTCTACATAAGAACATCTGTGTCTTGAGGGGCCCCCTTACCAAAGTCCAATGTCCTCACAGCTAAAGCAACCAGCAGCCATGACACCAAAACCTAGGCTGAAGAAGCAGATTGAAATGGAGAAACAAATCTTGCAAATAAGTGGGTTGGGAAATAAATGCGGCCTATATTTTTTCCGGTCCATACATCAAAACATTTGTTTCTAGGCTGAAAGGTGTAGCCCTACTTCTGTAAGCAATTACTGTTAAATTTGTTAAAACTATTTTCCCTCCTCAAACAAACTTATTGAAAAAGGACAACACAGTCCTAAAGTCCATGAATTGAGCACACAATCAGTGGCACTTTATCTTACGGTGCAGTGGTCCAGTAGGGCTGCACGATAGAAGGAAAATATGTGATATGCAATAATGTTGTTTAATATTGCGATAAGTGCTATAAAAAACAGCTACTAAAGTGTACTCAGTTCTACCTTTGTGTTCATTCAGTATTCTGCTAAAATACAACAAATAGCTTTTTTAATTTAAAACAAAGGAAAGGAAATCATGTCCAACATTTTACTGAACAAATTGAATATTGAATATAAAAAGGCACCACTAAAAAAAGAATGACCGTTACATTTTAAATTGCAGTTTTCTACTGATATTTTATTTCAACTAATTCTAATCTCTGAGTGTCTTTCGCGATATGTCGCAACTTTCGTGATGCGTTTGTGTTCATGCTAGTTGATATTGCGATGGTGATAAAAAAACTACATATCGTGCAGCCGTAATACAAAGCCATTGTAAAGGTTTGTGTGCTGTATTTTAAAGTGCATTACCTGTGTATTTAGAATGTAATCATGAATCATTAGTAGCACAAAACATATTTGTTAATGGTAACTACAATTAAACAGCATGGTATCATAATAAAAGGAAATTTGCATTTTTGACAAGGGACCACTGACATGGATTTACACAATGGACAACTGACATTGGATGGGTTTAAAAACAAGAAAGAATCTACAGCCATGCTAGGTAGGCAGGTCTAATGTTTACCATTGCATGTGTCTTAGTTTACCATGTTAGCATGCAAACATTTGCTAATTAGCACTAATCACAAAGCTGATGAAAAGCTGAGGCTGATGGGAATGTCATTAGTTTTGCAGGTATTTCTTCATGAACCAGCCTGATGGCACAAGAGTAACAGTCCGGGGGGCCAATAGTCTATATCCACGACCTTCCACTGCCGGGCTTGACCGTTGACAATCTTTTCAGCCAGATGTCAGTTACCTTATGCTTTCCTTGTGTTGGAATTATAAACTCTGGTGGATTTATGAGGACTATGGTTAACTGCTCCTCAGATCTCTGCAGGGTAAATCCAGACAGCTAGCTAGACTATCTGTCCAATCTGAGTTTTCTGATGCACAACTAAAACAACTTTTGAACGTACACATGTTCCACCAAAGTAAGTTCCTTCCCGAGGCTATTATGCAGCGGCACCAGGGCTCCGTGCGGTGCTTAGCGCCGTCCAATACGATTGTGTGTGGAGGAAGGTCTAGCAATGCGATACTAGTTGGCCATAAAGCATTAGGATTCATCCTCTGTGCCCGATTTAATTGTGATCTAATCCAATAGTCGTTGAGACATTTACCAAAAATGTCCACCTTATGGTGGTTTTAGGGAAAAAAGTCAGACACAAAAGTCAGTAGGATATATCCTCCGAGGACCACTTATGTCTGTTCAAAATTCCACGTCAACGCATCCAGCAGTTATTGAGATATTACAGTCTGGACTAAAGGGTTGGATTTACCAACATTGTTATCCCTCAAGACACACTGCTCACCTGGCTTAAAATAACTTGTCAGGTAATGATGCCTTATTATAAACTGTGTGAAAGGACACCACTCAATAACATGTGATCCAGCCCTCAAAGCCACAGTCAGATCAAGCACTACTAACTAAGATTCATTTACTTGAAAACATATTACAAAAGGCAACTCTTGAATGGATTACGGAATACTGTGCAGTTCATTTTACTTAACTTTAAATCAACACAGAAGTTGGCTGAACCATTTAACACACATCTGCAGACAACTTTATTAGGAGTGTTTTCATGGAACCCTTTAATACTAACGTATTTCATCCACAAATAGACCCTAAAAAGGGACTCACAGGTGCATGTCACAGGTGCATGTCAAAATGCACTTTCACAATGATGTCAATGGGGGGGATGCGTAGGAGAGCAGTCCTAAACTACTCCTGTCACTCACTCATCTGTCACATTCTCCGTTTACAGGCCCCCTGGTCATGTCACACAGACTTGTGAAAATAGTTGTCGAGAGAAAAGCGGAAAAGCGGAGAGAGTGAGGGAGGGAACAGGGGCTAGGAGTGAGAAATCAAGCAATGATGAAATAAAAGCAAGTGGGAGAAACGAGGAAACAAAATAAAGAGAGCAGAAAAGTAAAAAGCAGGACAAGAGGGTGTGGAGGACATGGGACGCAAGTTAAGAATATAAAGCATCTACATTTCTCATTAATGTAATTTAGACAGCAATATTGAAGGATTCGTTGCGTTTTTTACTTGTACACTAGGCCTGCAATATTCAGGGAAAAATATGAATCACGATTTTTTAGCTTAGAATTGATATCACGATTCTCTGCCACGATTTTTTTCTCACAAAGTGTAATGTTTATTGCACACGTGAACCATGACAAAACAAATTGGCAGTATCAAACAGATTTTCTTTGGCACCTATTGCACATCACCACAAGCCTGTAAACAGAGACTTCAATGAATAAAGAAAATAAAGTACATACTGGCCATTTAAGTACAGTAGGCTACCAAAAATAGTGACACATTGAACTAAATATGGCCCTGATACAGGCTCTATGTCTTTACATAATTAAAACATGTTAATGTCAATGTGAAATGCTTTCAATAAATTAATTGAAGGAAAAAAGAAAAATCAATCATTTAAAAATTAAATCGCGAACAGGGGTGAATCGAGATCGCGATTTCATAATGATTTATCGTGCAGGCCTATTGTACACACACACACACACATCTTTAACACATTTTCAGATTGTCAGCCAGGTTGTCAGATCTTTAACATGAGATTTGGCTTTTTAGCTTGAGCAAGGTCTGCCTCTTTTTTTTCTTTAAATAAAGTTGATTTGACAAATTACTGTGCATCACTGTGACAAGCAGTTTGTTGTAACTTGTCCCCACAGGATAACAAATGAAATAAAATGCACTCAAGGATCTGGGGCCTGTTTCACAAAAGCAGAATATATAAATCCAGGATAACTGATAAAGCGAGGCTTGACCTAGTCTAATCTGTGCATCCTGGCTTGCTGCGTTTCACGAAGGCCAAGCCAGGCTGAGGAGGAGCGACTAGGTTGAGCCAGGATGAAGTAATTCAGATAGATGCGCGTCCGCGGCTTTCCTCAAAAGACCGCGAGGTCGATCACAGATTTACTGATGCCAAAATGGAGAATACGCATTGTACATACTTTATACAGAGTGAGCAGCAGCTTCTTGTGGAAGTATGATGACGTGAAACACATTTGTATAACAAGAAAAGAAACACAGCCGCTGTAATGAAACAGCGAGAGAAAGCATAGCAGACGATCACGGACCGACTGAATGCGCAAGTAGCCTAAATATATACATTTACTGACCACTGCTCTGAACTGAAACTGTCATAATCATTCCATTCAAGGATTAGGCTACTAATCGTTTGCACAAATTAACAGTTGTACTCTTTGCCTTAAAAGTAAGCAGAAGATAATGTTACTCAGGAAATTTACCATGAAGATCAATTTTCTACAACACTAGAGTATGATGCATAAATATCTTTTGCTCTGTTTCTCCCTCTCTCTCATGGGCTAAAATATAAATTTCCTAAGTCATATTAACTTCCACTGCTCGCTTTTAATGCGAAGTGTACAACTGTTCGTTTTTGCAGATGACAGTGACTCAGTGAATGGTTTCAGTTAAGAACAGTAGTTCATAAATGTATATTTTTAGACTATCATTCAGTCTGTCCGCTGTTATCTGCCACGCTTTTTCTCGTGTTTTTTTTATTTTTTTATAGAGGACGAGTTTCCTTCTCTACATATTATATGCCTTGCTCCCTTGTATATATGAACATAGAAAATAAAGACACTGAAGAAATGTGACTCTAAAATCTACAAACTATAAAGATAATTAAGTGATAAATCCCATGCACACTGTAAACATGAATGGAACAGAGTATATTCATCAGTTATTTCCCCCCCAGCTAAATATAAGGTCAAAAACCATTGAGGTGTCCTCTCCCTGTTACATGAATGTACGTAGCCTACATCACTAGATAGTTACTGGTCCAGTGAACTAAGACTATAATTTGGGAGGATTGTACAACTAGGATATGTTCTTTAAATTGTACAATCCTCCCAAATTATAGTCCCAGTCTACTGGACAACACAATTTGTGTGCTAAGAATGCCAAATACCATGCACATGGAAGCGGAACAAACATGATCCTTGTTGTTAAAGAATTAAAAAAAAAATGAATCAACTAAAATAATTCAAGGTGCATTGGTCAACTATAGAAATGTACAGCATTGTATGTATTGCCCTTAGTAACAGACTTCATTTAAAAACACATTTGAAATGTTATCAGCCTTTTCTAATTATCTCAACAACTGCCATAATATATTTAAACTTCTAACAACAATATGAACAGCAGTCTGCATACAGCAATATAACAGTAACGATGACTGTCACATGAATAATTATTAAAAAAAAAATAATGGTCACAACTTTAAATAATAACAGTACTTAAAGGAACAGCAATATGCACCTGTTGTATTTTAATCCAGGCTGATAACAATAGGGTAAAACCACTGCTGGGTGATCAGAAAAGGCTCCAGGATTAAATAAATCCTGGCTGTTAGCCTGGTCAGGAGCAGGCTAGCTGCACAGAATAAATCTCCATGGTGATTTATGTGCCTCCACTTTTGTGAAACCGAGTTAAGGCTTAAATCATCCAGGATAACTTGATAAATCCCGGCTTAATCCCTTATCTTGGTTTTGTGATACAGGCCCCTGGAGTACCCTGAAATGATGATGTCAAGGAATGTATTTATCGATGTCAACAAGCTACAGTTGTGTTCAAAATAATAGCAGTCCAACATCACTAACCTCATAAATCAATTTTTTTGGTAGAATTGATATTTCTACATGGCAAATCATTTACTAGTAAGTGTTGTAGAGTCATAGAAAACCAACAGACCCAACAGTCATGACATGCATGCTGCTCATTCTGTGTAATTGAATCTGTAATTGAAAGGGGCATGTTCAAAATAATAGTGTTGTGTTCAATTAGTGAGGTGATTGATTCTGTGAAGAAACAGGTGTCAATTATGGCCCATATTTAAGGAAGGAAGCAAATGTTGTGCATGCTGGTTATAGTGCATTTCACACTGAAATACTCAGCAAAATGGGTCGTTCCAGACATTGCTCTGAGGAACAGCGGACTTTGATTAAAAAGTTGATTGGAGAGGGGAAAACATAAAGAAGTGCAGAAAATGATAGGCTGCTCAGCCAAAATGAATTCAAATGCCTTGAAATGGCATCCAAAGCCTGAACGACGTGAGAAAAAACTACCATTCGAATGGATCGAAGAATAGCCAAAATGGCAAAGGCTCAACCAATGATCAGCTCCAGGAAAATCAAAGAAGACTTAGTTACCTGTGAGTACTGTTACGATCAGAAGAAGGCTATGTGAAGCAAAGCTATCAGCTAGAAGCCCCCGCAAAGTCCCATTGCTGAAAAAAAAGACATGTACTGAATAGGATGAAATTTGCCAAAGGACACAATGACTGGCCAAAGGAGAAATAGCGCAACATTCTGTGGACTGATGAGAGAAAAATTTTTCTTTTTGGGTCTAGGGGCCGCAGACAGTTTGTCCGACGACTCCCATGCACTGAATTCAAGCCACAGTACACTGTGAAGACAGTAAAGCATGGTGGTGCAAAAATCATGTTATGGGGAGGTTTCTCATACTGTGGTGTTGGACCTATTTATCACATACCAGGGATCATGGATCAGTTTCAATACATCAAAATATTTGAAGAGGTCATGTTGCCTTATGCTGAAGAGGAAATGCCTTTGAAATGGGTCTTTCAACAAGACAATGACCCAAAACACACCAGTAAGCGAGCAAAGTCTTAGTTCCAGATGAACAAGATTGATGTTATGGAGTGGCCAGCCCAATCCCCAGACCTCGATCCCATAGAAAACTTGTGGGGTGACATCAAAAATGCTGTTTCTGAGGCAAAACCCAGTAATGCAGAGGAATTGTGGAATGTAGTTCAATGGTCCTGGGCTGGAATACCTGTTCACAGGTGCCAGAAGTTGGTCGACTCCATGCAACACAGATGTGAAGCAGTTCTCAGAAATAATGATTATGCAACTAAATATTAGTGCAGTGATTCAAAGTAAAGCAAACCATTGAGACATTTTTCAGTTTATACAGTAAATGTTTGTAAAGAAAAATGCAAATACTGCTATTTTTTTGAACAGCCCAATATTACTTTTTCTTCATTTTCTGTAACGGTATAACACAAACTTGATCAATTTTGGTCATGTTTTGATTTGGAATTGAATGTGCAGTGTTCCCAATGCATTGATATGATGGAATTAAAAGCTATTCTAAGGATTTTGAGCATTATTTACTTTTTTAAACACACTGCTATTATTCTGAACACAACTGTATCTATGCAGGCCACTTAAAAAGTATGAGGACATACTTTAAAGGATCAAGAAGAAATTTATTGTTGGAAAAATTAAAAACCTATATCAGATGCACTTAACTGGTGACTCAAATCATATAGCAGCAAAATCTCTGGCATCATATCGACACACCAATTAGAAGAGTCATGTAACACCCCCAGTAATATCACCAGACGTAATTGCAGAGCTAAAATAGAATGATGGCTGGATCAATACAGAAAACCTTAGAGGGAGAGTGTGCGTGTGTGTGCGTGTCTGTGTTAAAGCAAGGCCGCGCTTCATTGTGTAGAAGTCGATCTGTGGAAAGAAGGTAGGAGAGGGTGGTGGGAGGAGGGTTCCCTAAGGATACCACCATTTCATAGCACAGCGCCCAGTGGTACCTCCTGGGCTGGAACTAATTGGTGCGAGATTAACTTTCCAGTGGGATATAATGACCCCGAGCTCTCCCACACATCTTTGGATCGGTGACATCGGAAAGGGGCTGGTTTCGCTGCATGCTGAAAGTGATTATTTGGTCCTGGACTGTCTGGCTACCACTTCAGCTCGATGGGACAAAAATAGCATGCTTCTGAAAACACTGCTGGGCCGAGATATCCGTTTATGAGAATGGGGGACTACTGTGTGTGTTGCACCTGCAGCTGCTGCATGGTGGTTAAATCGATATCAAACAGCATCACAAGAGGAGGGAGATGGTCTTTTTGTAAGTGTCTGCTCACTCAAAAACATTTTGGTATAATGAGAGCCATGAATTTTATCATGGAGGTTTTTTTTATGTCATCTGGATCATTTATAGGAGTACTGTACAGTCAGAATAAATGCTTACTGTATGGTCTCTAGTTTGTGGAAAGTAGGCAAATGGAATCTCCCTGCAGAGCAAAAATAAGGACAAATGTGTGTTCTTTCATAGCTGCGTCTACACTTTCTAGCAGTGCTTACGCTGCATTGTTTTTGGTTACGTTAGTCCTCAAACAGCTGCTTGTTTTTCTGGCACCCACTCCCACTTTCACCGACCGATCTCGACAACCCGAGGGCAGCATCGGTCAATTTCGATGTTAAACTATTGGTCGGTGTCGGACAGGCTTGTTGTTGACATGTTGATCTCCGCCACCTTCGATCCAGCATCCGTTTGATTATTGGATTACAGCTTGTTTTGGCAGGATTAGGACAACTGACAACTTCACCCAGCTGCACTGCAGTTTGTTCTTTGCAAAGTTGGTGTTGATTCACGCAGAACAGAGCATTCCACCTTGATGAGAAAATCAACACTAGTGTTGTTAAAGCTGCTGTAAAACTTGATTCAAGAATGTGACTTTTAATAAGATTAAGTTCTCTATCTCAGGAGCACAATGATCATTAAGTATAATTCAGTATGTGGGTAACATTCATCCCATCTAGGACCTTTCTAGATCTTATTTTTCAGACAACGCATATAAACAAACACAAACAATCCATCTAAAAATCATACAAATATATTAAAATCCAGCTGGTGAAAAATATTAAATATTTGTTTTGAAACACTACATTAAGCTGATTTTAAAATGGGATATAGCTCGTTCGGCCCTCTTTGGCTGATCTTCTCTCATAGCTTCTTTTTCAACATGAACAGAAACAGAAAAAACATGCATAATTGCTGCCATTCTCATCTTTTTCACATTATCAATGCTCCTCTTCTGCGTGCTCTCCAGAGGCGAACAATTTTCAGTTTTACCCAAAATGCTCCTGCACATGATAGGCCTTTTGACGGGATGCATAGTGGCTATAGAAAAAAAAAAAATCATTCATCCAGGAAAAAGAGCCGTCTTCTGCCAACCGTTTGAATTTAAGTCAGATGTCCCAGTTATCACAGCAGACTTGACAAGGTGCAGCTACCGCAACTCATTTCACCTGTCAGCGGTGGGTGTCTTGACACATGGAGGGAAGAGGGCGTTTTCATGGGTGAGTGGCACAACGTAGTGGAAACCATTTTGCAAGGTAACCAGACTATTTGAGGGCCATATCCTCTTTCAGGATGTGTAGTGTTTCAAAACGCTTCTCCTCACTATCAGTGAAATTATTGTTTGACTTCCAGCAAGACATCCTATCTTGATTTCAGTAAAACCAGCATGTTGAGGCCAGTCAACTGAGGTCAGTGTTATAAATGAACAGACTGAAGGCGATGCTTTTCAGAATGACCAGAAGAAGTTGGAAATGTTGCACTGTCCTATATACTAACACATGGAAAACCTCATATTGCATTTTTGGTTAGCTAAAATTTTCATTTCTCATCACCAGCAACTTCTTTACAGCAAAAACAAACTACAAGAAGCATGGAGCTGTAGATTGGACTGTTGATTCTCAATGGATTAGCAGGGCAAGACACATTTCTATATTAAAAAGGGATGCATTTCATTCAGCTGTAAAACTATTACCATTATGCACTTTTTCTGATATTTTTATGTAGGGCACAGAATAATGATGCCGTTTATGTGTTATGCACCTACTCAGCCATTTTCCTGGGAGAAACTATTCACAGTATAGTTATGTTGTTTGGGCCACACTGTGCCTAAGACCCTAATTATACCATCAGAACAGGGCAAAAGGGCTTCTAGAAGAAGTGCTGTTAAACAAATTGGTATATTCAGTAGGGGTGCACGATTCAGAAAATGTCACGATTCGATATTGATTTTTAGGCTCAAGATTCGATTCAAAATCGATTTTCGATTAAAAAAACAATTCACAGTATGTAAATGTAGTTACTTTTCCCATGTGATTGCAGTAGACGTACAATAATTTTTTTTAAATGTTTTAAAAAAAATATGAATCGATTTTGAATCGGTAGAGCTTGAATCGTGATTCAAATATGAATCGATTTTTTTGCACACCCCTAATATTCTGTATAATTGCACAAATAGAAAAGAGTTTGGTTTTTGCAGTTGAGAAATCTTTAAGTAAATACAACGGATATTAATTATGGTTCAACTGGCTTGATGAAAAATACTACACGGTTATAAAATAACGCACAATTACACTGGAAAAGAGAACAAGCCATGCAGGTTTACAACAACAGGACAAGACTTTTACAGCCATTTAATACAAGAGACATATGACATGTGGCTACGGAACACATTTTAATAATCCAATTACATCAGTTTTCACAGGTTAAGTGTGCAACTTTCATTACTGCTAAAATAACTGAGTACATCATGTTTAATGTACCCCCTGAATAGGGGAGGCAGTTAACTGCCAGTAAACATCAATAATACTAAATTCAATTCCCATCCCTAACAGACGCCGATTCACCAAAGTCAAGCAGTGACCGAGCCGTATTTAACCCTAGCACAGGGAGGGTTCCAAAAGCCAGGTCAGATCCAAATCAACTGCCACTGTATCATATGAATGGGGCATAACAACACGTCTAGCCTCTTCTTCGACTCCACACTAAAATTAAAAAAAAGGTCAGACACAGACATCATTACTGAATATACTGTATCCCTTCAAAGCACCAAAAAAGGCCACACCACAACTAACTTTGTGTAACAATCATTCCATTTCATACAGGATTCAACCTGTAATGGGGCTCTGTGGGCTGGATGCATATTTACTTAAATCCATAATTCATGAGTTTGTGGTACAGAAGGGAAATTGCTATTTTGTGTTTTCCAAAGCAGACCATTACAAAAAATATACTTTGTTTACAAACATTGCGGATATTAAATAAAAAAACCCGGAGTAATTATTAGCATATAATAGTTGGTTGATTGCCATATAAGAATCGATTTGGGAGTGATAGCAATTTCCAATCTGGAATCCCTATAAATTTTGGATTGTGCTTGCAACACCAGGGGGCTGATTCACAAAAGCAGAATTTATAAATCCAAGATAACTGATAAAGTGAGGCTTGACTTAGTCTAATCTGTGCATCCTGGCTTGGTGCGTTTCACGATGGTGAAGCCAGGCTGAGGAGGTGCGACTAGGTCGAGCCAGGCTAAGATAATTTGGATAGATGCGCATTTACAGCTTTCCTTAACAGACCGTGAGGTTGATCACAGATTTACTGATGCTAAAAATGAAGAATATGCATTGTGCATACTTTACACAGAGTATAGCAGCTTCTAATGGAAGTTTGATGACGTGAAACATTTGTAAGAAACACGGCCGCTGTAATAAAAAAGGGAGAGAAAACGTTCACGGACCAAATGAATGTGTAAGTAGCCTAAAAATAGACATTATGTGACCACGACTCTGAACTGTAACCACCATAATTATAACATTCAAGGAGTTAGGCTACTAATCATTTGCACACATTTAAAGTTGTATATTTTGGATTACAAGTGAGCAGAATGGTTTCAGTTAAAAGGTAGCCTACAATATGTAACTTTTCTGCATTAAAATGTCTAAAAATGACCATACCCGTTATATATATTTTTTGAGTTGTGTAGTTACCATAGACTGTATATATTAGTCTATGGTAGTTACACTATCCCAAATATTTCCACCAAATGGCTACCCAGAGAAATCTGTTATTTTATTTTCAGACACGTCACGTTTCATTTAGTCGCCCGTCAGTGGCGTCATATAACCTTCCTATAACCTAGTTACTCGTAACTTCCGTCAAAACACGGGGACCCAGGTGCTACGTCCGAGAGTAATTGCAAACCATACGTCACAGAAAATACTTGTAACACTGCTTTTTCTGCAAAAGGGAGAAACCTTATTTATTGATACCAATATTAATCCAGCTTAATGTTACTACAATGTATGTGCTGGTTGACAAGTAGCTAACATTAATGCTAGCTAATGCTTGGTGGATAACATAGGGTACAACATTGTTCATCACGCTCATAAAGTTCATAGTAGTATGATTGTTTTTACCCGGGATAAAAGCAGCACTGCGCTAACCCACGAATAAGTTCACTAGTAACGTTAACGTTAGCTGTATAGATAGACGATTAATCTAATGCTAATTTAGCTAGCTAGCACACCCCGCTCTGCCTGCCTCACTCCCCCGGCACAAAGAGACTTAATTTGGGATGATAGCTGACAACACAGCCGGGACATGTAGCAATAGCTAGTTACCTTTAGCCCCAACCGGTGCCGTGTGTGTGCTTACAACGCTAACGGCAGTTTAATGAAGCGTCAGGAAACAGAGAATAGCAGACCCAGGCATCCTAGTCACAACATCGGCCATCCATAATGTTAGCTACCGGTGTTTGTACTGTAAATCTCCTCCCTGCCGAATTTCTCCCCCCTTCACGTTTAGCTGTATTTACAGTTAGCTAGCTAAATTAACCCGACAAAAGGTGGGTTAAGCAACAAAACGAATAGTTAAGATTATAGAAAAGAAAAGGGAGAGATCTGGCAACTGGGACATGTTCTCATGCTGCTGACAACAGCAATCGAACATCGCCGTTGTGTGCAATCCCCACCCATGCCCGTCTCTCAGCCTCGTTGAGTAGCTAGCTAGCTAGCGTTACAACAAACCCCGTCCGTCCGGTAAAATCCAAAAGGTGACATTGGCATGTGAAATATACTGTGATAGTGTGGTTTTAGCTGCTGGCTAATCATTAACGTAATTATGTTGGGGAAACTGCAGCTATTTTATTAGCATAACATGAATAAACGTTACTAAACGTAACGTGAATAAACTTGAATGGGTAAACTTGTCCGTGAACAGATGCATTCTAATCAACGATAGTGTTTAGCAATAAAAACTCCCATAATTCCACGCAACTTCCCAACGTCATCAAACGTCTGTGTTTACCATCCATTGTTTTGGTTGAGAGACGCCTAGCGGCAGAAAGTTACATATTGTACATTAAGTGGTTCGCAAATGTATATTTTTAGACATCATTCAGTCCGTTCGTAACATGACTGTAACACAGAGTATTCATCAGTTATTTCCCCCCAGCAAAATATAAGGTAAAAAACCAGTAAGGTGTCCTCTCCCTGTTGTCTCATGAATGTACAGTAGTCTACACTATATAGTTACTAGGGCTGCTCCCTCTTAGTCGATTAGTCGACTAATCGGTCGTTTTGGTCTTAGTCAACTTAGATTTCTTTAGTCGATTAGTCATGTTGTATGCTTTTTTCATGCTGAATGACTTATTTCCAAGAAACGTACGAGCACATCTCTGGTAAACACAAGAATTAAAGTGGTGCTTTTGCATGACTCTTTGCGGAGAAACTCAGATTTACAGATCTGTCGATTAAATCAACTAATTGATTAGTCGATACAATTGAATGAGTGTTAGTCGACTAAGAATTCCTTCAATCGAGCACAGCCCTAATAGTTACTGGTCCAGTGAACTAAGACTATAATTTGGTAGGATTGGACAATTAGGATATGTTTTTATAATTGTACATCCTCTCAAATTATAGTCCCAGTTTACTGGAGAGAACACAAACTGTGTGCTAAGAATGGCAAGACAAAGCACATGGAAGAGTAATATACATGATCCTTTGTTAAAAAATAGAAAAATAAATAAATCATCTAAAAAGATCTATGGTCTCTGACCAGTCAGCCATTGTTAGAACCACTATGGAAACAAACATGTAGTATAGCACTTATATACTGCCGATCATCACTGACTTCATTTAAAACACATTTAAAACTTCATCAGCCTTTTCTAATTATATCAACAACTGCCATACTATATTCACCAAACTTCTAACAATATAAACAGCAGTCTTCATACAGCAATATAACAGCACCAACTGTCACATGAATCATTTAAAAAAAAAAAAATGGTCACAATGTTAAAATAATAACAGTATTTAACTCAACAGCAATATGTACAGGTGTTATTTTAATGCAGGCAAATAACAGGGTAAAACCGCTGAGGTTCCAGGATTAATAAATCCTGGCTGTTAGCCTGGTCAGGAGCAGGTTAGCTGCACAGAATAACTCTCCGTGGTAATTTAGGTGCTTAAGCTTAAGGCTTAAATTATCCAGGATACCTGGTAAATCCCGGCTTAATCCGCTATCTAGGTTTTGTGAAATAGCCCTCTGGACACAAGGGAAAGTAACAGAAATATCTAAGTTACGTAAGGACATCCTAACGTTAATTTAGACCTGATGCACATACGAGAATTGGAAACCCAATATCTCATGGTAATAGTGAACAAAGGAAGATATGTTTCCTGAGAAAAAAAGATGGAATTTGGGCTGAAATGATTGCTCGAGTAACTCGAATAATTAGATTACTAAAAAACCTTGATGCTGAATGATTTGCCTCGAAGCTTCGTTTAATCAATGTTACCAACGTTGTATCGCACACGGTGTTTCCGCACGGATGATTATTACTGTTGCACACCGGGCTGACGCTGCTGGCGACTGACGGCACAGATTACAAAATGAAGAAAGAGCTTAAATAGTGAGGGGCTAAGAGAAGAGACAGGCTGGAGAGAACGACAGAAAGTGTCCAAAGTTTGGAATCAGTTCAAACATAATTAAAACGAAAACTCTGTACAGTGTGTCTACTGCAAAATCGAACTAGCTTACCACAATAATAGCACAACGTCAATGCTTCAGCATCTCAACAGAAAACATCATCCATTCCACGAAGCGGACCTGACAACAGTAAATCAGAGTCGTATGGACGATGAAACTACACCAAACACAACAACTACTAAAATCAAAGGCAAAAAAAATACGTAGTGGTGACCACGATTTGATCTAAAGAGACGACTTGTTGACTATCCCTTCGGAAAAACAGCTGATTGTTGCGCACCATTTTCTCTCACTCGCTCTCTTCACGGAGAAACAGTTGATCAACGATCTACTAGCATAAGTAACAGAGCTGTGTGACATTGTAATCAAATATATAAATGAAAATTGGTTGAGTATAACTAATATTTACATATAGGCCTATATACAGATCAGTCTCAGGTTGAAACTTGTAGTTCTGAAAGTTAAGTTGCACAACTTAAGGTAATGTTTATGTATGTTTAATGTATGCCTTAGTTTGAGGTTGTTATTGCATTTCAGAAAATGTTTTCTTTAAAAACAAGGTAATCTGGCACTTAAATGCACTTAATGTTTAGTTTGAGCTATGATATTGTAAGCAATGTAGGCAATAAAAATGTAGCTTTTTCCAAAAAGTAAACCAAACTATTGTATATTACTGCTCCTCAATAAAACAAAAGTATTTCTTATCCGATTACTTGATTAATTGATGGAATAATCGGTAGAATACTCGATTACTAAAATAATCTATAGCTGCAGCTCTAAATGGAATCAAAACAAATTGTGTTTCCCAGGAACCCCTGGTTATTAATACAATTTACACTTTTCAATCCTCCCTTACCCAATTTAGTTAGGAGACACTCTAAATGAGGATAACTGAGTGTGAAGCTGCAGACACAGATTAAGTAAAAAAAAAATACCCAACCTAAAATAAGTGTAAACTTCCATTATGTAATGGGCATGCACTTAGGATGTCAACACGAGCTACGTCACAACAAAGATGCTCCAAACAGCAAAACATAAATAAGTCAATCCAAGTAAATCACACTGAATGAATTAGATTTCCAGGTTGTGACATTCTGAAATGAGTGTGTGTGACAGACTGTGTTAATACATACTATATAGGCAGCTACACACCGGGCCGATAATCGGCCGTTGGACAGTCTGGCGAGGTCGGTGACTCGAGTCTGTTGTCGAGTCGGTGTGTTCCGTGCCGTCGTCCATCCGAGGCCGACCTGACGTGTTCAGTTGGAGACAGGGCAGTCGGGACTCACCCGGAAACGGCGAGCGGAATGAGCATGACTAAGCCTCTCAAAATCTGACGAAAATCTTTTAAACTGACCTTTGTTGATCTGAAAGGAAGACAGATTCAGCAACTGCCTATTTCTGCCTATTTCTCGCTTAAAATGTTTTCAGAAACACGTTTCAGTTAACTATTTTAGTACAATATGAGATTGTATTCTGAACAAGCTGCCATGACAGTCTGTCTTTGAATTTGTGGAGCAACCAGACCCATGTGACGCATTCGTCCAATCAGCTGCCGGTTTTCATTTTTGGGCGACAATACAGATTAGCACCGCCTGCTGTTATGGAGACGTATTACGTCTCGTCGCTTTGGTGTGTTCCGAGGCACTTTTTTTGACCAACTCGGGGAGACTGATCAGTCCAACTGCCTTTTCTGCCAACGGTCGGCCGTCTGGTTGGTGTGTAACTGCCTTACGAGAACAAATGACATGCACGTAGACTTTGTAAATAATTCACAAGTCCACAAACCACAGAAAGAGGAGGAAGTGTGACATGTCTAACCGTGGATTTCCACAGGATGCAGAACGTCTGCGAACCGGCTCCGCTGCGGAACGGCTGCGTGCTCCGCCGTCCATCAATACCCACCAGGTCCGGATTTGTTGCGTAACAGCTGCGGCCAGCCAACCACGAGATCTCGCAAATTGACGTATGTTCGCGCGATATAACAGGATGTAGTTTGTTTCCATCCAGAGGAGTAGAGAGGAAACAACTCTGTGCTGTGTTTTCAAGGTGTAGTGCAGGGAAAATGACCTGCCGTGAGCAGGGTGTATTTTATTTTGAAAAGTAACCGGATGTTTTATTTTGTTTCTGTGCTCGACTTCCTGTCCCGCACAATCTGAATTGTGCTGAATTGCTGCGGAGCTCTCCGTCGTCCCTCAAAAATAGAAGCTCTGCGTATCTGCTCCGGAGGGCTGCGGACTGACGGAACTGGGACGGAGTAGGGACGCAGACGTTCTGCAGTCAGTGGAAATACACACATTGACTTTAATGGAAACCTAATGACTCCATCGACGTTCCGAAGACGTTCCGCAGACGTTCCGCATCCAGTGGAAATTGCCAGTAAAGAGTGGAGGGACAGACATTATCCTGTTGTACTGGGCTTTGTTGAGTCAAACCTGATTCATTAAAGAACAAATGAGAGATTCATTTTGTTTTTCTGAATTACTTTTACTAAATTGGAGGGGTCACTTAGGTTTTTTAGCCAGGCTTTCTGCTGAAAACGTGATGACTGTCATTAGATTTGGTCACTTTTAGAGAGCCGCTGCTACTGACAATTTATCTAAAAAGAAAACGCAGCAGAAATGTAGCCTTTCTGAGCAGACATCAGTTAGGTTCCTGGGCTTACAGCTCTCAAGCTCACATAACACCCTCTGATTGCTGTAGATTGAAGTTCAGAGAGCCAGGTTTGGTTATGTGCTGCTCTCACATGAGCCATGATCAATGACTCAATAATAATAGCTATAATAACAATACAAAAGCTAGTTTTGCTATTCTATTATACTGCATTATATTGAACCTGTTTCATATATCACCCCCCCCACCCGCTTTAATGTAAGTAATTGCATGTTGTAGAAAAATGCAAAATTAGATAATTTAGAGATTTCAGCAACGTTAAGCAATGTCCACACTTAATGCACTGTTAAGCAACTAGGATAATCAATTAGAATTAATTCTGAGCAATTGCTTACTTCAGACAGAAGCTAAAATATTTAGTTTCTGTTTTTTTTCCTGGAGTTAGTTTGACTCAGAGGACATTAGCTATGTCGCTGAACAGAAGAGCAGGAGAAGTACACATTCTTAGAGGTTGATTTGGTTTGATAGGTTTGATTTTCAACGTGTTCAGCACGATTCTACACATATATGCTCACCTTGTATTAAGAAAGGGAAGGTGTATTTTTAATGTTTAGTCTACCGTCACTGATATAATGGGATGTTAAAATATTAGAACACCTCTCAGTGTAACCCAATACAATTTAACAGCACCACAAACTACAGCCTCCAAAGTGATCATAAACTTGACTACACCAAATGAATGTTTGCACAAACAATAAATTATTAAATTCTGTGAACGACCATTTTCCTGACACCACTGTATGAGTCATACAATGCCAACACAACAGATTTATGGGGGTGCACACTGTACAATGCTAACTGTTGGGAGCTTAAGGTCAAGAGGAGCCAGTAAAAGAGGTCACATTGCAACAATAAACCTAATCCAATTTCACATCCAAAGACAGCTAGACAGCTTGAATGCTGACCCAAGAATCAGAAAGGCCAAACAAGCTAGGATTTGATTAACACCATACAACATTTATCACACAGCATCAATACTTCCAAACTCCCTAACAGATATCTTTACAAACTGTTTGTTTTTACAGTATTTCATGTCTTAAATGTCTTCACGTCACAAAACCTTCAACATATTTACAGTAGTGTCTGTTTGCATACAGTGCTCAACAAATGGCCCTTCTCCCTCATTGTGCTGCAAGAACAGAGTCACAAGTTTAGAGCAGAAACATCAAATGAATTTAATAAAATGTTGTAGCTGTAGGTCGAAGACAACGTGCATGAACTTTTGATACATTTTTCACCAAATTGACAATAGACCTCAACAGTCCCGCCCACAGCCAACTCCGGAATGAAAATCCCGTCATGTCTAAACCATCTGAGGTAGACTGACCCCAAGCTACGTGGTTGTGTAACGAAGGTTTCTGCTCCTGTAGAAGCTAGAAGTCCGTATGAAATCAACCTTGTTTTAAAAAAAAAAACATGTTTTATCCGCGATCTTATGGAGAAAAACTACACTACCCACAATCCTAAGCATAACAGCAACGTCTCCGATTGGTCCAATTCGCTGTTAGCATAGAAACATTTGATCATGAAATCTATGATAGTTTCTATACACGGTCTTGTACCTTTGCCTTTTTCAAAATGTTTTTTGCGCCAAATCAAATGTGTTTTGCTCACTATTCAGCTCGTAGCTGGTTGGCTTGGTTCCAGACTTAAAACTCTATATATAAGCAATTTTCGAAACGTCAATGAAACAAGTGAATGGGGAAGAACACTTCTGGAGTCAGAGCCGTAACAAAGTGGGCAGTCACTGTTGAGCTCTATACTTCACCCTGTACTACTTATCTCATGCAGCTGCCACTGAATTGTACCTCTTCTCCCACTGTTGAGCCATGTGGTTTGCATGAGACAGAAACATATCTGGGCAATGCACATTACAAGATCAGCAAAATAAAATATCTTAACATTGCTATAACACTTAGCCTGCAGTATTGAAAAACTTTGAAGAGCTACAAGAACATTTTGGTCTTAAAACCCACACACACAACTTCCTGATTTGCGACAATCTGTGCAACAGACCATTGTTTCATGTCATCCCTACTCTCACTCTCCCCCCATTACCTCTCTACTTTGTACAATCATATAAAAAGGAATTAAAAATATGTTTGTCTGCCAGACTACATCGCTAATACTTTACCTTTGTTAAAAGTGTCCTTCAGAAAGACACTGAGCCCCAACTTGCCATTAGTGTGTAAATGGATGAATGAGCGTTACGTAAATGTAGTCCATTTCCGATTTTCCATGTTGACCTAATTATTATGACTAATGCCCACCACAGGTTATGTTAGGCAATGTTGGACCTTGGCATTTCTTGTTTAATCTGATATAGCAGCAAAATGTTCGAATTGTATTTGATAACTGAAATTTATAATTAACAATAATAATCAGATGTACAATTGATTCATTTTGTTGATTACATAATTGATTATTTAACTAACAGTTCCAGCACTGAGATGTATGCATTTATATGAGTGCCTGCTAGATACTCTAAAAGCTAAAAGGTAGAGGGAGTCTGCAGGCTTCCATCTAATGTTATGCTGGCAGGGAGCTGCTGTTAAAAATAGCCACAAGCTGAACACAAAAGTTTCCTCCTACTTACCTCACACCAAAGCCACACCACTGCATACACCACAGAACATACAGTACCTTTGTAGAGAGATATATTCTTTGTATCTCTCTCTCGTGTTTGTCTTTTTGGTGTAGCACACCTTCGTCTGGCTGCATGCTGAGGTTTGCGTTGCCTAGTTTGACTTAGACTTGATTAGACTGCAGACAAAATCCACATGCTGAAAGAAAAAAGTATGCAAGTTCACCCTCAGGGCCATCAAGCGATTCTGACTAGTCATGAAATAACCAGCTCTATCTCCTCACTTTGTTGCACTTGGCGTCTGAAACTGTCACAACAAAATAAAAACAAAAAGGAAGAAACGGAGGAAAATCCAAGAAACAGTCCATCTCTTCATCCAGCGTTTAAAACAAGGGAGCTGATGGTTGTTAGCTCTTGTGCACATTAGCAATAAGAACTTTGGCCCTGGTGCTACAAAAGACAAATGGATGAGGAAGAGACCAAGTGGTGAGGGCAGCAAAGTGAAGGGGAGAACCAATTTGAGGTACCAATCTGCCAGCTGTAGATCAGAATCTGAAACTGCCATTCTGCTGTGAGAAGAGTCAAATTAGTCTTACAATAGGCTCGTTCGAGATGAGCCAGGTCTGCGCAGAATCGATCACCAGCGATCGCCGCCCAATGCATGCCGGTTAGATGTGTGTCCGACTTGATCCCGACTTGCTCTGACGTCATGCACACGTGGGCAACGATAATCTCATGAGATCAAGGCGGCTGCAGTTCTGAGACGCAGGCAGCGCAGTTGCTTTTCACCAACTGCAAGACCCAGGCGGACCCAGGGCATGCTGGGAAACGCCGGCCTCTCAGTTGATCTAACAGGTGATTGGTTCAGAATCGACTCAACATGATGACGTTTTATATAAACTTTATTGATTTTGAATTGGAGGGGTTTTAACTTGGCCAGGGCTCACTTGTAAAAGAGATTTTAATCTCAATGTGATTTTTTTCCCCTGGTAAAATAAAGGTAAAATAAAATAAAAAAAAACAATAAAAAAAACAACTGCTCTTTGTCTGATTTAAAGGCTTATTCTGTACAAACCACATGTGTGGCTAGTAGTTACGTTTAGAAGTCACAGAGACTAAATCCATTCAGATTACAGATCATCTACAGTGTGTTAATTAAAATCAGCAACAGATCACATGTAGAGCATTTTGAGAGCTACTGTCATAATTAAAACAACTGGATACTGTGTACAAGCTGATATATGGGTCTGATAACATTTTATTAAATCGGACCACAGTGTTTCTGTGACTTCCTGTTCAGCCTGAAGGCTACTGGAATCAGCTGGAAACTGTCCGACTTGACAGCGGATTTTTGTCACCGCCCCCGGCTGCTGCCGCCTGCTCTCGTCTACTTTAAAGGCGAGGCGGAGTTCATCTCGAACAAGCCTAATGTGTCTGAGATTCATTTTACTTTTCTCCCAGTGATAATGATGACACCCAATCATGCAAGAGATAGTTCTGTCCTTGGGCCACTTTTAAGACAATTTCTAACCCCCCCCATACTACAGTATGGCAATTCAACTGTGGTATTTTGCACGGCACTAGCCATTGGAAACATTTGGTTTCAGAGTGCTGCGATGCCATTGCCGCCTTTGGTCTGAAAGGCCCTTTAGTATACTGGGCTTTACACTTAGTATACAAGAAAATCAACCAAGTGCTCCTCTATTACCTATGTAGATTGCATTGTGGGAAAACAACAGCATCTATCTATCTATAAATTGCAGGAACGTCTGTGTGTGTGTGTGTGTGTGTGTGTGTGTGTGTGTGTGTGTGTTGTATGCGCATATCTCTCGACTGTTAGTCCGATGGATTTCAAACTTGACCGGTGTCATGCTACTGGCACGGGTAAGTGCAGTGCAAAGTTTGACGTTGTTTGGATTAGAAATGCAAAAGATATCGTTAAATATATAAATCGGTAAAAGAAGCACACATTGGCTTTTGCCGCTGTAGCCGCTGGCCACTCCCCCTCTCACCCTGCATGCACACTGATGGTACAGATCCATATGTCCGACACGACTGAAGCGTGGTGTCGGGATGTCATAAATCAGTGGTTGATGCTCCACGCCCTTGACCGGCAGCTGATTGGACGAACGCGTGTCGTGGGTATGCTTCTCGAGAATTTCAACAGAGTGTCATAGCGGCTCATTGAGAATACAATCTCGTATTTTATGAAAATAGTTCACTGAAACGTGTTTCTGAAAACATTTTAAGCGAGAAATAGGCCATACAGTCTTTATTTCAGATCGACAAAGGTCAGTTTGAAAGATTTTCGTCTACTTCTACTGGATAAGCGTCGCACGGTCAAATGGATCCATTTGACCGCGCAACAGAAGCCGCGCTCCACTCCACTCTATTCCTATGGGTGACGTCAAGCGACTTCAACGTGCACGCAAAGCATTCCGGGAAGGCGGCGCTGCATTTCAAAAAATGCTGCGCGTCCAAAAGCTGGCCGATGCCCATCTTTATGCAAATGAATCCATTGAACGCGACGCGACTATCTAGTAGAATTAGACGAAAATCTTTTAAACTGACCTTTGTCGATCTGAAATGAAGATCGATTCAGCAACTTTATGGCCTATTTCTTGCTTAAAATGTTTTCAGAAACACGTTTCGGTGAACTATTTTCGTAAAATACTAGACCGTATTCTCAACGAGCTGCCATGACACTGTTGAAATTCTCGAGAAGCCAAACCCACGTCAGGCGTTCGTCCAATCAGCTGCCGGTCAAGGGCGTGGAGCATCAACCATGGATGTATGACGTCGCGACACCACGCTTCAGTCATGTCTGTACCGTGACTGAGCACTAAACCTGTTTGTGTCGTGACTCACTCAGATCTTTCACCCGACTCTTTAAATTAACTTAAGTCGCTCATACTACACGAGACATCTCTCTCTGCGCACACACAAACAGTCCAGTTCTGGTGGTGATTAACGCAGATATGTGCTGTTTAGCGTATTTTGTGATTACATTCTGAATCTGCAACATTCTCTGTCAGGTAAATCAGTAAGTTAGTAGTAGGGTATACAGGGGAGTTGCATTTGAAGTGGTTTGGGGTCCTTCTCTAAGTAATTTTGGAGTAGGCTACAATTTGGTTTTGATGAATTCTACAAGCAGCAATACCACAAGCTAAGCAATCGGCCGTTCCAAACAGGCATATTTTCAACGGGCACTGCACTAGTACTCAAAAATCAACTAAGTGTTTTAGTATGCATACAGACCTTTCTGAGTATGCAGTAGTCTAATTTAAAAACAGTTGTCAACATTTGTAATCCTATTTATCTATCAGTCTACAATGAGCAAATATCAGATAATATATTGGACTGGCTAATTTATCTTAAACTACCACCTAAAACTTTGACTGAGACATGGCGAGGAACACATACCAAGCAACACAACCCACACAGTCCAAACTGTCATCACCCCGTCAGATGGCCATTAAGCAGATACCCAAGTGATGCTCTCGGAAACACAAAATAACAACTGTCTACCTAAGCTGTCTGAAACTTCATTGCAGTGGCACAGAAGAAGGTAAAATGATTCATGCCACATTACTGCGTAATATTCACTGCTCCACTTGAGAAAATCTTTTAAAAAAACGTGTTTGCTTTCTTGTGTTGTCCATACTTCTTGTTACCTTGGACAGAAAATCAGAGTATATTATTTGAACAATTGGACTGCTAACGTAACCAAATCTCAGGGTATAACTCAAAAACGTGGAGACAACTCACATACGCAGTACTATAGGTTGGTTTAAGTACCTGGTCTGTGTGTTTGTTTGTGTGAAGGAGAGAGATGGGTGAGGAGATACTGCCATGTTTCACCACTCTGCTGTTCTTCGCTCTATTTCAGAGACTTCTCTGCTCCCTCTTCAAACACACACACCATACATCAAACTATGCATTTATGCCAAGCAATTGAATTCTTATTGGATATATATCTGGGCAGTGACAAATGAGGCCCCTTTCTGCGTCTTCGCCTTATAAACTGACATGCATCTCTTATGACTGATACCTTTAATTAGCACACCAGTCTGAGAGATCCATGGCTCTCTGTCTTTCACCTCTGGAGCTGAGACACACTGAGTGGAGTCGCAGATAAGGACCATTTTGTTGCCAAGTTAACTGTAGCTGCAAGGCACTTTCAGACCTTTTTAAAGCAAATAATGAAAAGTGTAAGGTTGAGCCATCTTAAAAGTAGAACAGACGAGGTGAACGTATTCCTGCATTTGAGAATTCCTACTGATTTACTTAAAATATTAGGAATATTTAGAAAAAAATACTGAGAAAAACAGTTCATTAAACAGTTTGTATGTATTACTTTGCTGATTTTGAGCAGTCGTGCTATAGAAGGATACTGAATGTGTGGTGTTAGTTCTGTTTAATGCACAGGCTTTAGCAAACAATCATAGACCTGAAACAATTAATTGATTAGAGGACCAAATTAATTGCCAATCATTTGGTATCAATTAATCATTTCAGGCATTTTTTCATGGAAAATCATTTTCCGATTGCAGCTTCTCAAATGTGATAATTTGCTACTTGTCTCTGGTGTGTGTGTGTGTGTGTGTGTGTGTGTGTGTGTGTGTGTGTGTGTGTGTGTGTGTGTGTGTGTGTGTGTGTGTGTGTGTGTGTGTATATGACCATATATGTGATGACCATTTTTCACTCTGGCATTTGGACCAAATGACTGATCAAACAATTTGGACAAGAACCAGAAGATTAATTCATAAAAATAATTTAGCCTTGTTTTTGATAGGTCACAGTAGGAAAAACATACATAGTAAAAATAATACATGGCTGATTTCCATGTAGCTGCTTCAGTTTCAGGATCCTAGTATTATGGATTCTGGCACACTGTCACAGCTTGCTAAGAAAGTTGAATAGAATGTAATTTTATCATTAACTCCTGTGCTTTTCCTACGATGACAAGTAAAAAATGTCTGTGAAAAATATCCACTATAAGATAGTGATTTGGGATTCTGATGGTATAGACCTTTAAGTATTCATTTGTGTTGTTTGGTGTGATTTGGAAAGAGTGCAGAAGAAGGCTCTTGGGCAACCTCAAAGAGGTTCTGAAGAACCATTTGTAAGGCTTAGGGAGGGGACACCTCACACCCAGGCTTTTCAGTAAGAGCTGGCCATTGGTGTCATCAATGGTGAAAACAATTAAACGGTGGAAGGTGGACTTTGAGCATCTCCTAAACCCAACAAACATACCCATTAAACAGGAGGCACCGATGGAAGATTTGGAGGGTTTTAAGTCCATCTCCATGATTCAGGTCACTGGTCATTAGAGTTGGAGGAGATTCATCCTAAACTACTGCAGGCTCTAGATACTGTTGAGCGGTCATGGTTGACACTCCTTTTCATTGTTGCATGGAGTTCAAGAACAGCGCACTTGGATTGGCACTCCTTTTGACTTCATTGGACTTTGACCTCATGTACGCTAGAGCAGTGGTGAGTGATGCTGTCAAGATGTAAATCAAGGCTTGATTTCCCAATCCAGATGAAAAGCGAGCATCTCAAAGTGGATGAGTTTGGATATCTTTGGTTCTTACACACAAGTAAAGGTAAAAGGGCTTGTAAGCTTAGAGGCATCCCCTGCATCACTGCAGGCTTTGTATCAGACTATAGTGGGAAAGCGCTATAAAGCAAAAATCTTGATTTAGCCATCAGACTTTTCACCTATATGGTTAAAAGCTTTGGTAGTGCCTGAGAGATTTAGATCAGCACGGATACAAGCGGTCAAGATGAGGTTTTTCTCTAGGGGAGCTGGTCTTACTTTATGATTAGAGTAAGATGCTAATTGGTTTTGGCATCTCTCCTGAACACTGAATAGTGCTGGTTGAAAAGCTTCTGGCATTGAGCAAGATTTCCTTCTTGTCCCCTTTCCAGGTGATCTCGATGTGACCAATGGAAGGTTACCCTGATGTAGACCTACTACAGCTGGAGAAGGCTGCAAGTTACAAGGACATATGAGCTGTTCTTTTGCCACTTGTCACTCTGACCAGGAGAAGACAAAAACATCCATCCCTACTTGTGTACAAACGTCCCATACAATCATTACTTCCTTTATGTGACGTAATTCATGTTGAAACAGGTTGTTGTCTTTATACAGGACAGAGAGGAATCAATCATAAGTGTAAACCATCGGCCTATGAGTTTAGTAATTGATTTGGGAGTTTGCCAGGATGTTCCAAAAGGTGTCACTGTTGAAACATCCGTGATAACTTTTTTGGTTGGACTTTTTAGTTACTCCCTCTATTGCAGCATGTAGTCTATACTGTTTTAAAAGAAGTTTCTTTAGAATGTTTCTTTAAAGAAACAAATACAAATTTGTAGTGATAGGATTTACAAATTCAAGAGAGTAATTGCTCATCTTTTAACTCATGGTGTGTAAACTGTTTACGCAACTGAAAAAAACATCCCTGTCAATATAGGACACATTTGTTTAATCACAGTAATTATCTGATGAGGAAAAAAAGAAAGGCGAGAACATTTACCGCCCATGATGGCCATACTGATTAAACATTAACAAAACGTTGCCACTTTATCAGTATTTTTAGTCCTATGCTACATTTGATATTCTTGTTAAATCATCAAATACGGCTCACTCTATTATATCTCTATATTTCAAGTGTGCATCAATTGTATGAACAAGTTTGATAGCATATCCTTTAATGTACACTGGATGCTGTACTTCCATGAAAACTTATTTTCAAGAAGGTGCCGTGGTTGTAGCAGAAAACCAGCAAAAGTCTAAAAATCACACTTACAGCTCTATCTTCAGTTAATGTAAACGAAGGACTCAGTTTGGGAGCACCACAGTTAGTGTTTTTTTTTAAATGCATCCTTGTTTTAGCAATGTAAAATATGAGCTAGACAGAAGCCCTTCAGATGTTGGCAGAGGCCAGTCAGAGTAAAACAGAAAAAGATAGAGGGAGAATCTCTTCCACCTCTACAATCTCTTCCTCTCTCTCTCACTTTGTCTCTTACTCCCTCCTTAATTTTCCTTGCTCTTCCTTCCCGTCTCCGCTCCCTTTCCACCTCCCACTATCTCAAAACACACAGGGATATACACCCAAGTGCCAATGCTCCTCTCATTTACGCTGGCCTTCACAGGGCCAATCGTAGCCTGACATTTTGTCTCACAGTTCAGTGCATACATTCCCAAAGGGATCTATTAAGTTATGGTACTCAGTAAGCCAGGGAAAAGGACAGCCAAGCTTCGGAGTGGATTAGTTAATCAATAACATGGGGAAGCATTAAAATAGATGCATTCATACTTTGATATAGAACAGGAGTAGGGAGCCGTCTAGATTTCACAACTCCCTGAAGTATTGATCACGGCAAATGGTGGGTGGACACTTTTTCCAGGGTAATTGTCACAACACTGAGCTTTGGTATTTACACGAGTCTGCTCTAAAAGCAAGCATTTGTCTATGTGTTGCTCAAATTCATGTTCACCTCTAAAAAGGCTAAAAAGACAATGATGTTGGGAGAACATATTATTGCAGTCCTCATCTACAGTTATTTCTGTCTGACTGTATGGCCTCTGAGGACACAATGACCCTGGAGTGATTTTTTTCTTTTGTCCTTATGCAAATTATACTATTCTTTAATTCTCAGGGGGCCAAAAGAGGAACTAAGCTCATTATCATGTAACTTTGCTGTATTAATTCAATTCAATTTTATTTATAGTATCAAATCATAACAAGAGTTATCTCGAGACACTTTACAGATAGAGTAGGTCTAGACCAAACTCTGTAGTTTACGAAGCCCCAACTATTACAGTGGTTGCCTCAAGAGCAAGCATTAGCAGTAGCTATTGCGACAGTAGCAAGGAAAAACTCCCTTTTTTGTTAGGAAGAAACCTCGGACAGACCCAGACTCTTGGTAGGCGGTGTCTGACGGCACCAGTTGGGGGAGTGGTGAATGGTGGCAATAATAGTCTAATAATAAAGATAGTGAAACAGTGATCACAATGGTAGTCGTAGTAGTTCATGTCATAGTAGGGTACAGTAGGGCGTTAAGGGGTGTAGTGTGGCACAGCAGCCTGGGTGGACGCGGTTGGACGCGGCAGGACGCAGTCGGACACTGCGGGGAATCGCAGAGCGTAGCAGGGTGTAGTAAGTCCATAGCGTCAGCTGCACCCAGGACCCCGGTGTAGGTGCCACCCAATTCCAAGGCGATGTTCTGGGTGAAGAAGAAGCAAAGGGACTCCGGGGAGAAAACTCCCCAGAGCTAGGTTAGTAACAGGCATTTCTGGGACTAGGATGCACACAAAAGGAGACAAGTGAAAAGAGAGAAGAGGGAGCGGCTCATTGTGTCCTTGGAAGGAGCTTCCCACAGCAGTCTAGAGTTATAATAGCATAACTAAGAGAGGCAGGCTAAAGAGAGGGGCCCTGGACCGGGCTCGTACTCTCCCCTGCCGGAACGGGCTTGTACTTTCTGCCTCCCTCTACTCTGCTCTACTATGCTGCAACTCCTCACTCCCTAACTATAAGCTTTATCAAAGATGATGGTTTTCAGTTTATTCTTAAATGTGGCGACGGTGTCAGCCCCCCGAACCCAAGTTGGGAGCTGGTTCCACAGTAGAGGAGCCTGGTAGCTGAAGGCTCTGGCTCCCGTTCTACTTTTAGAGACTCTAGGAACCACAAGTAGCTCTGAGTTCTGGGAGCGCAGTGCTCTAGTGGGACAATAAGGTACTAAGAGCTCTTCTATGTATGATGGTGCTTGACCATTTAGTGCTTTGTAGGTCAGGAGAAGGATTTTAAATTCAATCCTGGATTTTACAGGAAGCCAATGCAGAGAAGCTAATACAGGAGAAATGTGATCTCTTTTGTTAGTTCTTGTCAGAACACGTGCTGCAGCATTCTGGATCAGCTGGAGGGTCTTGAGGGACTTATTTGAGCAGCCTGATAGTAAAGAATTACAGTAGTCCAGCCGGGAAGTAACGAATGCATGGACTAGTTTTTCAGCATCGTTTTGCGAGAGGATGTTCCTGATTTTGGCAATGTTACGAAGATGAAAAAAGGCTGTTCTTGAGGTTTGTTTTAAGTGGGCATTAAAGGATAGATCCTGGTCAAAAATGATTCCTAGATTTCTGACAGTAGTGCTGGAGGCCAGGGCAATACCATCTAGGGTAGCTATATCTTTAGATAATGAAGTTCGGTGGTGCTTGGATCCCAGCACAATAACTTCCGTTTTGTTTGAGTTTATCAGAAAATTGTGGGTCATCCCGGATTTTATATCTTTAATGCACGCTTGAAGGTTAGCTAACTGACTGCTTTCGTCTGGCTTAATTGACAGATATAATTGGGTGTCGTCTGCGTAACAGTTAATTGAGTGTTTCCTAATAATATTGCCTAGAGGAAGCATATATAAAGAGAATAGAATTGGTCCAAGCACTGAGCCTTGAGGAACGCCATGGCTAACTTTAGCGTATTTGGATGGTTTATCGTTAATATTAACAAATTGGGATCGCTCAGAAAAATAGGACTTAAACCAGCTTAGTGCGATTCCTTTAATGCCAACTAAATGTTCCAGTCTCTGTAAGAGGATGGTATGGTCAATAATGTCGAATGCAGCACTAAGATCTAATAAGACAAGTATGGAGACAAGTCCTTTGTCAGCAGCAGTTAGGTCTTTAGTGATTTTCACCAGTGCCGTCTCTGTGCTATGATGCATTCTAAATCCTGACTGAAAGTCTTCAAATAGACTATTTCTATGCAGAAAGTCACACAATTGATTAGCAACTAGCTTCAAGGATTTTGGAGAGAAACGGGAGGTTAGATATAGGTCTATAGTTGGCTAAGACCTCAGGGTCGAGGGTGGGTTTTTTCAGAATAGGTTTTATCACAGCTACTTTAAAAGACTGCGGTACGTGACCCGTTAATAAGGACATATTGATCGTATCTAGTAATGTGGTATTGACCACGGGTAGTGCTTCTTTAAGTAGCCTCGTTGGAATGGGGTCTAAGAGACAGGTAGTTGGCTTAGCTGAAGAGACCCTTAACATTAATTGTTGGAGGTCTAAAGGATAAAAGCCATCTAAATAAGTATCAGGTCTTATCGTTCTCTCTAGCCCTCCTGTGCCCAATGGTGAGCCGTTAGAAGCTGTGGGCAGAAGGTGATGAATTTTTTCTCTACTTGTTATAATTTTATCATTAAAAAAGGTCATGAAGTCATCACTGCTCAGAGCTATAGGAATAGATGGCTCAATAGAGCTGTGGCTATCTGTCAGCCTGGCTACAGTGCTGAAAAGAAACCTTGGGTTGTTCTTATTTTCTTCTATTAGTATTGAGTAGTAGTCTGATCTGGCATTTCTGAGGGCCCTCCTATAATTTTTTAGACTATCTTGCCAATCCACACGAGATTCTTCCAGTTTGGTGGAACGCCATTTACTTTCAAGATTTCGTGAGATTTGTTTTAATTTGCGAGTTTGGGAGTTATACCAAGGTGCTAGTTTCCTTTCCTTCATCATCTTCTTTTTGATAGGAGCAACCAAGTCTAAAGTAGTCTGTAGGCAGGCCGTAGCAGCGTCTACAAAGTTATCAAGTTGGGGACTAAAGTTAACATAACGGTCCTCTGTTATATTAAGGCATGACATTGAGTTAAGTGCTGTTGGAATATCTTCCTTAAATTTAGCTATAGCACTGTCAGATAAGCATCTAGTGTAGAAATTTTTATTTAATTTCGTATAGTCTGGTAGTAGGAATTCGAAAGTTATTAAAAAATGGTCTGATAATAAAGGATTCTGCGGAAATACTATTAAATCGTCAATTTTGATGCCATATTCTAGCACTAGGTCGAGGGTGTGGTTAAAACAGTGCGTGGCCTTATGCACCCTCTGACTGAAACCAATAGAATCTAGCAGTGAATTGAAAGCAGTACTAAGGCTATTGCTGTCAACGTCCACATGGATATTAAAATCACCTACAATAAGTACTTTGTCTGATTGAAGGACTACGCATGATAAAAACTCTGAGAATTCAGATAAAAACTCAGAATATGGACCTGGTGCTCGGTAAACAACAACGAATATAATTGGCTGTACTGTTTTACATGTTGGGCGTTGAAGATTAAGAACAAGGCTTTCAAACGAGTTATAATTTAGTTTAGGTTTAGGATTAATTAACAGGCTCGAGTCAAATATGGCTGCAACTCCCCCTCCTCGGCCTGAGCCTCGTGGAATTTGGGTATTATGACTGGGAGGAGTGGCTTCGTTTAAACTAACATATTCGTCATGGCCCAGCCAGGTTTCGGTGAGGCAGAATAAATCAATGTAGTTATCTGATATCAATTCGTTTACCAATAATGCTTTCGATGACAGAGATCTAATATTTAATAGTCCACATTTGATTTTCCTATTCTGTTCTATCGTTGCAGTGGTTGTTTTAATTCCAATTAGGTTGTTTAGTATAGCACCTCTTTTGTTAGTGTTTTGTTTAAACGGTCTCAGTCGGGGGACAGACACGGTGGTTATGGGATTATGAATGGGTGATTGCTCTGAAGGGAGCACAGAGGGGCGTGTAGCGCTGTATCTCTGATTATTGACTTTAGGAGAGTGTGTCTGGTCAGTGTGCTTGTGGGAGTGTTTACGGGATGTTAACAGTCAATCAGAGGTCTGGGTATGCAGGGCGTTGTGCAAATTTCCATGTAGCATCTGGCTTCCGCGTGTATTGGGATGAATCCCATCCCTGCTGAACAGGGAGCCACGTTCCCAAAACAGATTGAAGTTGTCAATAAAACCTATCTTGTGAATGCTGCATGTGAGCTGGAGCCAGGTGTTAAGGGAGAGTAGTCTACTAAAGAGGCATGATCCGCGACCTAGAGATGGAAGTGGGCCCGAAATAAAAACCGACTTCCCAGTGCTTTTTAAAGCCTCAATGAGGGTGGTAAAGTCTCGCCTTGTGCGCTCACACTCCTGAATCCGAGTGGACATGTCGTTATGTCCACAATGGACCACGATGCGTTTGATAGAGGTCGGAAATGAGGAGTCTGCAACTTTGGCTCCGGGAAAACAGTGTGTGACAGCATTATGAAACCGTAGGTCTCTAGTGATGGAGTCCCCAATAATTACTGTGGTTAGGGGGAAGAGCGGACGAGGAGTGGGGGGGTGTGGATAGCCAGTGACGGGAGCAAAACAGTCAGTTTCGGTTTCAGATGGGCAGGGAAAAGAAGAGGAAGATTGCTTACCGTTCGGTTGTGGGGATTGTTTTTGAGGAACGTTGTCATTTGGCCGATCCAGGCAGTGTAGGCCACCGGACCATCTGACTACCGCATCCCTCAGAAGCTTTCACCGCGCGGTAGCAATCGTCTTCCGTGACGACGGCTGGTCAGTCTGCTTTGAAGCGGGGCGAGCCCGGTGAGCCGCATTGGCTGCCACCGGCTCCAACAAGGCATTGAAGCGGTTGGAGAGGCTGAGGGCAGGAGGCGATGGAGCCCTACCCGAGGCTCTCTTTCGGCCGCAAACCACCTCAGTCCAGGGTGGCTTGATAACCGGTGTCGAGCAGGACGATGGGCGTGGGCAGGCAGCTGGGTCCCATGGCGCGGTATCCTGGAAGGCCGCCGAGAGAGATGAGATCCGGAGCGACTGATTATGAGCCACGTCCAAGCAGGCGGTTAACAAAGCATCTTTGGTTTTTAAGTCCTCGGAAAGCCGACGAACATCTTCCCTGAGGTCAGCAATTTCTTTGTTTGTATTATTAAACAACGAGGAAATCCTGAGGGGGAGTGGTGACTCGCCAGGTGTAGAGGTTGCCATGAAGCTAGCGTTAGTTTAGCCGGTAGGCTAAATTGTGCTGTTCTGGCAATTACTGTAGCAGTTCCTATTCACACAATCACATGGATTTTTCCTAACACTGAAAAAGTATAATTTTGCCCTCTCACTAGAGTGCAATTTTGTGTTTTTATTTTCCTGTGGTTAAATCTGCCTCACCCTCACTTAATCAGGCATGTTGATTAAGTCTCTAATTTGCAGCAGTAGAAAGGAGTAGATTGTGTGCGTGCGTGAAAATATGTTTTCTCTTTACCTATTTCCCTTAAAAAAAATGAATAATAAATTAAAGAGGACGTTGAAGAGATCTGCTTAAAAGACTGTCTATGTATATATTTATATATATTTATATATCTCTATACGTATTAATGCACCACGGAACTCCTTTTACCATGGTAACATCTAACTGAACCTATTCTGCTCACCTCGTTCCTGTGCGAGATACTCCAGTCCCTGAAAACCCCCAAGGGACGCTAAAGCTCGATTGAGACGTACAAAGAAAGCTATACGGATGATAAAATGATGTGTAACACAACCAAGTAGCAACGGTAATCTTTAGCTGGGGGGCATTTTTCGTTATGCAATTATATTTCATTGCCAAGTGTACAAAAGGGCCTCGATCTGGGAGTTGTTAAAAATAGAGCTTGGAAATGGAGGAATAAAACATTACGAGGTGGTAGGTGATAGCAGAATAGATGCAGATTGTATTATGTTTAAAGGCCAATAAAAGTGCCTAAATATGCTTTTAAATAGACTTGTACAAACATCTATAAACCATGTGTTGCCTTGTGAGTGTGACCAGGAGATGTGCATCGTACCTTCCAGTTATACAGTGAGGAAAATAAGTATTTGAACACCCTGCTATTTTGCAAGTTCTCCCACTTAGAAATCATGGAGGGGTCTGAAATTGTCATCGTAGGTGCATGTCCACTGTGAGAGACATCATCTATCCAGAAATCACAACATTTTTTAACTATTTATTTGTATGATACAGCTGCAAATAAGTATTTGAACACCTGAGAAAATCAATGTTAATATTTGGTACAGTAGCCTTTGTTTGCAATTACAGAGGTCAAACGTTTCCTGTAGTTTTTCACCAGGTTTGCACACACTGCACGAGGGATTTTGGCCCACTCCTCCACACAGATCTTCCCTAGATCAGTCAGGTTTCTGGGCTGTCGCTGAGAAACACGGAGTTTGAGCTCCCTCCAAAGATTCTCTATTGGGTTTAGGTCTGGAGACTGGCTAGGCCACGCCAGAACCTTGATATGCTTCTTACAGAGCCACTCCTTGGTTATCCTGGCTGTGTGCTTCGGGTCATTGTCATGTTGGAAGACCCAGCCTCGACCCATCTTCAATGCTCTAACAGAGGGAAGGAGGTTGTTCCCCAAAATCTCGCAATACATGGCCCCGGTCATCCTCTCCTTAATACAGTGCAGTCGCCCTGTCCTATGTGCAGAAAAACACCCCCAAAGCATGATGCTACCACCCCCATGCTTCACAGTAGGGATGGTGTTCTTGGGATGGTACTCATCATTCTTCTTCCTCCAAACACGGTTAGTGGAATTATGACCAAAAAGTTCTATTTTGGTCTCATCTGACCACATGACTTTCTCCCATGACTCCTCTGGATCATCCAAATGGTCATTGGCAAACTTAAGACGGGCCTTGACATGTGCTGGTTTAAGCAGGGGAACCTTCCGTGCCATGCATGATTTCAAACCATGACGTCTTAGTGTATTACCAACAGTAACCTTGGAAACGGTGGTCCCAGCTCTTTTCAGGTCATTGACCAGCTCCTCCCGTGTAGTTCTGGGCTGATTTCTCACCTTTCTTAGGATCATTGAGACCCCACGAGGTGAGATCTTGCATGGAGCCCCAGTCCAAGGGAGATTGACAGTCATGTTTAGCTTCTTCCATTTTCTAATGATTGCTCCAACAGTGGACCTTTTTTCACCAAGCTGCTTGGCAATTTCCCCGTAGCCCTTTCCAGCCTTGTGGTGGTGTACAATTTTGTCTCTAGTATCTTTGGACAGCTCTTTGGTCTTGGCCATGTTAGTAGTTGGATTCTTACTGATTGTATGGGGTGGACAGGTGTCTTTATGCAGCTAACGACCTCAAACAGGGGCATCTAATTTAGGATAATAAATGGAGTGGAGGTGGACATTTTAAAGGCAGACTAACCGGTCTTTGAGGGTCAGAATTCTAGCTGATAGACAGGTGTTCAAATACTTATTTGCAGCTGTGTCATACAAATAAATAGTTAAAAAATCATATATTGTGATTTCTGGATTTTTTTTTTTTTTTAGATTATGTCTCTCACAGTGGACATGCACCTACGATGACAATTTCAGACCCCTCCATGATTTCTAAGTGGGAGAATTTGCAAAATAGCAGGGTGTTCAAATACTTATTTTCCTCACTGTATCTATTTGGATATAGCAATACCAAGGTAATAAAATGAAAAATACAACCATGGACTTTGTGTGGACTGTGATGTAATACAGACACTATATCTAAAATTGAATTTTCATTAGCAGTTTGAAATATACCGGAAAATACAAAATCTGGGAAAACAAAAAAAGTGGGAAAGATCTCCAGCATATCACAATATCAAAAGAGTAATTTGGCCTCACATTTGCCAGGTGAAAAGAAACATGACACCTAAGAAATGCTAGTGTTGCTCTGTGTCTGTGGGATGTGTTGAGCAACTATTTAAATGTTCTCCATATCAACTTTATAAGGACAAACCCATCTCCAACATAAATGAAGATCTATGATGTTTCTGAAGACTCTGGACTGTAGCAAAAAGACATCCATTTGGTTTCTAAAAGGACATTTTGAGTCTTGAATTGGAGCTTGGTGCCTCTCCCCCCCAAGCAGTTATTGGCGCTAGTAAAAACATATTTTGGAAAAGGTGAAGAAGCCTACTGTAGTTGGAGCTCAAATGGGAAAAGCAAGTGGCAACCCAAAGAAGAGCAGACACCTAAAGGAAGAAGTCTATTAGCCATTATACTGTTCTTAAAAAGATATAAAGATCAACTTGCATCACCATTCAACAATCATACAGGGGAAAAAGGCACAATTGTCTTGATTTATGGTAGTTGCAGTAAAATGCAATGCAGTCAGAGCTTGGTTCTTTATCTGTTGTTTGTAGCAAATGAAATACAGTTGCCCCTGTGATGTGCTTTTTGGTACTTTGATCAACTGCACAGCCCCCTCATCAGTTTTCTTGACTGAAAATTCTATTTGACTCTCCAACTGTATGTACACTGCGCAGAAAGCCATAGTATCAAAAGAATTATGTCCATATTGGACAAATCTGGACTTCGGCATTGACATCCAATGGAGATGCTTTAATCGCAAACCGGAATGGTTTCAATGAGAAGTTTTTGATTAATGTCTTGGTATTGCCAAAGTAACTCCTGCTATGCACTTACACATTACAAACTGATCATATTTAACTGTTAACTAGTAACCACGGCCGACTACAATGCTTTGATTACTTAAACTACTAAACTGAAAAATGTATTTAATTCAAATGTAGCAAAATCTGAAATTGAATGCATTGTCTGCTCCATTATTAGGCTGATTATATACCTGCATCTGTTACTGAATGCTTTCACACTCTTGCTTTACCCCGATTTGTCCCTCCGTCGCATTCAAAAGCCCCTTGGAATCATCATTATGCACACTCAACCATATTGTCTACAAATACGTGTATGCTAATGCCTGCTTTCCTCTTCTAATTAAGGCTGGTAGTGTGACATAAGCCAGCTAACAACCCATAGAGGTCTCTGTACACAAATAAATAAGTAAAACAATCCATAAACACTGATGCTAAGTGTGGAAATGTTCTAACCCGTTTCCCCATAGACTGCAAGCATGTTTAAAACAAAGACCTGCCTGATTGACTGCCACTGAATTGCCTGAAGCTGACCTCACTATGGGATAACAGGTAGGTTAATTAGTCATGCATCCGCATCTCCCTGGCTGGACTTGTTTTTTGGTTGGACTAGAAATTTAGCAACATTTCCCCTTTGCAAGTTTGTAGTGTGGCACAGAATGGTGAATGCCTTTGGGAACAGGCCTAAACTACGACCTGATGTTTGTACATTGTAACCAAGTGTGCCAGCTACCTGCTTGTATTATTTTCGGACTGAACCCAGAGGAAATGACTGAAACTTTGTTACTGTCAAAATTCCCTTCATTTATCCTCTCAAAAAATATGCTTTTCCATCAGGCCCTTAGGCTACTGTATTTTTATTTACTTTTTCATTTGTGATAAAATATCCATGCTATTCACCAAAGGCCTACTGGCCTCAAGTTTAGATGAAATTAGAAATCTATAATTCAGTTCACACTTTAGAAAGTGTGCCCAGCAGAGTAAATGTTTGGCAGGGACGGACACACACACACACACACACGACAATTTAATTTCCTAGGCCTTAGCCGATCACACTGCTTGTGGCACAGTAAAGTCTCCAGAACAAAACACAACCTTGAATAACGAACTAGACGTGCATAACGATATATTCGCTTTTCACTTAGATATTCGTATGAAAAAGGCAAGTGGGTTGCTAATTTAAGAAAAACTAAACTTTAAATAAAAGCAAAACAACAAGCAAGAGTAAACTCTTAACATCAACAGTTTGACAAGTTATGGAGCCCAAAGAAGAGTTCAATGCTTGATCTTCTGACATGATACGACACATTTCTCTGATATAATTGCTCATAAAGGAAACTGTATGAGGCCCTCCACATCCAACTTTTTTCCTCAAGCCTTTGTCAGTTGATATAGTCACTTCAAAGATCCAACTTAGTGGGATGTTATTGAATTTTTGACGGGGGTGGAGGGCGGGCTGGAAAAGATATTGCTCAAGAGTTTTTCACCAACACTCAGACCAATATCATCAGATATTAAACATGGGGATAAATCACTCCCTTTGAAGAGCGATAGAGGGAGAATGAACAAAGGCTGGAAAACACAAGATCTATTACCTGGATTGTTGACAGACAATAAAATATATCAAAAATGGCTCGGGGCGTGAGGCATTTTAACCAGATTCACACAAACACTATACCTTTTCATTCCATGCAGCAGGGCTGTAGTGTGCTTTGTATAGTTTAGTAAACTAGCAGATGCTTAATTGCATGACACAAGTAAATAGATGCTCCATTTTCATGGAAAAGGTCAGATTACAAATAATATTCTTGGGTGGTCAATTTTGAAATCTGGTTACACTTGGTAGGGGCTCAATGGTGCGAGTAGCATGAGAGGAAGGTTATAGGGAATCAACGTCAATATCAGTCATAGGGTGTTTCTATGGTGATGTACATCTGACCTCGAGCAGATGTTTGCAGGGAAAGAAAATAGGTGTTCAGCAGTGCAGCAGAGTAACTATTTTCACTGTCAAATTGAAGGCCAGATATGTGTAAACACAAAGATCGGTTTTCTAAAGGACCGACTTACTACTGCGTTGACAGTGTGACACACGATGCTATTCACTCATGAACATGGTTAGTATTCAATTTATTACATGGCTTTGCCTACAGCTGATGCTACAGTTTAACGTGAAACCACTTCTGAAATATCACTCAGTTATAACATTTATCCTGGTAATATCTGTCACGTACAATTTCAAACATCTCTGGTTATTTTGACAGGGAACTTGAAAGGATCTTTTTCACTCTCTTGTCATGTGTGAGACGGATGGCTTTTTTTCATGATCTGATTCAAGAAATAGCAGAGAAAGATGCACCGGGATTGGAGCATTCCCTTTTCATCCCCGTTTGTTAACGTCAAGACAGAGCAGAGAAATTAAGATACCACAGTGTCAAATGCTTGCTTGTTTTCTAATGCTACACTATAGTACCATTATAAGTTAGTTTAAATCACCTATAATCAAGGAAATTAGTACTTGCTGGTTGTACATCCAACTTAAAAATGTACGTACGTAGGTACGTGGAGACACAGACCCTACGCCGTAGCCTGACGTGCACCTCTTGAAAAATGTAATTACACGTTGTGGCGATGCACGTCGCTCGGCCGTGGCTTGGTAGTGTTGCATTTCCCCCTACTCATTTCCTGGTTCTCCTTCTCCATAAACAACATGAAATCAAGGAGAGGGTTAACTTTTCCTGCTAAAGATTTCCCACCATGGTCAGAAAGCACAGGGGAGACACTTTGTTTCTCTCACTGTCACTTTAGAGTCGGTACTCGCTCCCAAGCTAATTGCTGTCACTCTCTCACTGATCCCTCGCTACCACAGGTAGCGAGGGATCACGGCGAAAGCTCTGCCAGGAGCCTTCGCACAACCATAAATCACACTTTACTGTCCAAATCTCAGTGATGGAGGACGGTGCGAAGAATGAGAAACTCACATTACAAAATATTTTAATTTTAAGCAAAAATGCAGATGGGAAAGCAATTTTTGTATTATGCATAACAATCTAGGACTTGTTTCACTGCATATATGAATCTGGAATTCCAGAGCTTTCTCATGCCATCCTCAACATGACCTTCATCAGATTATTGTTGCACCAATTTCTTGGTTGACCGAGGTCAATAAAAGTCATAGAACATACTGAATGCCCCTTTAAAATTCCTTACAAATCTACTCTAATTGTCCTTGGGTTCTGCCTTTTTCCCCAGAATCACTAAATGACCTGTTTAATGACAAGGAAACATTTTTATTAATCCAATCAGTTTTTCATGGATGGCTTTCAGAAATAAAACAATGTAATTTCAGTCCATTTTAAGAAACAACAACAAAACAACAAAATCTTCACAATCTGTTGGTTACCCTTGCTCATGTGATGGGTATTTCACACATCCAAAACAAACCCTGGGTTTTATATCTTGACTTCTAGGAATAATACAATGCATTACTAAAAACAATAAGCTAGTATTATTAAAGTAAATCCCCACACTGCCTATAAGCCAGAGATTAAGCAGTGTGAATCCAAGTCAAACAATTGAATGACCTAATCATTGGCGATTTATGGCCTAAATCCACCAATTTTATTAAAATAATGGTACTAGTTTGGACTATCTTATGTAGAACTATTCATTTAAGGTATATTTTATTTTCATCTTTTTTGTATTTAATATGTGTATGTATACTGTATATATGGAATCATAACATTGTCTATGCATTTATGTCTGTACAAAAAAAGCAAGGAAAGTAAGACAAACTTACAAATGCTCATTTTTTATGCTACATATTGCTAAAGATCAAAATCAAACAGTCATCACTGACTGCAACCTTAAATGCTCAGACATGTTTACATCTAAAATCAACTCTTTACACTGTTCCCGGAATCCATTCTATATCAAATCTGTGGAAGAGCTCTTGAATTATTCAATCTTAAAACTGTGCGTTTTATTGATATACAGATTCAATTATGTATTGTGTTTCAATGTCTTTCCTTTGAATTGATCGATTCTCTCCAACAGGCACTATCAGCACATTGTACAAGTCTTTCACGGGATTTGATGAACCTCCCTATCAACACATTGCCAGGAAATACTGTGTATAAAAGAGGTCATATATAACTATATACAGTATATTTTGTTGAACGCACTATAAAAAATGTATAGTATATTGACAAAAAAAAATACTTTAAACTGAACATCTTCATCGTGGTAATTAAGAGTTTTTGTGCATCCAGATGCACGACTAAAATGGCCAAGCACAATTATCTCTATGTAACTGAAAGGTGCCACACAGTGAGGCAAGGAGCCACCTCAGTGAGCCTTGTAGGCCATCTGCCATGGCCACACGTGAGAACCACATCTGACAGGCAATTAATAAGAGAGTCTCTGCTGTGGTGGCCAACCTCTGTGGCATATGTTGCTCTGATGACACTCGTTTGCATGGCTTCTTTTTTAACTGGACTGAACAGAAACTAATTATCTAGCATTTTTATTGTTGCAATCACACACCCAAGTGAGTTTGTTTACTCCATAGATTTTCATTTAGAGAAGTAGACATTTTTGAAAATTGTTAAACAGGACAGCAGACATGATTTTATTTTGGTTATGTTTATGTTATATTTTCACTCAATTCATGTAAAGAATTAGCCTTTTCTAGCTTGATCATCCAACATGTTATCACAATGTTTCAAGGCAGCCAAGTCAAGAGGAGAAAGGACACATTTGTCTATTGGCATCGGTACTGGACCAAGGTTGTTCTTCAGAGATTAGCCAAATAGTTTGCTTTAGGGATTTGCAGTCATTTTGACCAAAAGCTGTCTGCTGAGTATCCTTGATCATGGACTAAGGTTGTGGTGGGAACTTGAGGATAGTTGGATAGCTTATTCAGCTCGTTGCTGACAGATGGTGCAAATGCTACACCTTAAGTCATAGCATTAAACTGTCTGCTGTTGGTCTGAAGTCAGGCTATGCGGGTCATATTTATGCAAAGGGGTTTTTCTTCTTGGTCAAGGTTGACCCGAGCAGCCTTGTGCTGCACACAGATAGGAGCCCTATACAGTGTGTATCTGACTCTGTGTCCACACCATGGAAGTTGACAGCGGAAGAGCAAAGTATGGTGTATATCAGTTTACAGCTGGGGATCTGGTCAATTGATGCAACGTGGCACTCGTGTTAAGATTTATCCATCTGCCAGGTGGAAGTCTCAGTGCTTGGTCATAGACTGCGGTTGTAGTGCTGAGATAAACTCAAAAAGGTTCAGCCGGAAGAAGTCCATCAACTTGAGATCTGCAGAAGAACTTTGGTCAGTGGCGTGAGAGTGATTACACTAAAGAGATCCTAAACAGTTCAGCACTCAAGCTGGATTTCTGTGCCCACCATGAGGAGACACCAGCCATCATTATGGAGACATGTCATGCTGAGCAGCTGCTAGAGTATTGAAAGGTGAATCGTGTCTTAGTTCTTGACTACGATGGTCCAGACAAACAATTTGTGTGATATGTGATCCAGTGATTCTCATGATTTCGTAATATCGCGACAATCCAGCTGCTGTGCAAGGTAAGGGATCCAAGGCTACACTAAGCTACACTTTAGCCATTTAACATTAAAGCAGAGGCCAAATGTGAGTTGATGTGATGGCTTGATAGTTTGTCAATACTTTGATTTTAGTATGCATTTAGGGTTAAACACGTACATTGTGATGCTACTAGTATCTTAACTTTTCCAAGGAAAAAGGCTAGGTAAAGTTTGCTCATCTGCATGGCTGTAACACATGGTAGCAGTGGCTCCAAAGTTAAGGGATTGGAGGCCCAAGGGTGAAGCTAATTGCAGCACTGGTCATTCCTAGGGCTGTAAGGGGAGCACACAATATCAATATCTAGGAGAACACCAATGTTAAGCAATGTGTTGAGACAGAGAGAGGGAAGAGAGGATCAGTACAATATAAATCTGATACTATCAGACTCACTCATCCACACCTGCAGCAGACAGGATAGTCACTTCTACCTCTTACTTCACTTTAAATGCCTACAATTCAGGTGATGATAAACACTAAACCGGATTGTGTGTGAATAATAATTAATGAAGAACGAAGAATGTAATAGAGCTGTTATACACAATGCATATGAGAAAACAGCTTTTCATTTACAAATGCATAGTCACCAGATTGTGCACAATGGTCTTTGTATATGTGTGTCCACAGTACTAGCAACAATACTTAAGAGTATTGGGGTTTAACTACAATAATGAGCTTAATAAATGTAAGCAGCTCTGGACTATAAAACAGCTTTTATATGAAATGGAGGCTTATTGAAATTTGTGATTCTGAATGTTGCCATACAAGCAAATAACATGAGTTTTGTTCTAGGTTTATTCAATATTACTGTTGGTTTGTCCTAATAGCAGGTGAAGTTCTATTCTACTAGTACATTCACTAGCCTCCCTGAAAGTTAGGGATCTATTTGTGGTCACTTGTGTGGCACATGTACAGGATCGATGCCTCCATCACTGGATATCCAGATACACCCTATTTTCTATACAACAAGGTTGTTATTGATACGCACACTCCTTCACTAGTCTTAGCGTATGACCACACAGCTAAGTATTTAAGCTCTTGTCCAGTGAATCCATAATGTCAATGGAGCAGCACTTCTTGTTCTGGGTGAAAATCAATACTGAGCAGACTGAAACATCTGGTGGTGTAATGTGACTTTTTGCGAGGTCAATGAATAACTGCTGAAACAGAGCAGATAACATTTAACAACTGTCCCTAAAAAAACATATTTATAACTTAAGGTGCCAACATGTCCGGTACCAGTGCCAAAATCACCTTAATGAAGATGTTTCAGGATGTGAAAGGCAGTTAATATCGTAGCCCAAACGTCATGCTATTATCAGGTGTGCAGACATTTTTCTAGGCTTCTGTTTAATGTCATGATTATCTGTTAAAGTAGTATGTCCAATTTTGCGAGAGGCAGCTAAAATATTCAACTTATTCCACATTGTTACTCTATTCTGGATAATTTGTCTTGTGAGTTGTAGTGGTTTTGATTATGTCTGGACTCACCCAGCTATGCTGATGCATTTTTGAAATCATTGGCCATGTGCTTTTATCTCAAATAGCATTCTCTCTTGTGATTGTCTGCTTGCTGTGATTGTTAATTATTGATCAGTAATTGAGATCTACTCCTAAAATGTAGTCCTTTGGGTGTGAATTAAATTTAGCTTGAACTAAAGCTATTGAAAATAGCATCTCACCCTTTATAGCTGCAAAAAAGTAAAGGGTCAAAAACGTAAATGTTTTTAAACTGATCTCACCAGGTGAGCTGCCTGATATTTCCGGGAGGATAAAAAGGATGGAAGAGACTCAATATGCAGATGTTCTTATCTCTATCAAACACTTTAAGCACTAGGCTGAGTGGAAGAAAACAAAATTGCCTTCTTTCCTCAATAAAAATGGCATTAAATGGGGAAAAAAAAGCTTTGAAAAAACAACTGTACATTGGGCTGTACAGATGAATGGCACGTGAAAGCATGCTTCTGTAGGTTAAGGAGAATTCCTAATGCAGCTCAGGCATCCCAGGTGCTCATTTTGTAGTCACAGAACAGAGTGGAAGCAATTTTAACTTTTAAGCATTTACTGTTAGTCATTGGATATTTTTAGATTAAGTAGACAGATACTAGATGGAGAATCACTTATTAAATTGTTTATAAACTACAAATTAAATAAGCTCAATTTACTATTTAATAATGTCCAAGTCACTTGTTAAGCAGAATTTATGCCTTGTCTGTTATGTATGCCATCAACTGTATGAGTCAAATAGTAGCTATACGTGTAATTTTTTTTGCCTTGTCACTACTGCAGTAAGTCTAAGATCTATTAAAGTGACATTTCTAGGAATGTTGCTCCCTCATGTTTCTAATCTTTGACTGATCCAACAATTGTAACCTTGCAAGATGCTGACCTAGTTAACTGCCTTTTAATTCCACTTGCTGTATATGGAAGGCTGTATTTGAGTCTACTTCCTTCGGCAACTACTTGAATTACTACAACTAGAGGCAAAATATTTTAGACACAAGTGATTTCATTAAAGGATAGAATCATCTATCACAGCAATAACAATGGTAAAGACAGGTTTATTTTGGGAAAGCCAATCATCTTTAGGCACAACACATCCAATATCTGCAAGTGCAGACAAAAAAGCAGCACTGTGTTGGTCTGTAACTACAGGTACAAGTGAGGAGACAGACTAAAATCCAGAAAGTCCATTGTGTGTTATCCCTGGTCTAGGAAATCACCAGGTCAACAGCAGGAGTAGGCCATACAAAAGTAGTCTAACAGGAATGTTTGATTGCATGTATTTGACTGGCCAACACAGTGCCTTGTCAGATGATGTTGAATTGCAATGCTGCAGAAGTTGAGCCAGGTTCAACTTTCTTTTGCAGAAGCCCTTTGCGCTGGGAACCCACTATACTAACATGCTTGTCTCATTTAAATAATTGAGTGGGCCAATGTTAGTCCAAATACAGCATTAGACCATTGCTCAATAAATACACAGGCCTCTTCGCTAAGGCTATCTCCTGCATTTCTACATACCTTTATGATGACCTACCAACTAACAAATCAAGATTAATTTCATTATCATGCAAGATTGCACAATCACAATAGTGGCGGACTAATAGAACAGAAACGCTGTTAATTACTGCTCCAGTAATTATGTTGTAATGTATCTATGTGGCTGCCTTGGGCTGGGCATTTTATCTGTTGGGAGGGTGGTCACACAGTCAGTCACCAGGCTGGGACTGCCATCTGGGTGTCAGACATGCTGGGTCAGCCACTCCTGTATGGAGTCATTCTTAATCTCTGGCTGGTGGGGATCCCCGTTAGTCTGCAAGTTAGCCACGGCACCCTTTGGACCTTAATGGTTAAAGCTTTAGTGCTTAACATTTTTTTTTTTTTTAAAGATTATTTTTTGGGGGCTTTTCCCTTTATTATATAGTGACAGTGGATAGACAGGAAAGAGGGAGAGAGATGGGGGATGACACCCAGCAAAGGGCAGCAGGTCGGATTCGAACCCGCGCCGCTGCAGGACTCAGCCAACATGGGGCGAACGCTCTTACTGGGTGAGCTAGAGGCCGCCCCAGTGCGTAACATTTTGATATTAATGAACGTCCGTTACATTCAAGCCATTGCCAAATGAGTTGCTACAAAGATAATTAAGCATATCAGCTCCACACAACTCTCTCTGTATTTCTCAGTATGGCTGTTTTCAGAAGATTGTGTCATCCGGTGACTTTCCCGCGCAGAAACTCGAGTGAAGATAATTACCTCTTCTGAAGAGTCCATGTTTTTTTTAATCCTCCGTGTCCTCTGTGGCTACTAGCGTGGGGGAGGGGTGGGGGCGCGTGTGCGATCACGTAAGGCTTGTGGACGTGCCAACAGTGTTGTTATTACTTAGAATTCCTCATCGGGGAGACAGAAACTACGCACTATAGCTTTAAGCAAGGCAAATGTCGGAAGCAGAGCAGTTTGTCTAGACTGGGACAAAAGTTGGGCTTTGAAGCATTACCACCAAACTACTACTATTGTTGTCACAGTGCAGTATCACCAGGGGACACATCTCTGGAAGTTCAATCACTGCTACTGGCAGGGCAAGATAGTCAGTGCTGTCTGGCTGGTCCTGGAAGCCAACATTAAAGTGCTTGATGCCAAAGCAGATGAGGCTCTGCTAATGCAGGTCGACAGTGGCAACCACGGCAAGGTCTAAAGAAAGACGTCAGCCACAGCTGTCTAACAAAGTCATCCTCTGCTATGCTGTTGGTTTGTGTCGCTGAAGAAAAGTGGTTGAGGAATGGTGTGGACACTGCCTTGCATAAGTGGGGCCCTCACAGCATTACCTAGGCTCATCCTGATTTCATTCTCTTACATTTTGATTTGCAGAGAATGTTCAGTGTAGTGGTTATACTGATGCATAAACTTTACCTAGGCCAGTTCTCCCTTGTAAAAGAAATAATTGATCAACAAGTCACACCTGGTTAAATAAAAACAAAAACAAAAAAGATGCATTATATACTGACAAAAAAAACAACCATACCGTTTGAACAGGCCTCATGGTTATGGCATTGGGTTTGGGAATTCGTTGCACAGTACAGCTTGGCTCAGATTACACAGCATGTAAACATTTTCTGGCAAGGCATACGAGTAATCCCATCTCATTAAGCCACTGCTTACAATGCTTGGTCAACTGTGACTTCTCAATGTGCAAATGAATTAGAAAATAACTGGGCTGGAAAACACTTTTCCTTTGTCAGTCCCTTCTCACCTGTGAGCTCATATACAGTAAGAGGGTCAATGTGCAATCAAACTGCCCAATAAGCTAAATAGATGGAGGGAAATTCTGCAGTGGGGACTCATATGTGACAGTAACCCAGCCTCTGGTTATCCAATTAGTGTAGATGTGTGCAGTCCTCCAGCAAAACTTTGTTAATTTGCCGCTTAACTGACAATGTCTTTAGGATGTCCATATCACTAGGTTTATCGTGACTTACTGTGTTGGCTAAGAATATTCTATAGTGTCCTGGAGAAGATATTCTATCTATCAGGACCTTTAAGATGACGGTCTCCAAAATATCACTCCAATTACAATCAATCACAGTCCTGACCCATTCCTTTAGGATCCCTTTGTAGGACTCTTATTATGCAAAGTACCTCCATGACTTGACAAATAATTGATGGCAATGTATGTAATGGATTACCCTCCATCCTCTCATATTTTATACCAATCCCAGTTGTGATTAGTCAAAGAGGAGCTGCCACTTTAGCAGACTGCTAGATTTTCAATAGAACTCAGGAAAACAAATTCTATACATTACGGCCTGCAGTTATGGAAATAAGTTGAATGCTCAGGTCTTAAATACTGTATGTTGGATGTGAGGAATATTTAAAATTCACCACACCAGCATGACTCCATGTACATGTGACCTCAATCCTGAGACAGCAGTGCACAACTAAAAGTTACATACTCAAAGCTGTCACTACTGTTTGGTTGCAGTTGGGGACTGCATAGCTGTAGTTAGGCCACCATGAAGCTGATGTTCAGGCTTGGGGACTTGGACTTTTAAATGATTTTGTCACTGTTCTCCATCACTTTCAGTCTGAGCCTCAGGAGATGTGACCTCTGAGGACAGGGAAACTTCACTCCAATATAATTGTTTGTGACAAGCGAGTTCACATTGGTGCTTGCCCCACAAATTCAGCTGTCAGCGTGGCATTTTTTGTTGGAATGAACATGTTTGTGAAAACAGAAGAGCATTTTTACTCTTGCTTTGGCATGGCACATTGCCAACCAATTTCCTAGCTTGTCTCATCATTCTTACCTTAGGCAAGGCCAGCGTGAGCTCTGTAATCTAAAGAGAGCTAACGATAGCATCACAGGGGTGAGTATACGCCCCCATCTCTTCTTTCCTCCCTCTCAGTCCATCTTTTTTACTCCATCTCACACTGTTGTATTTTACATCAGATATTCAGACAAGTTCGCTGTACATTGGAGTGTGGCATAATGAAAATGGAAAAATGAATGCATGGAATAAGAAAAATTTGCAAATCTGCTTTGCGCTTTAATACAGCAGTGATCACAAGAGGTACTAAAGAGCCATAGAGTCACAGAACTGCGCCTCTTGAAACGGTTATGAGCAAAAGAATGTTCCAAATAATTCCAGGCTCCCAGAATAATGCAATGACTCATAAATATCACCTTACTTCTGTGTGAAAAGTGAATATCAGATACAAAGCACTGAGCATAGTTTCACCCACTCAACTTTTATTTATATTGCATACTTGGCAGAATTCCAGCGAATTTTTGCCCAATCTAATACTGAGCCAAATAAGGCTTAAATAGTGGAATCCCATTTTGTTCATCCTCAGTAGGTTGCAATTGTATTTTAATATCATGCCTTTAGTGTCACTTCACCGTGGTTATACACATTGTCAGACTATAAATTACACTGATTATTATGATGACTGAAATCTACTAATAGTGTGTGAGCTTAAACCCTAAACCCAAATTATTCCAAGAATTCCAAATTTAATTCTTAAAATGTGCATAAAAAAAAGGTGCACCAATGTTATGTGTATTCATCAACAATACTGTATGTACGAAATAGAGATAGATATATATATATATATATATATATATATATATATATATATATATATATATATCTATATACATACACACACATATATATACACACACACACATACATACATACATACATACAGTGCTGCTCATAAATATTCATACCCATGCTAAAGTTGACTAAAAAGAGGAATAAAAAAAAAAATCATCTTTTGGAAATTGATCTTAATGCCTTAATTAAAAAAGTGAGGAAAAAAATTGACCTTTTAAGGACACCAATTGTTTCTGTGAATGAATAATGTATTGTAAATAAATAAATGTTCTTCCTTAAAATACAGGGGCCATAATTACACATAGCCCTATGTTAAATTCCCATAGAGGCAGGCAGATTTTTATTTTTAAAGGCCAGTTATTTCATGGATCCATGATACTATGCATCCTGATAAAGTTCCCTTGGCCTTTGGAATTAAAATAGCCCCACATCATCACATACCCTTCACCATACCTAGAGATTGGCATGGTTTTATTTCAGTTAGCCTAATAGCTAACTGAGCTAAGATCCATATCAATGCAAATCAAACCAGCTATATAGATTCAAAATCTATATAAATAGATTCATAACAAAACAAGTTCTCTTACAACACAAGGATTATTTCAACTGACAGTCATATTGGACTGTTACAACATGAATAAATAAATAACGACCATGTCTACAGAACAGGACATGTTTTACTGGTTGTACAGTAAAATATTAGTCTGGCTATCACCAGACCAGGCTCAATCTTTTAAGACTGAACATTAGTCTGGGGAGTCTGCTCTGTATTTTCTACTGCACAAGAGGCGTGATCAACGGGCATAGTTCAAATGACTCTGTACACAATTGGATAGTCCTTCAACCAATCAGAGCAACAATCCGGGTGACGTAGCAGCGACATCAACGGGTTGCTGCGCTTCGGTGGCCGGCATGTTGAATTTAAACAAGAAGCTGCTTGGTCGCTTCTCTATCTGGGTCGACAACAAGAACAGGACACAACTTTTCTTTCGCTTTTCTGATTCGTTCCGTTTAGTTGTCTCCATTTCTTCACTTGCGTCGAAATATGCACACACGTGGTACGCTACGCGGGTTTGTCACATTGTGGACCCGTGCGCTGACGTGTACTAACATGTGCAAGTGGCACGGTAACTGGCCAACGAAACATGATCATTATAGCGTTTCAAGCGGGCTCTACATCGAACACAACTAAGCCACACAGCCAGCGGACGGGACGCAGCGCTCCAAATTATAAACAAAATATTGCATACTTATCACGACACTTTCGATATAATATTGCGCAACGTGATATCGCGATAACGATATTGAGTTGATATATCATGCAAAAAATAAATAAATAAAATCACACGATGGTCAATCAACAGGTGACCTCAAAGGGTCTTGGAAGCTCAGGTAATGAAATGTTCACGAGTCATGACACATCCACAAAAGGTCAAAAGCACTTTCGTAACGCAGCTCTCCTGCATAGAGAGCACAACCTTGGGCGGTCGATGGAAAGGTTACATCAACCGCCCTAAGCCAATAGATGATCTGACACTGTGACAAGTGATACAAGTCTCACATTACTAACACAACCAGCCTTACATAGCATGTCTGTTGGTTTATAGGACAAAGGGGTAAGCACTACTTTATGTTACACTTGGAACTTATTTGATACAATTTGTAGACAAATTAAATAAGGAATTAAACTTACATTGATTAGCTTTGCCTCTCAGTGATATACTGTTGATAAATCTCACAAACCCTGAGCACATATGCAACCACTTGACTCCTGTTTGAGGATTCCAGCACTCCTTCAACACAATTTTCCCCACAGTAACTTAAGTCAACTAAGCTTTTCTTCAACACACCTGTTTATAGGTGACCAACTTTCTGACAGGAAGGACAGTATGTAAGACAACAGTGTTGGGAGGGAAGTGCTTGCTGTAAACTACCATCAATCCAAGAAGAGAGCTGGCAAGGTTGCTGCTGACCCCACACACCTCGGCAACGTCCTCGTCACCAAACTGCCTTCTCAAAGTCAGGTCAATTGCCACGTGGACTACGTGGGATCTCTGCAGCTTCTTTCCTGAACCTATAACTTTAATCTGCCAGCAGGTTCAAAACAAAACTTGACCGGTTTGTCTTACAATCATAGGAAGAATTGTGTCTGGTGTATCATCCGATTTTACATTTGTTCTGCTGCACCAGAAGAGTTGCTGTATTTTCTCCACAGAGTGCGCTCAAAGTTACTTTCTTATTTAGGAACCAATAATGTCCTGATATTATCATTACATTGAAAGAGAAGGCTTTAACAGTCACACATGCAAGATTATTGAGCGACGCTTCCCCAATTCTTGTTACTATCCAAGCCCTTAAGTGACTTGTCCCCTGACCAATAGTCTTTGAATACACATGCCAAGTCTGCAACAACAGTCACAGAAAGTTCACATGAACTAAAGGAAGGTATGGCATTCCTTCTCTGCACGTCAGGAATACAGCAGCATTAGAATACTGAAATGCTGACCTCCTGAGCCAAATATGCTAAAAGACCAATCCAAGGCACCCTTTAGGCAGCTGTACAGCTGTGGATGGAGGATGTGTCAGGAAGTTTAATCCAGCGAATGTGTCAGCTCAGTTTCTTATTTCACCACAGGGACCGTCTCTCAGTGGACAGCTGCTCATGAGCTCAAGGGTTGCCCCAAACCGGGACAATTATACGCAAAAATGGAGATATGTGCCACATTAATGGAAGCCCAAATGTTTGCCCTGCTGCACAGATCTCACACTAGTCATCACCAACTGTTTCATTGAATTGACTCAAATACAGTCCTGACCTGGCCCAAATCTGAACAATGTACAGAGTGTGTGAGACATGGTAATGATTTCCAAGGTTCAACAAATGCTGATTTTTCAATGTGCATGTTGAGATTATCTTAAATCCTATTTTACACTCAAGAATTTGGAAGTGACTACATTGGAAGTATAGGGTGAGGTTGACATGCATCCCAGTCTCACGGCAGTTCGTGAAATGGTCACGTAATTTAATCTCTTGATTCGTGTACACATACACGTTTATCTCGTTTTTTTCGTGATGGTCAGAAGAACAAGGCAGCTAAAAGAAGAAAAATTATACAAGAGTCATCATCAGATGATGAGTGCTTCTGCCTCGTCTGTGTGAAGCCATTTTCAAACAGTCGTCCAAAAGAGACCTGGGTAAAATGTGTAAATGCAACAAATGGGCCCATGATGCTTGCACCTTAAGCCAGGCAATTTATGTGTGCCAGAATTGTGACTCTGAAGATGAGTCTGATTAATCAAATACAGGGCATCTGTTTAGTTCAGAGGTTAAACATGTTAAGTTAAGCAAGTTATCTGCAGCATTCTATTCAGTTATCATGAATCTATGTGCAAGCCAGAGAACGTTAGAGTTTAAAGTTCAAAGTAAAGTGGTCTTGCCACTTAATGTGTTTTGATTGAAATGTGTATTGTTTTTCCAGATTCTCTAGGCATGATTGTTTATATTTCCAGTTCTGGTTTTAATTTAAAAAATTAAAATCAATATTCACAAATAAGTAGTTGTGTTGTTATTTTTAGATAATCTAGTGTGACAATTTACCCACCAATAGGGCAAATTGTCACAAGTGCACATTGTCTATTCAACAGTCTACAACTCCGTAATGAGATAAGATATGAAAATGTTATGAATACAACATATGTTCCCAAGACTTCCTTCTTTCATTTGGTATGACATTTATACCATTGCGATGTACGGTGCTCAGTAAATGTTAGACAGTATGAGAAGTGACAACATACCTCGCTCTCCCCTACCTCAAACAACCCAGTTTGAGTGAATGTACTTAGTTACTTTCCACTACTGGATGTCTGCAATGTAGGCTATTCTATCAAAACCAATGAAAACACGTGTAGCCTAGTTTCCATCCAAGCCATCAGTCTGCCACCTGCGAGCTTTATGGTTAACTTCTACCAACCAAATGCACAAACTTTAAACAAAACGCACAATACAGCCAAAACATTAACAAAGTAGCCTAAGCAGTCTTACCTTAAATCACGTCTTGGCGCCACACACTCTTGCAGAGTTTCTTGGTAACAGAATCCCTCAAGTTGTTTAAATCCAGATCTGATTCAATTGGAGCGGACACACCTCATCTTGTTTGATGGTGCGTTGTCGACCTGGCGTGGAAAACTCTAGAGAAAGTCCCTTGCCGCTTATTTTAAAATTCATAGATTATAAAAAATGACTAGCCTAGTTTACTTGTGCGCTTGTGACCGGGCATTTGCAAAGCTTTCTTTCTTCGATAAGGTAGGTTTTCAGAAGTCCAACGCAGTTCAGTAAATAGTTTAAAAACTGCACACCTGGAAGCCCGTCACCGGGCCAATCAGCTGCTCCAGCTTCCTGCTTGTGACTGGGAAGGCTACACGAAAGTCCACGTGACCACACGCACCTGATAATGAGCGTGTAATTATGTCCTCTGTGCTGGAAAAAATTTCCCCCTCCAGGAATATAAAGTAGAACATTTTCCAGTCTTCAATTTTTCAATTTGTGTATTTGTCTGAAAAACAACTTTCCTTAACTCATCTCATCTATCATCCCATCTGCAATTGCATCTTATTCCCAACACATAAAAAATATATCCCTCGGTAAACTTTTGTATACAAGTTTACCGAACATAGATACATGTACAAAAAAAGGTGAATCACTGTATTAATATTAACGAGGACATTTGTAATTGGCAATTCTGTGATGACACAGAACACCTTTCTTACCTAACTTTCTTCTGCAATGACTGTTTACCTTTTAAACATATCCCCGTGTATCATACATTGAACTGCTGGAGTAGACTAAATAACATACGTATCCAACATAAAAACTATTTTAACAGTTCTCAACATTACATATCTTTTATTTGTCTATTCTACCTGTATTCTATGTAAACAATTCACTTTGCATCAGTGTATGGATGTCGAAAGGAATACTCAACCAAACACCAGCATTTGGTATAGGTGCAGTTTAGTGTCCCAAATTATTTTCCAAAAACTGAGTGTCCCAAATGATGAGGGTCTTATTTGAGACAGGTTAGTTTATTATTTTCCCAAAGTGTCCCAAAGCTACCATAAAGCTACCATCTGCGGGATTATGACTGAACGCCTCTAAGTCAGAATCCCTCCCAGACGTAGCGATATGCGCCTAAGGCCTTCGGTTGGTCTGGAGTAGCCCGGGCCCTCGGGTCCGGGTGAGTAGAGCCGTTCGTGACTGGGTCGGGGTGCGGCCGGAAAAGCGCTGTAGTGTTTATAAAACGAGTTTTGAGGGGTGGGGGTTAGGCAAGTAGGCCTATCATGATTTCTTTAGGCTACACAGTAAATTGTGGCAACTGTGTGTATTAGTGCCTGGAAAACATTTGGCCTCATTTGCCACGATCGTTTCCGAAGAACGGGGGTCGCCCTGCTTGCTTGTAAATAATGCACATTTTCAACAAAATGACTTAATAAATGACTTTTTGAGCCGCAAACTTGTCACGCGCACATTCATTTATAAAAAAAAAACCTGTTAAACAGCACAGGTGGTTTATAGCAGCTTCATAATTAAGGACGCTGTATATGGGGGAATTTGGGACACTGCTCGTAGAATCTTCCATAGGGAATTTGGGACACTAAACTGCACGTAGGCCTATACCCCAGCATTTTGAGTATCAAACAAGTTTGTAGTTGGCTCATTCACAGAGGACAGCAGTTGTAGTCAGCTTGGATTCACATGAGTAACAATGGATTCCATTGCTGACCCATTTTCATGGCAAAGAAAGTGTCAACATGTCCTTTCTCAAACCAATCTTGTAACATTATCCACATCTCCGCTGTCTGTCCATATGCTCACTATGCTCCAAATACTCACGTTAGAAGTATTTGGAACATATATATAAGTGAATGAACAACATTATAATTTCCCATGGTCATAATCCCATAATCATTGTTTTTTTACAGCAGAACTTATAATTTGTTATAGTAGGGAAAGCACAGGTGTTACTAATAACATTAACGATTATATTCAAGTGTCCCAGCGTGACAGTGACAGTGAGCCATTATTGTGCAAGCTGCCAAGTGCAGAAAGTAATACATAATGATAATGGTAACAACTATAGTGATAGCAGATATATATAGATTTTTACGATAATATATATTTTTCTTAAAAGACTGGTTTGTCGGCCTTCACCACCTGAAAGACAATTTGGCTGTTAAATTCGGCATGGTGGAAAAATATCCCAGTGTCAGCTGCTCCTGTAGCTGGCCATCAAGCGGCTGGACTGTGAAATGCAGCTTGGAGCGCAGCATCCCTTGCATCCTTTCCTCCCTCTCTCTCTCCAGCCGTCTCCGGGAGCAGTGAGTGTGTATGTGTGTGTGTGTGTGTGTGTGTGTGTGTGTGTGTGTGTGTGTGTGTGTGTGTGTGTGTGTGTGTGTGTGTGTGTGTGCTGGTATAATCTGACAGCGATAGGGCTGCGTTTCCTAAGAAAAGCTCAGCTCTCTCAGTTTTCTGCCTGTCTTATTGCCGCTCTCATTGTCTTTGTCGACTGTGATAAAGAGAGCAGGTACCATCTGTCCATTCCGCCAATTTATTACGAGTTGCCTTTTTGTTTGCTGCTCTTCACTGATGTTATGTCAACACTTTTTGGGTGGTGGTGGGGAGGGGGGGGGGCGACTCCCGGTTCTAATGGAATTTGTTGTGGCTGTTTTGGTCTCTTCTCTCTTTCAGTTCAACCACGGGCCTGTTTGGAATAAGAAAAGCATTGCTGTTTTCTGACTTTGAGAGAAGAAAGAAGGGACTCCTCTGGAATTTCCTAAGGAATTTATTCGGACAGCTCCGGTAAGTGGACATTTTGCCTGAAAAAACCTTCATGATTTAGAATGCATGCAGCTGTTAACCATACTGAGTTCATTTTTTAATGGAAAAATTAAACAAGCGTATCCTTCATTTTCCCATTCTTCTATTTTAATTACAGTTACCGGGGCTTTGCTTCTACCGCCTGGGTATATAGTAAGTAGCATAGACTTTTTCTTCTAATTGTGAATTGCAGTTGAAAGCTGCTCTTCATGCTTTTATGTGTGGAATTAAGTGTCGGTTTGGTGTCTACTCCGAGTTATGTGTCGTGCCGCGATCGGTGCCCATGCAGGGCGCATATTTCTGCATATCTTGAAGCTGCGTTTTATGGATAATGTAGCGCACAACGTGAACCGGTCTGCTGCTCGCCGTTACACTCCAGATGGTGGCGAGGTATTTACAGATTTGTGGTCATCATTTATAACACATATACTGTGCTCAAACCACAGAGCCATCTTTGCTCCAAACGATGGTCTGCCCCTCTTTCAAATATAGAGGTTGCCCAAGCAAGCACGCACGCGCGCGCGCAAACCATTTCTGGGCTATTCTGTGTGTTAGTTGTGGGACGTGCTGAGAAAGTTTGCTTCAATGTTTGGTCCTGAAAACTGAGACGGCTTGAATGGGTTGTCTTTGAACGTATGTGTGCGCGCGTGCGTGCGTGTACACGTGCTCCTGACTCAGGTGATGTAGAGGGTGGGTGGGCTGTGACTCACTCAGTTTACCCATTTTGCTGCCGTTATCTGACAGGCTTTGATGTCAGATTTGACTGGTGATTGACAGTGGATCATGCGCAGTGATGTGTCAGCAGAGGCCCGTGCCCCCCACCCCCCCCACACCCCATCACTGCCAGCTATATTTATAAGTTACCAAATCCCTTGATTTATAAAAACCCTTGCTTTCTCTGTGTTTAAGAGTATTTGTCAGACCACTATTGACAAGTGATTCATATATTTAGCCAATTAACCGTGATTTGCAGTCATACTCTGCAGCCCAAGTAAAAAAAAAAAACCCGGAAAGCCTCTAAAAGGCAGTATAATGAGCTGAAAAGTTTGTGTGCCTCAGTGTTTTGTAGCAAGCCAAGGAGAAGCAACCGCAAATGAGGGCAAGGACAGCTCACACAGCCAAGGAGATGTGTCTTCCCTGGCTAGAGCAGAGTGACAGAGGGCTAAGTGAGCATGACCATCGAGGAGAGGTAATAGCATTACGGTCTGCCAGTCATGAGGCAGTGCAAGAGATAGGCTGTTGCATTTCAAGAAGAACTAAATGGGAAGCACACAAGGACAGGAAACTATGACATGAGGGCACTTAACACCCAAGAACAGCCTTACTTGGCTCAATAGTGGCTAATTTTGAGTTATGATATGATTGTAATTGCTGGATAAAGCTGGATATAGAATTGTTTCACTAATGTGGCCCTGGGGTTAGAGCTTGGCTGATGCTGTGCTTATAAGGCATTATCTATCTATCTATCTATCTATCTATCTATCTATCTATCTATCTATGCATATGTGTTTCTTTCTCAAATTTGCAAGGCACTAATGAATATAGAAAAACTGTGGACATCATACAAAATCTGACCTATAGTAAACAATGAATACATAAAAAAAATTGCCAGCTCCAATGTGAAAATAAACAAGTCCAGCAGGAACACTAGCAGGGAAGAAATACACACCCTCTTCCATTTTTAAAGTAGTATTGCTTGCACAACACATTGCAACATAAGGACATGCTGAAATACAGCAGTCCTTAAGGCTAGTTATCCCTGTGTGTAAAGACAGGTTTGAGCACAAAAGTGGATTAGAATCATTTGCTGTCAGGCAAGGATTAATCCCAGGTAAGAAGGCCCCTTGCCATCCTATACCTAGCAGCGCTCCCATTTTATAAACTGGCAACATTTTGCAATTTTCCCTTCGTCTTCCTTTTGAATGATCCTCCCAAAACTACTCGCCCGGCCCGCATCAATCACTGCTGGATGGGATTTGAGCAATAGCTAGAAGTAGCAAGCGGGGGAGACAGGTCTGCTTTCTCACAGTTGCACAAGCTCACTGTGACCCCCAGGTAGTTAGCCGCATTTCTGCAAATCATCTTCTCCCATTAATTATGCTTTAACGTAGGTTGCTCTTGCGTGTACTTTTAAGCTGTAATTGTGGTTTTTAAACTTCATCCTGGTGACATAATCAGGACATGGCTGAGATGATGAGGGGCTGTCATAACAGCTGCTAATGAATTTATAGCTGTTTCCTTTTTTTCTTTCTCAGACTGTCTCACTGTACAGATACATGTTTGTCGGATGTCGCACAATGCATACAGTTTATCCTCGCTGAAACTACACACTATACAGTATTTTCCTACATATAATGATTTAAAAGGAATGCAGTTTGAGCAGAGAGCAAATATTGCCCAATTCTCAGCAAAAAAAGGTGAAAGCAGTACACCTATAGAAGAGCAGCGGCTGTATTATCTCTTTGTTTTTAATGTGAGGTACACCTTGATTGCGGTCCAAGGCTCGGTAAGCCGAGTAGCCGAATCCCAGCGGCCGTATTATAATGAGGATGCGCTGTCAGATAATTAGATACACCTGACGCAGGCGTTTGCAGGAAATTTTGATTCATCCCAAAATAAAATGTCTGTGCCTGCCAACATGAAAGCAGAAAAAAAATCCCGCTGTCACATTGCCTCTCCTCTCATGTTGGCAATGTTTTATTTATTTATCCACATCTTAATGCTCTTGGATAAGGCGGGCTTCATTTTGTGCTAGCTGATGCATTAGCTGCCAAAGTTTCTCATCCCTTTCTCATCCCATGCAGCCAAGTCTCCCTTTGGCACAAGAAACTATCTCATCCTGATTCTAAGACAGTTCTATGTCAATGCATATCACTCATCAGAAAGCTTAAACATGCACGTCACATCATTTTACTGTGCATGTGGCCAATCATGTGTGAATAGCACAGGTGTGTATTATTCATCTTAAGACAATGTGAGTTGTCCTTTTCTGCGTCCTTGATGACATGTTTGGAGATTTAGAATTTGGTAGATGCACATGCAACTCATCAGCCATTTCATGCACATACTGTAAACAGCAAGTGGTCAATGACTAATTGAATTCAACCATACCCACGCACACAATCATATGTCTTTTTCTTAGCTGTTGATTAAAAAATGCTGCGTGTGATGAAACCCTCTCACCTGTGCCGTTTATTTATCAGGCACATGGCTCCAGTCATAAATCAGGCTCTCATTAAGTTGTTAAACAACAACTTTTGCCTTCTGCAGGAGACATCAGTGCTATTAAGCCTGATGTATGTGATACAGGAGGAGGGTGAGCTATTGAAAGCTGTTTAGGTTAGGATATAGTCGCTGCAGGAAACAAGCAAATAACACAGATGACATGTACTTTTTGCCACCTAAAAGTTGAGTATCAACACCATTACAAGTCTTTCTCTGGGTTAGAGTTGAATCAATAGTAAGTTCTGATAAATGCATGCAAGTTGGTATCTTAATAGGTCAACAAAAATGTAAAATTAGTTAAATGCCAGTTGAATTTAGCTTTCCTTTCTGTTGCAATTTAAATCGTGCTTATGCAACTTTTGCTAAACTGTGGCTCCAAGTGGCAGTTACGCGATTATGGTAAGATATAGCATAACATTAGGACAAGTAGAAAGGTGTAATGAAGTCAATGAACTGACTCAGTTTTGTTGCACAGCGATATCTAGCTAAAGTTTCCTAACATCCGCTAACATCAGCCTCCAGAAGCTACTGCTCATACCAAACTGAGTGTAATTAAACTTTTAATTTGTAAGAAAAATTTATTTTTTTCAAATGTCACATAGTCTGTTTTTTGTCTTTAAAAAATATATTTAGATATCAAGATGAAAATAGAGAGAGTGAAATAGAGAGATCATAACTCTTCATAAAGCGCATCTAAGGGAGAGATAGACCTTAGCAGCTGTGATACTGTACAGTTCATGTCTGGCAGCCAATGTGATGTCAGTTTGAGCACATCATTTGATCTGACGCTTATTGTCTCCTACAATGTTTCCTGACCTTCCCTGCATCACTGGTGAAGCAGTAAAAGAAATTCAGCAGTGAGCAAGTGTCACAATATTTCAATGATTGGCAATTGTGTGGTTTAAATTCCCATCTACCTCCACACAGTATTCAAAGCAACGCTGCAGGACAAATGCAATAGTATTTGACCTATACAAATGAAATCTTGTAATATTTAAATATATCGCTATGACATTTGAATGAATTATAGGATGTTGGTGTGGCTGTGCAGAAGCCTTGCTGGGTGGACTGTAAATTAGCATGGAATGTTGCTGCTGAAGTTGTATCAGTATTGGTGATTTCATTAGTGCACTGCTTTTAGTCATGCTTGACTGTCTGGACCTTGAAGCCATGACAAAGTGACCAAAAATATGGCTGTGCTCTATAATACTCTATTATTCCCTGTTATCTAACTTCACCCTCACGGCAGCAGGAGTTCTAACCCGGGCTCAGCGATGCATGATTTGAAATTCATCTCAGCGGTGAAAGGCTGCGGTGGATGTTTCCCTCCTCTGCTTGACTAACTGTATTGTTATCGCCTAAAGAAAACCTGTGTCCGTATTACGTGCTTGAACCCGAAAAAAACAAAAAAAATGTTGCGTTCTCTCCGCTCTAACATGACAGGAACTCACAGAACTGATGGATGCTGAAAAAAGACGAAGACAAGAGGAGACTGTTATGGATGTGCTGCCCTGAGTCAGAATCTCTACCTGAACTAATAGCTATGTACACTGGTCTGGACACAATATCACGAACATCTGTACAGTACACTACAATCCACTACAGCAGCAACACTAACCACAGCTTTACATTTTTTATGAAGCTGAATTCAAAGCTATATGACTCAAAGAAATATACATATTCATTAGCTACAAAAGTGCAGTTCTGTTCCATTGGATTGCAGTAGGTTGTACAGACATTTACAAAAGCTGGTGAGTTATTTTGATGTGATAGGTGCCATCTTAGATAATGACTTGTTCCTAAAGAGCAAACACCAAATGATCTCACGTCCTGACCTATTTGTAAGCCACATGTACTTCACCATGGTATGGATTTGCTTTTGCTGTGGTATTGCTCTGCTATCTGGCTACCCTGAAAGATTCAAGAGGGCACCGGTATGTTGAGTGTTGGCATTATAGTCTACCGGGATAGAGAGGCAAAGAAGAAAACAGAAAGGAATAATGCAGGCAAGCTGGAGCCAGGGTACTCTGCACAGTTCGATGCTGCTGCTTCTAACCGACATGAACAAGAGAAATCAATTAGACCTACTCGGTTGCTATCCAAGGGACTTCCACCATGGGAAAGGGTAGAGCGAATCAAAGCGTTTGGAAAAAAACAAAAAAAGAAAGTAGCAGAAGAGGAAAGTGAACTCAAGTGGCAGTTTGTTGTATTCTTTGTCAGATCAGCCGCCTCTGACCTCAAGATAACATTCATTCTCTCTTTCTTCATCCCAGGCATGCTTATAATTCCAGACACTTTCCCATCTCTTTTTTTTTTTTTTTTTACTTTGGGATGCAAAGGTGTCTCTCTTTCTGTCCTTTCAGCTCAGTAATGAGAAAAAAGGAAGGCTGGCAAAAGTGTTCCACACAAGAATAGCTTGATGAAGCCTGAGCTTAGTTTTACCTGCGGATGCAGCAATCTCTGTTTTCCCAGCAGCTTTTAGATTCACACTATTATGTTTATATTCTTACCTTAGAGCCATTACAGCCGTCACTTGGAGGTCACTGTGAACATTTTTTTCCACACCATAATGGGCACCAGAGTTTTTGTTTTAATGCAAAAAAAAAGAGCAAGATAGTTGGATTGTTTGGGTGTCATACCGTTTTAAAAGTTGTATTTAAACAGAGTTTAGTTTTTAGAAAACTCTTTCTTTGGTTTTATAGAAAAAAATCCCTCAAGAAAAAAAACCCTGATTCTTCATATTGAATATATCATAGTCCAACTGTTGTGGTAGGATCAGTGAGGCTAGAATCCACAGCATATCATTTATTAATAGTATTTTACAGCCAGCTGAAATAGTCTGACTGTAATTTAAAAATATATGCAGTACTTGAGTAAATGTAGAGATCCTCTGAATCCTGCTTCCAATAGACTTTTAAATATACAGTATATGTGGATTTCCTGAAGATCATGAGAAAATTATTTTGCAAAACTTGCAGAGATGATCGAAACATATCAGGCAATTGATGCTTTATGCATTTTTCATTGAATGGAGCTGAGCTCTGAACTGTAAATACTGAGGTTGATAGTGCATAGCATGGATTACACAGACCCAGAGGTCTCATCGTCTTTGATCAGGCTGAAAGAGGACACGTTTTGATCAAGCCCTACCTTGGCCATTTAAATCAAACCCCTGACAGGCTCATTGGCTCTCAGGCTGGGGATTGTAATCTCTACACATAGGAGAAAGTGGACACCCCTGGAAGTGTGCTACAGTCTATTATATTGTACATTGTAAAAATCCTCCCCCTTTCCCTTGATCTAGCAGTTTGTGATAGGTGAGTTATTCTACAGAGTGGAAATTCAATTTGACCTGTCTCGTGGAGTCTTTTAAATTCTTACGATTGCATTAAGTCTACAGTATACCAGACCAGGAAGAATTAATGAACAGGAATCCATAACTTTCTTTTGTCAGATTAGCTATTAAGGGATACATCTGCTATGGTGGAGAACTGGCGTGACAGGGATGTAAAAATAAAGTGCAGATTAAAATAAAATAAAAAAAAACATGATCATGTGCAGATAAAATAATGATAATAGCACATGCTTAAGAAGTTGTGTTCCATCTATAATCCTGTGAGCAGTTAGCTCAGTCCCCTGACAGAGCACACATGTAAACACAGCACCCCCACCTCCCACTCAGCCCTGCTGTAGGTTTGGCTGTGGGTGCTCGGAAGATCCCTCGGCATCATGAGAGAATAACAATGAGGGTTTTGGGAGGGATCAGTTCCCCAGCACAGAGCCATACTGGGTAGGGTTTAAGTAAGACCCTGGCTTCCTGAGCTCTCTGCCAGTTTAAGATGACAAACAAATGGTACCAAAGAGTATAGACTTACCAAACAGGGGGCAATACTACCCCCACTGCTTCATCCTGCCTTCACACACAAACACCCTCCTTCTGTTCATACACAAGCCTGGTTATGTGGCCTTGTGTGTGATACCAGGTCTCATGTGTATCCATGCAAGTTGATATATGTTTTCACACCATTTGCTGGCTCTGCACCACTGTCGCCCCGTTTGAAGCCGCCCCTTCCCTTGTCCTCCTCTTCCTCCCTTTGTTTTCCCCTTCATATGTTCCAATGAAAGAAGGCTGGGATCTGTCAAAATCTATCCTTTCTTCTGTCTGCCTTGTCAACTTTCTTTTTCCACGGGCTGCCACAGAAATTCACTCAGCCCTGACACCCCAGTGGTTCTCAAAATGTCAAAGCAGGTAAAATCTGAAGTCGTTTTTGTTTTGATGATACAATTTATACGTTATCATCAGCATTTTCACCGTTTTCACATCATGATGCAGTGTTTCTACCGACGTGATTCACGTCATAGCTAGAATGCAGCTTGCTGAGGATCTTAATTGTCTTTCATTAACTATCAAGGCTTTAAAAATAGAGCAAGGTCTACTTAACCCAAAATCAAGCATGGAAAAAAAGCACTCTTATAGCGATCATGCAGTCAGATGGGCCTGCTCCATAGTGTTTAGAGGTTGCAGAGCTCCTTGATTTTTAACCTGGACCACTCATTTTTAGGCTAACTGCAACAAAATGGGAATCATCTACTGATGAGATGAGGCACACACTCCTTTGGTACCAGGTGTATTATTAGAGGTTAAAGTGTCTAGCACACTGTGTGTGCTGTCTATGTTTTGCAACAGAAGGCAACATGTCTGTGCTGTTTTAATTTGCTACTTCTGGACTTTATTGGTTAGAAAAAAAAATCAAGAGTGGTAGATACTTAAATAAATAAAAAAAATCTACTGGTTCAGTACTGAGAAGATCACGTCAAGTCAACAGATGCTGTTGAAAGTTCATTCTAGGAATATCCCAGATGATGAAGAAGACATAACAAAAGAACTGACATGAAGGAAAGGGTAGCCTCTCAATCATTTCCCCAGACACTATGAGGAAGACATATTGTACACAGTGTCTACATGCAATAGTCCAGAGCAACGTCTCCCTGTATTCCTGCATAGCACAGAAATACACAATAGATAACATTATTAGGATCCATTGAGTTGGGAGTAAGGGGAAAATCGATGTAAGGTGAAAATTAAATTTGGCTGAAAGAGCCTTTAGGCAAAGTGCATTTTGGAAACACATCTTTTAGTTTCCCCTGGGAGTCTGATATGGGCGAGCAGGAGATGGACGGTGGATCTTACCATCATGGAAAAAGGCAGAGGTATGCTCTGAGGGAAAGGGAAACACCTCATCTCACTCCTAATGCGCCTCCCCTTTGATTGTCTAATTCGGTTAGGGCCATGCGTCTGTTATTGGATCATATCAAAGGTCAGAGGCGTCCTGTAGACAAATCAATCTCCCCGTCTGAGGAGGCGCAGAGGAAGCATGGATTGAGGGAGAGCTGATCCATCTAGTGGGCCCAGAATGAAGGTGGGGGAGAAGTGGGGGCAAGAAAAATAATGGCATCTGCTGCTCGGAGAGAGGTGGGCGAGGAAGGGGAGATTGAACAGTTGACTTGGGGAATACGATATGCTTGATGAGTGAGAAAGAGTTTACATTATCGCTGGCAAGATACGAGCAATTCTTAGTGAAGACCTGACATATTATGACCTACCTGACTACCAGACAGGCTAGTCATTGATCTATATATATATATATATATATATATATATATATATATATATACACAGTGCTGCTCATAAGTATTCATACCCATGGTCAAGTTGACTAAAAAGAGGAATAAAAAAAATCATCTTTTGGAAATTGATCTTAATGCCTCAATTAAAAAAATGAGGAAAAATCCGACCTTTTAAGGACACCAATTTTTTTTGTGAATTAATAATGTATTGTAAATAAATAAATGTTCTTCCTTAAAATACAGGGGCCATAATTATACATACCCCTATGTTAAATTCCCATAGAGGAAGGCAGATTTTTATTTTTAAAGGCCAGTTATTTCATGGATCCAGGATACTATGCATCCTGATAAAGTTCCCTTGGCCATTGGAATTAAAGTAGCCCCACATCATCACATACCCTTCACCATACCTAGAGATTGGCATGGTTTTATTTCAGTTAGCCTAATAGCTGGTTTGTTTTGCATTGATATGGATCTTATCTCAGTTAGCTAGGGAGGTGTGTACAGGAGTGTGTTTCTCATCACCCGTATGCTTGTGTGTGTGCATGAGAACAAACAAAACGGTGGGAGCCACTCACAAACGTATTGCACCATAGCGATACTAGTGGTCACAAATTCCACAGGGCACCTTTAATGAGTGGTTTTAAGGCTCTATACAGTTTATTTAAATGACAGTTGCAAGTTTTTCTAAGGATTAAATCAAGCAATCTGAAGTTGTCACTTTGCGCTCTGGGAAAATAGTGATTGACACTTGTTACTGACATTAAATTTGTCACTTATTTGTTCTCTGATATCACAGACTAAACAATTCATCAACAATGCTTGTCAGAGTAATTGGTAATGAAAATAATCACTAGTTGAAGCCCCGGCCACAACGGGGAGTGATGTGCTGCCTTTTGGGAGGTCCATTAAAGGTTGTTTATGAGAAACACTGCTGTAGTGAAACCATTATTTATCATTTCTCTCATTCCTTGTCACAGTGAATATTTTTAACCAATACTCCAGGCCTCTTAGAATGCCCATTAACAAATAGTCATAATTAAAGCAACGGTGCATAAACACAGTAGTGGTAGGCAGCAGTGGGCAAAGTTTGAAGGTGAGTATAAATCATCCACAGTTTAATGCCAGCAAGATGTTTAATTTGGTATCCCTGAGTGTGTAATTAGTTCAATTAGCCTCAATCGTGCACAGAGAAGCAGAGTGGACCCAGGTTGCCCTCTGGTCTCCATGCATTAAAAGGCAAAAGTGCATTCTCTCCTGTAAGATTAAAACTCACTGTGTAATAAATAACTCACCAGAGCCTTCCCTGCAGACACCATTGCGACGGTTCAGTGTGCGATAATGTTTGCTCAAGCAACTCTCAATGAGATTCAGTGCTCCGGTGACACCATTACTCTAAGCTCATTGCCTAGTCAGGTTGGGTGGGTCTACCGTGGCTCAGAAAGTCGAAACGCAAAGGCGTCAGAAGAGAGAGCACCACTTGAGATAGAATACATGTCTGTGGACAAGCAAATATGCTTGCACTTCACCTCTGCCTGAGACAAGCGGGTTATTATCTTTTGGTGTATTTTTCTTTTCTTTTCACGCTCTTGCCAATCATGTTATGCATCCAGGACAAGATGCTCAGCTGGCAGCCCGAGCAGGTGGACGACAAGGCGGCTTATACATTTTTGCTAATTGCAAGCAGTCAGTGAAACGTATCTGAAATGAAGACGATGGCACAAGCCTGCAGAGGAAGTCAAAGCAGCCTAGGCCGAGCCAAAGTGTTTTTAAATGGATTACACCAGTGTGTCATTGCGATTACACGCTCCTCGCAGGGACCGCGACACGATGAATTGTATTTTATGGCTTTACAGCAGATCTTTTTTCTTTCTTTTCTCCTCCAACTTGAATGCATTTTTCTCCCCTCTACTATGTAGCGTGGTCTGAATGTGGGATTGTTTTTGCCTTTGAACTACCTTATAAACAGTTCATCTGCTACTTTTCCTTAAGGGGACATTTTCTGTTTATCTCAGACTGAGAACAATGTATACGTATATATTTTCATGCTTTGTAAATGATATTGCAGACTTTTTTGGCTTGTGTTGTATGACTGAAACACATATATAACCTCGCCCTCAGATTGCATCGTGCATCATGGCATTTTAAAACATGCTCTTGGTAGTGAACCTCCAAGGGCCTCAGAAAATGATACATATAAACAACACATACATCACTTTTCTTTCTATATCTCTATATAGTGCAGGTCCAATCATTGACACCATGTTTAATAACAAAGTCCTATCATTCCTATCCCTGTCAGTATAACATATCACTGACATGTCTGGCAGCACAGCAACAATTCACCAACACCCATTTTTACTTATATACACACTATACCATGTGTCATAAACCTCATTGATAAAAAATGATTTAATATCAGCGCTTCAGGAGTGTCCTTCAATCCCAACTTCCTAATAAGATCAGTAGATATGGCCAGGTGTGTGTGAGCACGCAGAGAGGGTTATAAAAGCTACAGAGAGATAGAGAGAGAGAGAGAGAGAGAGAGAGAGAGAGAGAGACGTTATGTCTGGAGGGAGTCCATTAAGTAGGGATAGGGCAGGGGGTTAAACACTGGAGAACCAGGAGAACAAGTGTTCAAACACACAATTTTAATCTTACTTGTAAATACATGTGACTAATCAGCATTACCATTATAAAGTCACCCTCCATGTAAACCAGCAACTTTGAATTGCACCTTCTTTCTACTTCCTCTAGTTCTGTGATGTACAGTCTTAGTACGACTTGTTGAGGCACACTGTTTTCAGTCAGTGTGACGTGGGGGCGTATTACATCTGGTACTGTACTGGTGAAAATAACTCTGAGCACAGGCCCAGGCAAAAACTGTAAGACTTGTATGTCAGTATGAAGCTACTGGAGACAAAGGTGTGAAGTTGTAAGATACGCTATGCTCCATAGTCTACAAACAGTGTTGGAAATGGGCAGGAATACTGAAGTCCATGGAGATGGAGTTACCTTTTCTCAATCTCCATGTTTATCTTTAATTATGAAGCTTTTGTTCTATTGCAAAAGATGAACATTTGCCAGTTACTACAACCAATAGCATCTTGGTTTGTCTGTTCGTAGCTGTGTACTTCCTGTTAAGTAATTTTCTACTGTACACATAGGCCTAAACATATATGTATGCATTAGGGCTAACACACACACACACACACACACACACACACACACACACACACACACACACACACACACACACACACACACACACACAGCCCCTCCATCATGTTTAAACGAATGGAAGCTAACACATAAATCATACAAATGAATACAAGCAAGCCACATAGCCTAGTTCTAGACTATCTTAGGCTAGAATTGACATTATTCTGTTCATTCATGGTGCCTCCGCTAGTTTTGTTGAGCGACAAGCTAACAGCGCACCTCATAACAATTGTCATGGCAACGGTAAGGCAGTTGCATTTTACAAAGTCACAAACACCTTAATCTTTCACCATGATTTTTTTTACTTTGTTTCTTCAACATAGCTTTAGTTTACTCCATTTTGCGTTAACAAAGGTCACAATAGCCTTGTTTGGGCAACAGGACATATAGATATGACATTTTTACAAAATTGAATATTTATGTAGTTTCAATTTTGAATATAAATTGGCAACCCTAATGGATATGCCTTGTGCATTTACAAAGTGGTGGCACTTCTTCATGCTGTAAGAATGCCTTGCAAAGATGCAATTGAATACATCAGTGTTAACTACACCTGGCTAGTGCTGTAATTATTTGCCATTGGGTAGGTTACAATCTTCCACTTGGCTACCCACAGGTGTATTCCACCCCGTGCTTCACACACATTTGCCTGTGCTGCCCTCGGCACTGAAACAATCCCTCCGTCTCTCCTCCTCAAATGCCTACAGGACTTAATGCTCTTACTGGGTTTTATATCAGAGAACACACTTACTCCTCACGCTAATCATAGCACTAGCATCAATGAAATTCCATCAACGTCTTAACAATGACCATTGTGCGCTCCAATTGAGTGCCATACAAATTAGCCTCTGCGCTTGTAGAAAGCGGGACAATGTATTCTGCCAGCTTTATCCCATCTTGCCCTGGCCTACTATTAATCTTGAGGACTGTATGGGATAAATTAATGCACCGAGGGATTTGTAAGGCAATGGATATGGATTACATTGTCTAACAGTATATTTGAATTGGTCTCTGAATATAATTCCTGTGGACTGAGATTAAATTCAGCTGATAAGAATCTGCTGTAACAAACCACATTAGTATTGCCCTTGTCAGTGTGTTGTGCATGGCAAATGAAGCAGTGTTCCCATAATCCTGTTCATCTACAAGAGGTCTACATCTTTGATTGAATTTTATACGTACAGTAAGAATTTGCTGGAAAGTGATTGCCATTTTGCCTAATGTGTCCTGTGCAGACTCCTGACTCTCACCTTCTAGCTCTTTTTTTAGTAATACATGTATGAACTCTTCACCACTGTTTAACCATAATCTGTCCACACTATAAGGATAGGAGGCCATGACGAATGTAACATCCAGAGGAACTTCTCCCTCTACCAATCAAACAGACCACCCACAGGGATGTCATCCCTCTGTTTTTCTACTGCATTACATCCGATTACCGTATCATCTCCTAATGCTCCCTGTGCTGTAAAATCATCCCAACTTTTATCGTCTTTTATCTGATCTCCACCGAAAGTGATATTTTTCCTGCTAGTAATTGAAAATGATGTTCTTAAATGAATCGTTGAGCGTTGCACATTTTATCCTACAAACTGAAAGTATTTCCTCCTGCTTTCTCGACAGTCACATTAAGGTAATGTGTTTTGTGCATTCCAAGCATCTGCACTCAGTCGATGCAATTTTAAAACAGTCGCAGGCTGGAAAATCCGCACCCCTGGCAAACAACGCTCACACCTCAGCAATCATTTTGTTTATTTTTTGGGATCATTTCTTTTGGGATTATGCCTATTTACCTCTTTCAACCATGGTGGCACAGCCAGGATGACTGCTTGTAGCTTATTGTGGTTTCTGGCTAGCATGTGTGCGCTACCAGCTATGATGATTTCAAGCCAAGGAAAATGAGAAAATAAATTAGCATTCAGCTCAAGGCTGTGCCACAATCATGGTGGAGCATCTCCACAGAGTAACACAAGCATCCACATTTAAACTTGCATACTAATAAAGTGTAGTAATGACTCACCAGCGACTCTTCCCCTTCCTTTGCGCGCCACCTCTGCTCCCTCAGAATCAACCCGTTTACTCAAACATATGAAAAACGGGTGGTGTCAACAAAAAGGCCCAACATTAAACATTAAGCTTGCTACTCGCCCCACTGAGCCAATACATTTTTTATAAACCGTCCCCAGAGGGGCATAAACGTTGCGAGTTCATGAACCTGACTGAGTGAGCAACAAAGACAGGCAGACATGTGGGGGGGAGCTCCATTTCGGGGTCCTTACAACATGTTTTCTTGCATCAAGCACGCACAGACACCTGCTGTGACTGAACTTACAGGGAGGGGGCAGCACTTGCTCCATATACTGTAGCAGCTGTAAACAAGACTGCGTCACTCTGTTTTTCAGCGCTTAGAGCTGACCCCACCATCCATTTGGCCCTACTTTATGATTACCATAAATGCCTGGATTGCCTACATAAAAATGTGGAGTGGAAACGAGGGCCTCCACTTCCATTAGTGGCCTCTTTTTACTGGAAGGGCCAAGTGTGTCCCCTGGGTAAGGCCAAAACTCTCACTGTCCTCTACAGTCTGTCAAATAGACTCTGTAATCAAGGACTGAGCTAAGTGGATGGCTGCACTGATAGTGATGCTCATAAAGTTATTATTCATAGAGAATACACTAAGTGTGTGTTAGAGAGGTAATAGGGGGCAGGAGCGTTTCCACACAAAGAGATTATCCTTGAGAAATTAAAGCTCCATCAGTGAAAAACAGTTGTTTTTAGCCAAATACTTGAATATCCTCCAGCCAAGCAAAAATTGAAGCTGCAGAATGCTGATATTAAATTGATTTGTAGAAATGAGGGGTGCTTTAATTGATTGCCTTCGGACAGAAAGGCATAAAACCACATGGTTAATGTTCATGTTATGTAACTGTCCACTATGGTCTACCATGTAAGACAAACAAAGCCAAATAACTTAACTTAAATACTCAAACATGCATGACATTTTTTTCAAAGGATATTAAATGATAATGGGAACTAAAGAAGGTAATAACATGAATTCAGAAAGCTGTCCGCTATAGGCACATGGTCCATTGTAATCCATGCCTCATAGATTTTTCAGGTCATTTAATCATTTGGGAGTATGAGTCCAACTCAGTTTTAATATCAGCAATTGTGCAGAAATGTCCAGGTGGTGCATCGGGTTGTAAGGTCTTGCTGACACAGTACATCGAATAGAATGGCCTTGTCTTATTCAGGGATTTGAGTTTCAATTTGATCTCATCCTGTTTGTTTAGAGAAGGCAACTTTTCTAGAGATAAATCGCAGAGAGAAAGAAATATATGGAAATTCAAACACTAATTCAAAAGTTGCACTGCATACAAATTAGCAACGGACTAAAAATACTTGTAAACAACCAGTACAGAAACCACTGTGATTAGCATTGACTGTGCAAAAAAAAGCGCATTTGCCTTTTCTTAAAGTAGAGAGATTAAAATGTGAAAGCAACTCCCATAGGAACTCAGGGAAACGCAGCACAGTAATATATGCAGGAGGGGAGGGGGAATCTATTATGAGCATGATGACAAGAGATCAATGTTGCCTGTTATTCCCAGTGACATTCTGAAACTAATATACTCATTAGCGTTAATGCCAATGTGATATAAATTGAACGGGCTTTATTCTTAATAGTCCTGCTACTGTCTGTATTGGGTAAAGAGTGGTGTTCTATGAGCTGAATCTGTCATGTGTGCATGGGCATCAGTCGCTAACAGCGGGGTGAAACTGGATAGCGATTGTGAAAATTGTAGAGGGAGTTGCGCTATATTGTACACCTTAAAAATACCTTTATTTTGTGCTGCTGTGTCCTCACTTTGTATTACTGGGAGAGCATTTCACCACTTTACCTTCACCATACTGTGTGTTTTTTAGTTAGTGCCAAATCTGAAGATCAATACATTTATTGTTTTTGTTGGTGTTTTTTATTTTTTACAATAAGCTCATAGAGACATTTTTCTTCTTGACCATTGTCAGTATACCTATGGGTGTTTTGTATGCTGGAATAAGTCTCTTACACAGTGAAGTATGCTAAGTATGGGCTTTATTTCTGAATAAACAGTTTCCTTAGAAAAGCCCAGTTACTGTATCTACCCAAGCAATTGTCCAGCTTAAAAAAACTTGTCCTATTAGGAGAGCTCAGTGGCTGTAAGCTATAAACAGGATGCAACATCTAGTTTGATTTGATGCTCTTGCATCTAGTATCAACCGATATTGCTTGACTTGTGTTTGATATCTTTAATGTGCAAACCTAATTTCTACTTACAACAAATCTGTTGTTTGAAAGGGATTACTTGCAGAATGTTGCCATCAAGATGTTTTTTGCACCCTGTAACCATAACCAATTCTTTATTGTTGAACTACCAATCATGAAAAACACAAGATGTGGTCCAAAAAAGAGTGTTAGGAGGAAGAAAAACAGCTAAAAGGAGAAACAGCTAAGCTGCTGAGGCTGGAAAGTTTTTTCACAGCTGCTGCTGGCTAACAGCAACAACAAAGCCAGGAGCTGGGATAAAAAAGTGGCATATAGAGCTGACTTCTAATGACTGAATGCAATTTCCTGCATTTTTGAGATACGTATTTGTAATATATGTAAGTAGATTGCATCATTAGCAAATATCTGTCAGAATGGTGGTCAGTTCTGCACATCACAAGCAACTGATGTGATTTATTGTACAGTTCCTTGGCAAAATTTCTAATGAGTTCCCCTTCTTATATACTAAGCTTGACATTTTGTGACCATCTATTAATGTAATAGACATTCAAAGATAATTAGGCTTGTAATTAGAAACCAGGCACAGATAAGAGCAAGGCAAAGTCTTAGCCAAAAGTGTGATGTCAGACCACACTTATACTGAATAATCATTATACTCAAACACATACTCAATACTGAATGTTCACAGTAGCGAAACATTGTACCAATGTATTTTTACCCATTATTACAAGCTTGTCTTTGTATTTGGACAGACCCTTGCTTTGAGAAACTTCCCCTAACAGAACGAGTGACCACTCAGACCTGAACTTTGCAGCTCTGTGTTTTGCCGACCAAAACAATAGTCTATAGTCACACCTTCCGACAGAGAAAAAGCATGTCACTAAATTCCTCTGCCGGTTCAGTTACACAGTGCTGGTTTACAGATCGATAATAGCCTGCCAATGACAATGTCTGTGCTAATGCCTCAGCCCGCTGCTGCATTCTCCCTCCCAAAGCCCTTTTGGCAACCCCTCCCTCTAATTACATATGCATTCTTTGTTTTCTCTCTGTCGATTCCCTGCAACAAGCTTATGACAAGGGCTAAAACGCTTTCATTCCCTCATTTCACTTACTGCCAATGAATAGATGAAATATTCATTCAGTTAAGCCGAGAATGCCAACTTGGAGACCTAAGTGTGACGTGTGCTAATACTGAAATGAGAGGTTGTGTAATTGTGTGCTTCCTGCTGCATCATAATCATGTGCTTGTGTCTGACTAATAGCATTTGCAGCCAACTAGTACCTGGGCTTGCGCAGATAGATGCGAAGAGAGGGTAGAGGAGGGAGGTAGAAGAAATTAAGAACAAAAGAAAGATGGAAGACGCATGAGGGGGGACAAAAAGGAAACAAAGACGTGACAAGAAAGCGGAAGGAATATATTTCTGTGGGTATGAATTATTCAGACATTTCTAAGAAGCAACCACATTATTGGTGCTGTTGTGCTATTGCATCTTCAGTTTGACTTCTCTTTTGATTTTCCACTCAAATTGCTATGTGACTAAATCTGTCATGGACTACTAGTTATGTTTCCTGAACCCCCACCCCACCCCACCTCCCAAAAAAAAAAAAAAAAAGAAAAAAAAGAAGAGAAATTAATGCAAAGGTCTCTTTAGAAATCCAATAGAAGCAAGTTGTCACTATAACAACTTTGTAATTTGGGAGTCATCATGAACTGCAACTATAATTTAAACCCTTAAATTAAAAACAAAACAAAACAGATAATGTAGTAGTAATAATCTCATCTTTTTGATCTGTGACAACACTTGAAAAAAACACCTTTAATGTTGTTCTAGTCTAGTCCAGTGATTGACAGTTAGGGACTTTTCACTCTGTCCTTTGATCAGCAGCAGGTTGACAAGGTGCAACACACCCAGATCATTCTACTTTGATTGCTGTACGACAAATGCGCGCGTACACACACACACACACACACACACACACACACACACACACACACACACACACACACTTTTTTCATGATACAAGCTAATCAAATATTAAATATTTTCACATTTTAGTTTCGTGTTTTGTATATTATTATTATTCAAACCCAGCTCTGTGCTACAGTTCATAAATTTGCAATAACACAAACAGTAGGGAACAAGGTAAAGAAAAATCACTCTGCTACAAAGCCTTCAGCTCTCCACTGTTGCATCCAGCAGGCTTTGTGTTCGCCACCTCAGCTGTGAGCCTGTGTTTGTCTAACAGAGCTGTGCCAGCAGTGAGGCATTGTATGTTAAAGGAGGCATTTAGTGTGCTTCTGTATGTGTTTGCACATGCTCACTGAAATTTAATTTATTTGGAATTAAAGTTGTGGAAATAAAGACATTTCAATTTACTTTAAAGGCTCATAAGTGCCCCTTTATTTAATGTAAATATAACTAAATAAAAACTAAATAGTATGTAGTATGTATATAGTAGTATGCACTGCATGTTTTCGAACTAATGGACATATTGTAAGTAAGAGTTACACACTCTCAGCAGGTGGAGTTTCGGTGGGCTTTAATAATGGCCAATCACTTCAGCTCCTGTCTTTGCCTTTTAAAGCTACAGACAGTTTCCTAATGGGCTGAGAAGAGAGTCCAGGCCGGCTTGAGATAAAAGCGAGCTTGTCACAAGGCTCACATATGCATAGTACTTAGAGCTGAAACGATATATTAATCAATTAGTGCATTGACAGAGAACCAGTTGGCAGCTATTTTGATGGAAATGCAAAACAGTCCCTTGTTCCATCTTTTCAATTGTGAGGTTCTGCTTTGCTCTGATGTTAGTTAACTGATTATATTTGGGTTAGACTGTTGGACAAAACAGGCAATGTGAAGATGTCCCATAGGACACTTAAGGACATTGAATTTTTCTCTATTTTGTAACATTTTAAAGACCAAACTATTAATTATTTGATGGAGAAAATAATCTGCAGATTATTGAAAATTATTTTTAGTTAGCCCAACAGTACAGCACGTCAAACATGATAATATACTCCAAATATGTTTACAAGAGAGTGATAATTGTGCATTTAGGCTACAACTACAGTAACTTGTAGTGGCTCATTTAAAGGCACAGTTTTTGAATACGGGCTGTGGGCTTTTCTGGGTAGATTGAGCGTTTTGATACTTTCACAGTATTTATATAGTACCTCGACCTGCTTTATAATAATAAAAAAGACATTGTAATCTCACTTTATACAATATGGGACTTTAAATGTCTAGTAATGTAGCTACTGCTTCTCAGCTTGTTTTTGAAAATGGCACCTGCATTTGAGCCAGTTTTGCACCTGCAAGAGTCCTATAAGCATTGCTATCATATCAGCAGTACCTACACTGCAAATATATTTAGGGCTCCTGCTTACTATACACATAATGGTAAACAGGTTTGAATACTGTATGGACTTCATTTTCAGAGCAAAGGGCTTGTGTCTGGAGAGCTTATTGTGCTGAGGTAGAAAGAGTAGTGCGAGAAACAGCTGATTCCTCCCAGTCACTTGGCAAAGGAGAGAAACTGGGCCAGTGGTTGTATAAAGGGAAGTAGGGAGGTAGAGGAGAGAGAGAGAGAGAGAGAGAGAGAGAGAGAGAGTTCATAGAGTGAAACACACACACACACACACACACACACACACACACACACACACACACACGCCCCTTTAAAAACTGAATTTTTATATTCACTATACAAAGCCTAGGCAATTTTACAGTTGGACTGAGCGTACCTATACTTCAACATTAATGATGATGTTATGGTAGAGTTTTAGAGACTCCTAAAGATGAAAGACTATCTTTGTAGCTCTGCAGATTCTGTATACCAGCTGCTGGCAATCTCTCTGCAAGTACATTTTTTCGGGAGCTTCTCATTAAATTTATGAATGCTTGAAGGAAGTCAGATCTTCTATTCTCTCCATCTGTATTTTTGTCCATATGGGAGAAATAAGTTCTTTTCTATCGTCTCTCTCACTTCTCCTGACGTCACTCGGCTCTGCTTTTTGATTTTCACGCGGAGAGAGTTTGCTGAGGAAGCAGCACTTGCATACATCAGCTATCTAATCCATCTCTTCTGAATTCGTCAACACCAGTGGCACGTTTTCACCTAACACTTAAGCTCCCCTTTGCTTTCTGTCCTCCGTGCTGCCACCTGAGAGTGAGAGCCGAGCAAGAGAGATTTAAGTCGAGGGTGGGAGGATGTTGTTAAAAAGGTCAATGCCACACCATTAGCTGTGCTGAGTGGAGGAGGGAGTGATAAATAAAGAAATAGATAAATAAAAATAGGCCCAGGTAGTTAGCAGCGTAATGAGACAGCTGCGCCCATCAGCAATCGATGAGCTCCAGAGACAGTAATCACTACAGCTTCCTTAACAGTGTTTTAATTGGATGTCAGTCATTTACACTGCTGCTGCAATAACCCATCCAGACAGGCTCTACTTGCTCGTGCTTGTATAAGAAAGACAAAATGATCTAGGTGTGTGTGCGAATCTGTGACCCTAGATGTGTATAATTAAATAATGTGTCCTTTGCATGTGTGTATATGAGCATTTGCACCCAGGTGTGCATCAGCGTGTGTGTGGCAGCACTCGCCATTCATTGGCATTGATTTTTCCAGGAGGGGCTTTTCTCCCCGGTCTGCGTTCCTCTCAACACAGCCCCCCCCCTCCTCTTCCATTGCTCTTTGGCGTGCAAATAGCTATAATTTCACTCTCATGGTCTTGGTCACTATGGGCCCTGCCCTCCTGCAGTGTAAAAGATGGCAGTCATCGATCAGGGCATCTGGACGCCTGCCCTGCCCCTCCTGCTGAAGGATCCCTCTGTCGATGGGAATCTCAGGTAAGTTACGATTACGCTGGCACGGCTTTCAATTAACTTGCAGACTCATTGCCTGCCAGTGCCTTCCTCCCCCTCCCCCTCAACATATTTCTCAGCTGTTAGCATCGAACCCAACAGCCACACTTAGGCCTTTTTATAAGTATCGCGAACAGATCTAAGAGAAGGTTGGTTTTTGTATGTATGTCACGAGTGAGTTGTTTTCAGTTAGAAGTGACTATTCAGTGACAGGCTCTAGTTTCCATTTCTAAAAAAAAACCAAAAAAAAGAAAAACACCTCTTTCACCTTAGATGGTGATTATCATTCACAACCACCATAAAGTTATAATCATAAAAAATAAAAAATGTCTGGCCTTTTTCTATGGAACATCTTATCATAAATGCACAGCCGTTGTACTGTAGACGTGATTGCTCAGGAGTAATCAGACTCATAACCAGTGTCACCTAGACAGGGTACCATTTCCTGCAAAGTCACTGGGTGGAAGGAATAATACCAAATGTGATTGTCCCTGCTGAGCACAAATCCTAGTTGCTGTTTCTGTGCTGCATGACAAAGTAATTATTTGAAGACTGCGTTGATTTAATATTGAATGACATGAGAGATGCTGTATTGAATCAAGTTCATTATGTTAGACACTTCTGTGCCAGGCAGTGTTCTCTGTCTGTCCCTGACATGCACACAAGCTCATATCCCCTAACCCCCCCCACAGGTAGCACATACACTAGTTAAATCATATCAGTATCCCCTCTGGAGAATATTTTGTTATTACTAAAATTGGCTTTTTAGAAGAAAAAAAATGCAATAGTAAAAAGGCCGAAATTAATCAGGCAAAGACGACAAACAACCAAGCAAAGAAATGAGGAAAATAAATAATAGAACGCTTCACAGCTGGTTGCCAGCAAAACTGAAACCGAAGCTGCAATTAATATTCCAAGACCATGGCTCAACAGACACCAATTATTTGAAGTGCCATTGTTTTTTTCCCACCACTGAAGTGGCTTAATCATCTTAATGTCTTTGGGAAGAAGCTTGAAATATTTTTTTATTTCCTTCAATATAATAGGACCAGAGATGCACACAGAAGCACATTAGGACCTGATTACCCCAATTTTCTTCCATTTCCATTCCCAATCCTACGTCTCCCCCTCCCTAAAGAAACCCCAAGATCCTGTCATTTTGCCAGGCAGCTGTTTTTTGGCAGGTTTTCTTGCCTTCTTTCTCTCTCCCTCCCCCCCCTCTCTCAGGCACTAAGCCCACTGGGCCCAGTGGGGAAGATCTAGCAATCCGAGTAATGTGAGCATAATAATACCAACAAAACATCTCATTCCACGTCTAATTTAGTGTAGTGGCTGAGCCGCTGTGTGTGGGATAGAAGACAATCCTCTCTGCCTTCTTCCTCCACTACAGCCTGTGACTGGCTTTTCTAAATAGGCTTTTATGGCAAGAAAATAGGATGGATGCATGCAGCTATGCCTTGGCGTACAACAAAGACAAACCCCACAGTGATTTTTAATTCTCAAGAGCATTCATTACATTTACATTACATGTCATTTAGCTGACGCTTTTATCCAAAGCGACTTAACAATTGCTATATTTAAGAGGTTGCACGCCTCTGTAGCAACTAGGGGTTAAGTGTCTTACTAAGGGACACATTGGTTGATGTATTGCAGTGGGAATCGAACCCAGATCTCCCACACCAAAGGCATTTGTTGTATCCACTGTGCCATCGCCACCACTACCACCTGGTACCATTCTAATGGTACCGTTTCAGTTTGCGTGACCCTTCTTGCAGAAATGAGGCCGTGAATATAAAGTCTACCTGATTTCAGAGCCATTTTAGGTTACTGCATTATGAGAAAAGCCAGTGGCATTGTAATCAAATGCTTTTATGGCTTCTGTTTCTGAATTCCAGCCCACAGGGTCCCGATTTCATCAGCTATATTACAGCTCGCATTACTTCAGAAAAAAACAGTGGCCCACATTTTAAGTCAGTGCTCTCTTTATGAGCTTCTTTTGCCCTGAGCATTGATATCATCAGGTTTTTTAATGCATCTCTATTGTCCATTTCCCTTGTAGTCATAGAATTTGAATCAAGGATTTTGATTTGGTATAGTTTTTGCCTCACTGCATTAGGCTTAGGCTACTACAAAGCTTTGCATTTATCAAGAGTCATATTTGTGATCATTTGTGGGCATGACTTAGTAATTTGTACCCTTAAATTACCTAATTTGTTCCCTAAATGTAACAATTAGTGCTTATGAATTATTCAAAATATAAATAAATAAATGTTATCCTTCCGTAGTAATTACAAGTTGCTGACTGCTCAATTAACTGTAAGGCTAGCAGCATACATCAAATGATCAGATCCCTCTTTCAAAATATAAGTGTTAAATCATTTGAAGAAAAGATTGTTAATCAGTGTGCACAAATGATGAAAAATCTCACCCTCACATGCAAGGCTTTGAGGCTTTTACATAAAAAAGGCTGACATATACGAGTTTTAAAAATGTATGCAAATGGACAGATTGCCACAAAACAAGGAACACCACATTTGCAGTGATATCATGATTGGTGTATTAACAATATGTAGAATGGAAACCTAGGGCCTCATTTATCAACCGTGCGTACGCACAGATATGTGCGTATGTAATGCGTAAGAACATTGCCACACAAAGTGTGGAATTTACCAACTTGTACTTACACTTAGGAATGTGTGTAAATATAAGCACAGGTCTGGCCATGCTTACGAACAGAATCTAGTGGTAGTGTAAGGTATAGAAGTGGAGTTAATTCATATTTGAAAGGTGTAAGGCTCAGAATTTAATATAATTTATATTTGAGTTAATTTACTAGAAATGTAATTACAATGTTTAGTCAGTTAGTCATTTACATATTTATGTTACACAATTATTAGTTACATATTTACATGTTTACATATTTAACACAGTCAGGATATTCTGTTGAATCTGCCTCTCTGATTCCCTCATGTTTACCTCAGTCTAAGTTCTCGTTTCTGATTGGTTAGTTCAGTCACGTGGAAGGTCCGAACAAGGAAGTGTTGTTGTTGTGAGTGGTGTTCAGTAAAGTACCGCTTGAGAAAGTCATCCGTCTCCATCCTGCTGTTTATTCTCATAAAGAGTGATCCACCACCACATACCGAACCCTCACGTTACAGTAGAATAGCGATACTACAAATAAAAAGCATGCAAGAGTGTCACAGTATGCATAACACAATCAACATCCACATATGTCCTGTGTTTCCTTTTATTAGAAAACACTCAATAAGTCATCTGTCTAATTTTAAACTAAGCCTAATGGGTGTCAAACCCTATAAAATACAGCTGTGAGAAATTTTTAAAATATACAGTATATATATATATATATTTATTTTTTTTTGTACTTAAGCACATACTAAATTTCATTCATAAGACAGAATTTAGAACATTTTCCACGTGCTGTTGATAAATGAGGCCCCAGGAATTCAGGAAGAGAAACCTTCTGTTGGTCCACCATTTTTGTTCCCCATCTGCTTTGTTAGCACTGAAGAGCTCACACTTCCAAAGCCCTAATTAAATCTCAAACCCAAACGCTAATTATCCAGCAAAAGTATAACCTTCCCTCACCTCCCAGTGTGCCACAGTCAAATCCCTGAAAATACACACACACACACACACACACACACACACACACACACACACACAGACAGACAGACAGACAGACAGACAGACAGAGAGTTATTCCCTTCCTGTCCCAGGTTGTCATGGTACCTTAGCAAATCACAAGGTGTCTGGAGGAGGCGTGTACCCGGTGTGCTCTCTCAGCAGTCAACTGAAAACAAAGCCACTTAGCATTCAACAACACAGGTGACAATCACATGAAAAGATCAGCCACTTAGGAAGACACCCAGGGTTGGCTTTTGGATGCAACACAGTATGACTGTACTGCACATTTTGCTTTCATAAAGTACTCAGACATCATGGGTCTCATTTGGAGAGACTTTGTGATATTTTGGACCTCGGTTAACAAATGTCAATCAATTGCAGCTAAGGTTTGTAAACCCAAGGTTAGTCAGCAACATTCTCTATAAAACTACTGATTTTGACATAGTGGATCCATTCAAATTGAATTCCCTGCCCCTCAATCAGGAAGCCATTTCATTTTAGGCAGTGCGAAATAAAGATAACTTTTTCCCCCATAGGCCCATACATTTGTCTGACTTTAAGCCAAAAGCTGGTTAGCTTAGCGCATAAGCTTTAAAACAGCTGGAGACAGCTAGCCTGGCTCTGTCTGAAGGTCAGAAAACCCCCCTACCAGTACAGATTAAAAAAACCAAGATATTACATTACATTACTCATCTCTGCTAATAGCCAGTGGTACTTGCTCAACTACTTCTGCCTCTTTGGATTATTAATAGTCAAACTCATGCATAGTTAATTGCACCATGCACATAGGTTCACACTATATGCATATAAACATCTCTTATTCTTAATTTCTGGCACAATTAACAGCTCATTACCTTGTTGTGGCACGGGGCACCTGGAGGGAAGGGAGTCCTCAAGACAGAGGCTCAAAGGGCCCCCTCAACCTCTGCATACTAATTCACATTCATATTTTCACTTACGCATTCACATACATATGCTACATTGTCTTATTTATTTATTTTGTCCTTCTCACTTTACCATTTTTTTCATTCTTTCTTCTAGTCCTCCTGATTCTGTCACATTTTCCTTTAGTCTTGATTGTTGACGTTGTCGTCGGCGGTACATACGTTGACACGTCTTTACTATTTTCCTCTAGGTGCAACAACAACTTTTGGTCCGTGTTGCAAATGCAAAAAATGCAGTGAAGTTCCTATAGTTAAGGGCGACCCCTCCCCAAAATTTCCCCTCAAGCTGTGGCTTGTGCTCTCACTGGCTCTTGGTTCTCCCAGATAGGTCCAGATACTTAGCCTGCTAGGTATCTGGAATGCGTCTAGAATTCACTGGCAAGCCTCTCTGCTCACGTCTTTGAACAGTTCACACACAATGTTCAAACGCCGATTTGCGAGCGCTGAGCCAATGCCGATTTGCCTCTGATCTGGGGCTTTTGTCTGGAAGCTCCAAAAACTATTGGAAAGTGGAAAATTAGGGCTAAAGTTGTGTAGTATGAACTAGGCATAACTAATGCTGCTGCCAGGAGCTCATACAATTGATACAAGATCAGAGAAGCTGTCCAAGGTCCTGAAAGTCCCCTCAGTAAGCCCCAGTGCCCAGCCTTCCCAAATCTGGCATTGCAACCATCAACACAACACTAGCCGTGTCAATCTGCGGGTGTGGACAAGACAAATGCCAACACCACCATTTTTCATTCATCATCTGGTAGAATTAATTAATATTTGCTAAATATAGGTCTGAATTATAAAAAGAAACATACAAAACACCCAGAGCTTTCAATCATTTCTTCATAAGAGAGATTCCTCTATTAAAAGCATTTTCCTTTTAACATACTCTTGACTCACTTTCAGGGGAGAACAGGAGAGGGCAGTAAGTAAAAGTTTTCCTTAGAGCCTGCTTTGTCAGTTTTCTGCAAATAAATTATTTTTTTGCCCTATCTGTGTTATTTATATTCAGTAACAGCCAAGCAATCAATCACAGTACATTGGAATGAAACACCCGCTGCGTTCAAAGCTTATTGTTTTCTTCCCCCCCAAACGGTTGCAAAAGGATTTCTGCAAATTATCAACCATCCTCGTCACACTCTGGATTATTAATTTAAAGTGAAATAAATAAATGCTGATGCAAATTACTGCAAAGGAAATATTTTGCTGTTGCTACAAATTGCTAGAGGCTAAATGCAGTTAGTCTCCACTAAGTATCACCTTAAAACAACCCTTGACTAAAATATGAAATACTAACATAGCCCCATAAATGTAAATGTGGAAAAGGGTATTACTTATTTATTTATTTTATTGTATTCTTTTTTTTTACAATTATTCCCAGTATCACCACATGTCTTTCTCTCACAGCTCTGCAACTATTCACATGCCACCAATCCTTTCGCTCATCAAGAACAGAGCAATACAACATGTCCATTGAAAAAGTTATTGATACATGCCTGGTACTGGGTTGTCATAAGGAAAACTGCTTGTCAAGTTCAAGTTATTTCCTGCTACAATTCATTTCAATGGACATTATGGAGCAGAAATACTCAGTTTTGTCATCCTATGTGCAGGACATTCTAAATTACTCCAATAGCTATATCACATTATCTGTGTGCAAACATAAACTCCAAGGCAACATGACGCAACACAGCAGTCACAAGCCCACTGACTGATGTATCTCAGCAGTAACTGACGTTGCTTTAGATGATGCTTGACTGGAAAGGACATCTCATTTCACAAAGTACATGTAGTCGTTCTTTGTGTTTTTTCCCTTTGCATTTCTTCCTTGTTAAGTAGAAGGAGATGTGAAGCTACTGTAGGAAGGGACCAAACTGAGGGAAATGACTGTGAAAGTGTTGAATTGCTGTGACAGGATATTTCAATTCAGTCGCTGTCCATGGTGCTAAGCCTACAGAGTCCCACTGAGATAATATACACTTCATTAATTAACTATCACATGACACACTGGTAATTGATTAAAGGAGGATTCCAGGACTTAATTAAATTACAGCTACAATATGTAGGAAATTATATTATTATATTATAACAACAACTGTAAAGTAAAACCACAATGATTTGCCCTAGTTTTCCCTCTTGGATATTTTTTTACATAGCAAGTGCTACAAATACAAAACTGACTCACTCAAAGTCCCTTTTGCAAATGTCATATTACCACTTGAGGTAGTTCCGTGTACGTTGCAAAGTGCTTGTGCTTGCAGTATAACTTGTGGTCTGCTCAAGGACCTACAGTAAATATAATGGTGTCGCTGGTAGCCCCACGCTTTTGTGGACAAACTGAGCTTTTTTCAAATTGCACCGTTCCCAGAGTCCTCTGTGCTGTTTCAGATCGCCCCTCTCCACCGCTGAAATGGAAACCTAGTTTGCAGCTCGCACGCGGCTCAGGTCATAGGTTGTCTCTCATTTTCTGAGCAGATTCATATCTCAGTGTTAGCCCTCCTGAGATTCCTCTTGCCCACTCTGCTCTGTGAAACCTTTCTTAGAGGAACCCTGTCTCCACCGTTTGACCTTCCTTTCATTACGCTCTGACTCCCAAATGTCTTTCTGTTAAGAGTGCAGGCTTCGGGGGTGGTGATCCACACCCTTGCTACGCGACATCTTCACCCCATCACTCCCCCTTAATTAGGGGTGAGGATATACATGGGAAGACTGCTATCAGTGCCATAATGCAGTAGACTTACTATACTCGATTTCATCGAATTGCATGGAACCCATTGTTCAAAGACATTGTTAATTGTGCACTGCAGTTCTCCCGAGTTTAACTCCTAGTAATGTGCTGAATGGGCACTCAGCCTAACCCTATAATCCTCTCTCACTGCAGCATGTACTACTTCCTACATTCCTCCATCCCTGCTCATGTTTAATATCAAACAACGCTTTATTTGTGTTGCCGCGTGAGGTGCAACACACTGCTACAATTCACATCATCGGCCTACTTATGTGAGGAGAAATATCCACCTTCATTATGCATAGGACTCTTGACAATCCCCTCCTAGGATTAGGTACGTGTGTGACAGTGCGGGCGTAAGCAGGCAGGCAGGGCTCAGTCGAAAATGGGGAAAGGAGGAAAATATGCAAGGTTCTACATTCCCCCCCGCTCTGTCTTCATGCTTTCCATCTTATGCTTCCCCATCTAGTGTATTATACATTAAACTGTAAGTAATGACACACCTCAAGTATATTGTAGTCAGCGATAATAAGAGAGCCTCAGGGATTTTTGGAATAGCTGCATGCACAGGCATATACAAATGTATAGACAACCCACGATGCATCTTGTCTTGCTCTGTCTGGCTTTTTTTATTCCTGGTAGCTGTTGGTGTGTAATGGGATGGTACATAGCACTGTAATGACTAAATATTTTTTTTGCCATGCATTAACAAATATAACATGACTGCACCAGCTGGTGTTGCACATGAATGCTGATTGTCTATGGGAAAGGCTGATTTTCCCTACAAAAGTAATCAAATCAGGAAAACCTGTGTACCTAATTCAGCTCAGATGTATATGCTAATGCATACGCTGAAGTCCGTTGCAAAGTGTTTTTAAATATCACCATGCTTATGCTCTTTTTCCCCTCTCTAGTTCCATTTTATACAGGAGTTACAGTACAAGACACATAGAAAGAAACATAATTCCCCCTGCTAAAATGAATTAAGCTTATACGATGTTGACTTCTTTTCTGTGAAAAGTACATTTTTGACACTAGTTAATTCAGTCAGACTGGAGGAACGCAGACACGTCTTCCATAATGGATTTACTTTGCCAAAACTGTGGGAACCTTTCATGTTCTAAGTGAAAATGAAGATCTTGTATTTTAACACCTTCTTGAGATTTTGCCTATAGATGAACTTTTTCTCGCTCATTATCACTGCATAGATGCTGTCGCTCTACTCTCTTCACAGCTCCGAGCGTGAGAGATTTCATTAAAGTAGCTGCTTAATTATGTAGGTGTTGAAATGTAATTAATGAAAGGGTAGAGCAACTCCATTACATTTTTGACACTGGCAGAGAAAAAGAAAGAGATCTCGTTTTAGCAGAGCAATGTCCCTTGAACATCTCCAACCCGTGTCTAGCCTATAGTACCTGTCGTTTCGGTTGCTAAGCTTACACCTCACTATCGATCATCCCTAGCAGTGTCAGAAGAGTTGACAGCAAGATTCTCCTATCCCCAAGACTCAGAGTCTCCCTCAGTGAAAAAAGAGCAGTGACAAAGAGTAAAAGCCCTTCTTTCTGCTGAACGTTTCTGCCATTGAGTCTGCATTGAATAAGAAATGTACACAGTATCCCAGCTTTCCTAATGCTCTCAGTCTGTACACACATCGTCTTCATCATGTAAGATAAACAAGCATCATGTATGGATAAATTCTCAGCTTGTAGGCAAGGGTGAGCATTATGTCTCTAATTAGTTAAGGGCCTGTATTTATAATGCGTCTCAGAGTAGGAAATCAGTCCTAACTGGTCAAAACGTTTGGGCCTAGGAGTAAAAGTATTTTATCAACTTTCTTAACTTTGGAAAGAAGTCATATCTCAGCAAATACTCGGGAGTGTTACAGAAGTGTCCTAACCTGCTACGATGCAGGCAGAGACTTGCACACACATTTCGTAGGAGGAGAAATGTTCATAGATGAAAATTACGTTAATAAAAGATACAGTTTGGGAAAAAAGTGAATATGTTTTCTAACTGACTTTGTGTGGGAGGCAAAGGACAACATTAAAACAGTTGTTTTTTAAAACAGTTGTTTTACTAACCAGAGGTCCTTCAAAAATTCAAAAACAGAGATGGAGAAAAAAATGCTGCTTTGCAACAGTGATGACAACCAACAATTTCAGTAGTAATAAATCAAACTTTGATGGTCTCAGATAATGTGCTAATCATATTCACAAGCTGCTTCATGCAAATCATTATTTATCTATTTAAAATGACAGATAGTGGAGCAATAATAGTTATATAGATAAATAATAGATATGTTCATATTGTTATGGTGTATTTCCCAAAGAGTGGGTGACAAAATGCTCTCCCCCCCTTATTTATGTGTTTACTTAACATCTACTATTCAATTGATTAATTGGTAAATGATGTTATGAGATTTAAGCTATGTATTCATTTTAGTATCATATATTTACATTTATTAGCTAGACAGCATAGTTACCTGTAATTTATGCAATAGAGATAGAGTGTATTTTCTGCATTTTTAATATTACCACTGTCTAATATATCAAACCGCAGCTGTCAGAAAAGCCACATTCCGTCATCATATTTTTTTTTAACTTTTTTACTTACTTAGTGGCTGGGAATGTTGTAAACAGCGCTAGGAATACTTTATTTTCAGGATTCTTTCAACTTTCAGCACATTCCAAGAAGTGATTCTGAGGAAAATACATGAAGGTGGAGTTTACATCTAGTTACACTATGTACTGTACATGCACTATATGTTGCAGACTGGACTGAGAAAATGCAGGATCAAGGATCAGGATATCATAATTATAAAGATTTTCTGTCTTTAGAAAATCAAATAAAATTGGCATATCCTTCAAAAGGCTCCTCTGCATGTATGTCTCATGTGCACACAGCCTTGCACAATAACACATACAAATACAAACAAACACACCAGAAACCAACCCTAGGTGTGTTCCCATCTTCCCGGCAGGTGCCTGACTGGTCAAGTGCCCTGGCGTCCCCTTTAGAGAAACACTGTGTCTCTCACAGTGTACTGAAGTGACCTCCCTTCCAGTAAGCTGGAAACGTAGAACAATGTGAACCACATAAGGACAGAACTTTGACATCTTCAGCACAAAAAGTACAACTTCTTCAAAGTTGGCCTCAAATAATTTTTCCATGTTGCTGCTGCAGCAAATATATACCCAGTATTCATGTATATGATTACGCAGGTGACTAATCCCTCTGAAAGCTGGTGCATGGCGGACTCGATGGGCATGTTGAATCACATAATCATTCACACACAAGGCCTCTTTAGTGCACATCAGAGAATGCTTCAGGGCAACATTTGCCACAGCAGGTTTTGCTTGCATCCCTGTCCCTCATTGGCATGTCCAGCAATGCCAGCAAGTGGCTATTACACAATCTACAGCACCATGATCTCTGAGAAACAGGCAAAGGGACCAGCGGCATGCTGCTGGTGTGTGTCAGAGAGCAAAACAGACGGATGTTATATGACGAGTCTAAAAAAAGGAAAGAACAAAGTTTGTGGATTTCCAGCTTCACTGTGGGATGTTCATGCAGTATTAAACCATAGATGGCCTAAGAGCAGCAGCTCTAGCCAACCAACCGGCCAGCTCAGCCAAGGCTGTGCCACTGACTCCCTTTGATGTTGAGGGGGAGCGCAGAGGGAAGGGAAAGGGGGGTGAGGAGGGAGAGGGTGGCAAAGGTGGGTAGACCACAGCTGTTTTGGCCTCTCCAGCTGACACAGCGAGAGCCAACAATAATTTTTCTCTGTAGTTCTGCACTACAACCCTCATACACCTCCACGCTAGCCACTTTCCCCAACCTCCTTCCGGCCCACTGTTGGGATAGACGCCTGCCTGCCAGACTGCAAATTGAATTCACACACACATATAAATACACAGGTGCAGTAGAAAGTGAAGTAAAAAAAAGGCTAACTGAAGCATTTCAAGACTAGGTGTCTGATTGATTGTAATGTGACTCTGAATCTGTCTCATTCAAGTGAAATGTCTGCCATTGGACTTCACAAATTAGAGCTTTCCAAGTCTTTTTCTCATAACTTGTTGCTAGAGGAAACATTTCCACGAGCCCAAGCTGATGTCACTTGCCTCTTAACATTCGGTATTGAACCATTCTTTACTTTGGGGCATCACTGTATGCAGAACATGTTAGTTCAGTACAGTGACACAAACAAATTGTAGGTGGTGGGACTTCCTTGACTTTATTTTAGAATGGGTCAGTGCTCTTAGCAAGAGTTGTGTTCAGTTGCCCACCAGACTATTTGGCAGCAGGTGAGTATAATCATTCATTTGAATAGACCATCTGTTTAACCCCTACCCTGAACAGCGATTATCCAATAATGGCTTTGTAATTGCAATAATGCACGGCAGTACAGTGGTGTAGCCTACTGTAGCCTGCATCGGACTGTAAAAATAATACTCATTATATAAAGAGTATGGAGGATGGTCTTTTGTAGCCTTTCAAAAACCAAAACCACAAAAGTGCAAGAAATAATTGAACTGTGTGTTTATCTGGTCTGAAGTACGCTGCAAACGTTAGCACGACCAGCTTCAGTAGTAACAGAACTTTACTCCCAAGGCCAAGGAGCATTTCATTAGCTAACTGCATTTTGTGGGCTTACAGGTTATGTTAAAAGAAAGCCTTGTTCAAGATAGCGCATCCACTTAGTAGTATTTCCCCACTATGTGGAAGCTGGTCCTGAATGCTACAATGTCAGCATTTAGGGTAACATTAGTAGCTCTGTCCTGCTCTTTATTAAATCCTGATAGCCATGTCATTTGTAACGTTATAAGTCAAACAATGTCATGCCTGTCACTACCCGATGTGAGTCGAGTGCAGATGTGAGTCGTGCATGCTTAGATTTAAACGGTTTACGGCATAACGTGTCATACCCGATGTTAGTCGAGTCAGACCGGCTCTGGTCGAGTGCAGATGTGAGTTGCGCATGCTCAGATTTAAATGGTTTACGGCATAACGTGTCATACTGAAATTTGTGAAATCCATAATATAATAAACTTTTCTCTTTACATACAATAACAGAAGATGGAAATCATTTCAACAACATTTTAGCTATCTATTATTGTTTGATTGCTAATGTTAGCTCAAAACGCCATTCAAGTGACCGCCTTTGTTGTGTTTGATTGCTAACTTGTAGCTAGCAGTCATTTCAAAAACGTTTTAGCTATCTATGATTGTTTGATTGCTAACGTAAGCTCAAAACGCCATTAGCATCTTGTAGGCTACTTGTCGCAAAGTGACGCATGCATACAATGATGTTGAGGTTCGGTAACCTTCGGTGAGTTCCGTAATGGCGGCGGAGAAAGATGTGAGCGAAGCCATTTGTTCCGTTGTGGCAACGCTGCTGTATATCCAGAAGTTAAAGCCCAAGCAAGAACAGTCTTTGCTGAGTTTTGTTGGTGGCCATGATGTTGTGGCACTCTTTCCCACGGGGTTCGGAAAAAGTCTGTTTTTCCAGCTCGCTCCGTTACTGGTGGAGGAGTTTGCTAAGGCGAACGCTAGCGATGCTAAGCCAACGTCACGACCAAACGTTAGCGATTGGTTATGGCAGATACAGAGTGGCTCTGGGCAGATCCAATAGTTTTAAACTTCAACAGAGCATCCACCTTCAAGGAAGTTAACACTTATCAATGGAGAGTGGCCAGACTCTCTGTACAAATGAAATGTGCGAGAGTCTGGTAGGACCAAGGGGGTAAGCGTCTGTCAACCCTTAGATCCTATGGCGCCATTTTGATGCTAACAAGCACTCACACGCCGTTAGCAGTCTTTGACAGCGAATAACTTTGCATCTGAAGCGTTTAAAGACTTTGTTTGTCCATTGTTTATTTCTAAAGAAACATGTCACTGTATAAAAGGCTCCATTACCTTGTACCTCACGTTATGGCTCCGTAGCAGACGTTTTTGTAAAAATAGGCTAACGATTGTGTCATAACCAAGCGACTTACGGTCGCATAGTAGAGGAATTACCGTATAGTACAGGAGAAGCTCGCAGGCAGTTTCGACTTACATTAGCTGTTTAAGTTTAATTACTAATGTTAACTAGCATTTTAGTTAGCAATAATTAGCCTGTGCCTATGTTATCTTCTTACATATACCTACGCTCTCCGTCTCTGCAAAATTGGGAGTGATTGAGATTTCTCTTGGCACAGCTACCAGAAGACTTACAACTTTCAGACAGGTTGCTCACGTCACATTTACATCGTCTCTCTCAGTTGGAGGCTGCACGCTCAGCGCTCACCGGAAAAGTCCTTCTAATATCCTTCACTGGTCTCCGTCTAGAGCAACGGGATCTGTTGGTCCAGTTTATATACTGTCTATGGGTAGGACCAGACTAGGCATTTTCAGCCATCTCACGGAGCTAGCATAAACTTAATTAGCCACCTTAGCTAGTATCTACCGCTGATTAATTCTGCCAGTGACAATGTCAAGTGTCATTTCACCCAGCAAGATCAATAGTCACTGGCTAGAATCAGAAACCTGCTTTTGTCTACTTCTGTCTAAAATAAAAAATAAACATTGTTTTTTAAAATAATTACTGATTATTAAATCTATATCTAAAGCTAAAGCTAACTGTATTGGACTTGTGGGTGAAGGTAAGGCTCCATAGACAGAAGCAGGTTTGGTAGCATTGTGCATAAAATCCCATGTCTGACACCAAAGCATCAGGATAATGCAGGTTCAGTGAGATTAATGACATGGCTCGTTTTTCTGCTTTGATTAGGAAAGGCACCATAATCATTTTAATGTATTAATACAGTCAAAGATCTCATGTGAAATTTTGTCGAATACTAAATGTAAAGCTATTACTGTATTTGGTCAGGAGCCTAATGGTTAATTGTGGGTTGTTGTAATACATGTATGGTACTCTAAGTTACCTCTGTCTGTATGAGATCTCCCTCCACTTCCAGTGACTAACATGAACCGTATGTTATCCCACCCCTACGCTTTCCTCCCTGCACTGAATGGGTGTCTGATTCATACTGTTCTGTGTGATTTTTTAAGCATATCTCCTTTTAAAAAGAAACCCTACTCTTTGAAGTCCATTTTTAGACGCCCTGCGGATTACACTTGGTGCTCGGTGGAATAGGTTAAACATGTCCAGATGTGCTGTGAAAAACTAAATGAACTGGAGACAATTTTCGTTGTGATCCATAGATAATTCTCAACTTTTTAATGATGCCCCTTGGCTCCTCTGAAACATGAAACACCTTCAGGCATTAGTACCGTTAGAGCACAAAGGGAAAAGTCATCTTTGTAATAGTGAACGCTCATTTCCCATGGTGTTCAACAGTACCTTTACAAAAATATCATGGTGCTTGGGATTTATGTCTTGCATGTCCCTGTGCCATTTTGAGTATGCAAAAACTTACAGTAGATTTTAGAAAATACCTATACAACTTCTCAAGGGACTTGTAACTGACTGGTGTGACTCATTGTGTGTCTGTATCAGCAATATTAAAGTTTGTGGGACAGCTATGATATATTTACAGGTTTGTTTAGATATTGCATACATTTTCTAGCTATTGCCAGTTTAGGATTATCTTCAGTTCAGGAAGATCATTTGTTTAAATGTATGTACTTTGTATAAGGCATTTTAACTCATTGGTTTCCACTCATTCACATATCATATTAAAATAATTAGCAGACTCTTGTTGTGTTTGAGTTAATGATCCATCATAATGAACATCAAGTCGGCATTATTGATTTACGTCACATTATGAAGTAACACAATGCAACTGGCTAATTGATTTTGATATAGAAATTAATAAAAAGAAAACAACGGCTGCCTGGAATGCAAGGAAAACATACCTCAAAATAATGTAAATCCACATTAATATAAAATAGCGACAAAGACGTAAAGTGATTTGTGATTGGAATCACAATAGGTTAAGAACGGTATATAATATGCAGGCTAAAAACAGTGGGACAAAGAAAAGAAAAAATACTTAAGTTCACCATCCAGTTGTTCTAGGATATAAATGGCCTGTCAGTGTTACCCATTTGTCAAACAAGGACTTCAGTGACCCACTAACCTAAAAAGTGCAATACTTTGTTTTATTTTAGGCCTATTCATCATTTTGTAAGAGTAAGTATACATTTCACTCATTTGCCAAATGGTCTACAGTTCATTATGAAATCAAACTCTTGTCAGTGGGCTAATGAAACTGAACACATTTTGAAGCAATGTCTCAGACTGCCCATCACAATGACAGTAATATCATAACATTTGCATCATCCGAGCACATTTGTTACCACTTTGGACTCATTAGAGTGCACAGCAACAGCCAAGTATCTGTCAGTGAAGTACTAGCTTTAGATAGATTTAGTTGTCTTTTTGATGTAATGGGACTCTATCTGAATGCTTCTCTGTACAGTGGGTGAGACGCCACAATGCAATGTTGGTATTCTGGCCAAGTTCCTCTTTGCCATCCCAGGAGGAAGTTCATGCATAATGGATTAATTGTTGCTCACATCCACATGTAAAAGGCCCACAGGTTAGTATTCTTGCAGTCTCACACCGCTCAATAGGTCACGCAAATGGCCACGCCCAGCAATATCACTGCAAATCTATTGAAAATAGATCAATTAAGTCCACAAGTGCTCTACAGCCTCCAGTGAGTGACTGCTAAAGAGTCGTAATAGGCACCTTTTGAGTATTCCCTGTTGCTGATATATATTTAAAATTGACACATGCACTCGGTGTCACACACACACAAACGTAAACACACACACACATAATATGTAAAGGCCAGGGTCCCACTGGAGAAAGACTTTGTGAATGTCAATGCAATTCAGCGGTGACAGCAAGCCGTGTCAGCACTGAAATGGGCCCTATGTTGAGCGGAATGTAATGACTCGCAAGACAATCGTAGTCGAATGTGGAATGGCTTCCACTTTGTTGTGACGTGCTGAGGATGGGTGACAGGTGGACTAGCGAGCAAGCGAGCGAGAGCCCTTCAAGGGAGCGTCCTCTTCTCTCCTCTCTCCCCCGAGTGTGTTCCCTTGGAAATATATTTCCACTCCAGCATTTTTATTTATGCCAGCTCCCCTGTTGAATGCTCAGGGATATTGCTTCTGTCTGAACCTGGGTGAGAGGTCGAGCTCTACTTTTCTTGTTATACCTGGATTCTTAGCATCTGGCATTTATCTGCAGAAGACTCAGGCCCCGAGACAAAGCAGCAAATTGTAGTATCTTAGAAGGATAGTAGCAGTGTAAAAAGCCATGTTCAAACAACAGAGAATTTTTCACATCCTCACATCCAGACAGGCCTGAAGAACTGTTGGAAACTCTCCCCCCCCCTTAATATAAACTTCAGTTTTTTTTCTGTATTTAACCCACCCCTGGCAGCACAGAAGCATCACTATTTTATGAAATACTGATTTGTGGCTTCGCTAGGGAGAACGGGGAACCGAAATAAAACATTACTGATATGTCCTTTTTTTGACAATGTAATGTAATGTTCATAGCATTTAATAAAATTTTTTATTATACTGCAATAAATATATGTTGACACCAAATAAATAATTTCTATCAATCCATTTTGTAGACGAGCTAAACAGATATAATATCAACTTACTTGAATCAAATCCCCAACATAAACAACAGTATTTTGTTGTGGATGAGGAAATTGAGCACTACAAATATCATCTCTGCACAACAGGCGCAGCACAAATGATGTTTATGTTACACAGTGCATAAATATTTTTGCTAGAATACATCCTACTCGTGAATGAATAACAACAAAATGAATGCCACATCCAGCCTTTCTGGAGCGCTCTCTAAACAGCACAATTAGACGCTGGGAGATTTGAATCCAATACAGAAAGCCTCTTCATTTCAAACGGCTCTTTGATCACCGTGCTGACAAGAGCAACAATTCAGAACTGGCATTCAAAGTAATAAGGAAGGGGGAGATTTTCTTTAACCATAATTTATGTGTGTGATATGTCACCGTCAAAATGTGGGAGCTGTGAAAAGACTACAAGGACCCCTAGTCGTATATTATAGTGTTATAGTATGGAATTGCAGGGAAGGCAGGAAGTCAAACTGCTGACTAGTCTTTAGACAATGACTAAAACAGTGTCAGGAAATGGCTGTCAGGGGAAAACGGCAGCCATTTTGTGCCCTAATGAACTGATGATAAACATCGGCAGGCACAGGCAAGCAGGCTTGCTAGCAGGCCCATGGAAAAAAGGATGCAGTGGGAGAAAAGGAGTGTAATGGTGATAGCCATGGAGCAGAGAGATGAATCACACAGCTGAATGTTAGAGAAACACAGGGCTGCAGAATTAACAAGCTACTTCCAGTTGTTCCACCAAGAGAGCAGCTTGCGTAGATCAAAGATGGTCATTGTTGCTGCCAAGGACATCTTATCAGAGCTATCTGTTTTTTGGATCTTTTAATTGCAGAAGTTTTCACGGGAGTGCTGAAACAACAAAAATTAACAGGCACATTTAGGGAAATAGCCAGGCCATTTTGTCATTTGCTAACTTTGAAAACTTTGAATAGTTGATGTTTTTGCTTTTACTCCATATTCTATTTGTCTTTTTCTTTTAAACTTCTTGAAAAAAAAAAAAAAATTTAGAGTAGCCTACTAATTATTGGAAGATGAGCATGTTATGTAGTATTGTTTCCTTAATGGCCCTGAAACCTGTTATCTCATTACTTTGAGTGATGGGGTTTGTAAGTTTGAAGAGTTTTTGGTTATTTCACATGAGATATAGTTTTATTTGTGTTTTTGAAGTGAGTGAGGCTTAATTGGGAAAAAGGTAATGTCATGTATGACCATGCTCCAGTTAGAGTTTAGCAATACTTGATTCAAAATGTATTAACAGTTGTGGGGTTATGATCACTATCTGGATTGTTGCTTATTTAGTCACACATTTTAATGTTACAGAGAAACACTGAAGAATTGAAACTATTTTTTTTCAGGGGCTTTATAAAGATACTGCTTTCACATTTTTTCCTAGATAGATAAGCAGATTGCCTGATATTTAGGACAGCAGATACATATATATTTAAAAATAGATGAATGACTCAGTCATGTTTTTAAAGTTGGAGCATCTGGAATCGAGGTTAATGTATTGTACAATGACAAACCTGCTGGTAAAGTGGAGCGTTTAAAACATCAGCCATGCTATGCTCATCTTCGAGCGACTTCATTCAACACACAAAGGCAACCCACTGCTACTTGTTCCCTTCACCCAATGCGTTCTGTGAATGGAAATGTCTTTGAAGTACTCAACCACAGTCAATTACTGTTGACTTACAGTAAAAGACAAATCAATTCCTTCCCTTTCGCTGTCTGTTGCTGACTCCTGCTGAGGCCACACAATGGCTTTTTTAGGGGCACAAAACAGTTTAAGTGCTTTATTTTTCTTCTTTTCAGCAAGGACAATTTGCTGCAGCAGAGCAGTCTCAGAATATCAACAGTCTGGGCCAAAACACTGGCTGCATACAGCATAAGCTCCAAACTCAAGGAGTGATCTGACGTTGTTTTGCCTCCAAAAATGCGCAGCATTTGACTGACACCACCAATGGATTTGGCTTTTAGGCTGTCAGATGGCACCTCCGCTTAAGAACGTGACACAATGAAAGATGTTATATTTTCTTGTCAGTGTGGGTATTAGAAAAAGGAAGTCATGGTATTGAACTGATAGGAACAAGACATCTGCAAATTATACAGTACACTGCTTGCTGTTGCTGACGGTTCGCGTGATGGCTTTCTTTGTGACATATCCATTTCAGTCCATATCCATAACAATTTGTACTCTAATAGATACAATGTCAATATTTTGATCCAGCATGCGCTACAGTAAAAAACTAGATAACCTGTCTAAATCTATTTGCAGAATAAATCTTGTGCCTTCAGTACAATAACAAGATACAGTAAATTATCTTTGCTCAGAATCATAATTTCACTATTCACAAGAACACCCATAACTCTTTCAAAAGAGTGAATGATCAGTCACATAGTCTGTTATAGGACGGACCCGTTTTGGAGTAGCGGTGGGGGTCAGTTAATAGCTCTAAAGGTTGTAAGGTGCATTCACATGTCAGGGCTCTCAGGTAGACCCAGGGGGAGCAGCTAGTGTTAGTCAATGTCACTGGAGCACTTCCTTTGTCTCCCGGTCAGCTGAATATTTCATAAGTTTGGAATAAAGAAGGTGGTGCTCTACTCAGGGCAACTGACCTGTCAGCTTATGCTACCATGAAAAAATCCCTACCCTCTGACCTTCCTCTCCCTCCTCATTACCTGGCCCGAACTGGAAAACACATTCTTCATAATAACATTCATACATGTTACATTTGATTTTTTTCTTTATGAACATATGAGTCAGTTGTAGCCATGATGATGGCAGGCCGATCTAGTGAGATAACAAATTGAATTGCTTTACATTTAGCAATTGATTGCTTCTTTTGTGAGTCACTGTTCCTTTCATTTGATGTTTTCAGGAGCCGGATATTAAGGTTGGAATGCTGTAATGGAGTTCAGTCACATTACTTACAGAGTTGTTGGTACATTGGTTATTGGTAAAGTGCCGCTTTGACGGCCTTATCAAACACTCCACTTATCAAAGGCTCCGTAGAAATTAGGGATTTAACTTTAAAAGACAAAGGATTTTATTTTTATTTTGGGAAATACTAATTATTCGCTTTCTTTGCCTAGAGTTAGATGAGAAGATTGATACCACTCTCATGCTTGTATAATAAATATGTAGCTGGAGCTAGCTGCAGGTTAGGCGAGCTATAGCTTTAAGAGTGGAAGCAGAGGGAAACAGGCTACAGGACCTGTTCAAAGGTGACACAATTCACAGACCCGCATCTCTAAAGTTTACTAATTAACAGCTTATATATCATTTGTTTACTATAATAAATAATAATCCTAAGTATTAAAATAATTCTCATTTAATGTTAGGTTGTGTGTTGGACTACCAGTGGTGGAGGAAGTACTGCATCTCAGTACTTAAGTAAAAGTACAAATAACCAGAGATATATTTACTTTAGTAAAAGTAAAATTGCAACAATGAAAACCCTACTTAAGTAAAAGTAAAAAGTACCTGATTTTGAATGTACTTTTAAGTATTAAAAGTAAAAGTACTTGCAACGATTTATTCTCTTAATGTCTATATTCTAATAATTAAAAAAAAAACAGTATGGGCTGTGGCATTTTAATTAAGTTAGTTTTAGGTTAATTTAATTGTGCTTACCATCTGTGGCCCAGTTTACATTCTGACATACAATTCTGGTTATCTATCAGGGTGATCTGCATTAAGCTCGACTTTGCATTATTTCCCACGGGACAGTGAATGCTGCACACATTTATTTATCAAGAACACACGGGCTTGGACAACAAGTACGTGGCTTCACAGCTGAGGAGGAGAGGGAGTGTTTTTAAGATAAATATACGGGTTGTATATTAACCCTACATGAATGGATGCTTCACATATGACCCAGCAGAGTTTTGGGAGCAGCAGCAGTAACGGGAGAAGCGGTAGTACCGGGAGCGGTACGCGCCTTGCCAATAAATGCTATTGAAGGGTGGGTCTTGGCGTGGCCATAGTGGGATTCGTAATATCGCGAGCGGCACCGGGAGCTGGACAGCCGCTGCTGAAGGCTTCCCTGCAGACTGCAAACGTGTGACGGTCAGGAAGACGTTTTGGCAGGGGGAAAAACTGATCAGAAAATGTAACGGAACGTTGTAGAAATGTAGTGGAGTAGAAAGTATAGATAATTGCTGCAAAATGTAACGAAGTAAAAGTCAAAAGTATGCACTATTGATTGTACTTAAGTAAAGTACAGATACGTGAAAAATGTACTTAAGTACAGTAACGAAGTATTTGTACTTCGTTACATTCCACCACTGTGGACTACTAACCCCCCCCCTGTAAATATACATATTAAACAAACAAGAATGTGTTAATTAGTGAGCATTTGGCACATTTTGTTACCGTTGGACTTCATGCTAAGCTAACTAGCCGATTAGACCTAAGAGTTGAATTGATTTTCTCATATATCCAGGGTTCGATTTGTGAAAAAAGCAGAGGGGGGGATGTTTTTTTATCATGCACAACAACAAAAAACATGCAAGAATGAAATCCCCCTTTCAATACCATGGATATAGTGCCACTCGGCCAGCCATGCCAAAAAACTTATTTATGAACTTCAAAATATATAATTTATTAATCATGTAAAGGGAAATAATCTCAAAACGAAAGAGCACAACGTGGTGTCAACATAAAACACAGCGCTTTCAAGCCGGGGAGCGGAGTTCACTTTGCGGAAAAAACATAATACTTCACCCAGGAAAAGCACGTTTGTTCCTCGGGTGTTTTTACATCCAAACCACGATATTTTTCCTTAACTTAACTAGTCTTTTTGGTGTCTAAAGTTAACTGTCATCGCCGCATGACGCTTACTTTTTCTGGCTAAACTCCACTTCCACAGCCGCTGAAAGGACCGTCATCTGGCGGTGCCTGTAGCCGGCTAAATACTGCCGCTGGTAGACGGCGTCCCGGAGCTCTATACAATACAACCAGCAACTGGCGCTCAGATTTTATTGTTCTATGGCACTATAGACTGCTCTATTTCGTATAGGCTTCGCCCTCTAAGGCTACGCTATTGGGTTTATCCCTTTGCGCATGCGCAGTCGTGAAGATTTTCTTTCCCACCGTTGCGTCCAGCACGGGCTTTCAACTACGTCCACAGATACTGTATATAAACAGAGTGGACCCGCGGTTCATCTCCCAGTTTTTCTTCAAACTAGCAGTATGAAGATCTCTACTTCCAGTGGTGTTCACCTCTGTACCGGCTGCCGGACCTGCTACATCCTGCCGTTGGACCTCCACCCCCGCTGCGAGTCCTGCCTCGGTGCCGCTCACGCCGGCCTGGCACTCACCCCCGATGTCTCCTGTCAGTTCGGCGCTCGCCTGCCATCTAAAGAGCTTGAACGGCGGGCGCAAACCTTTCTGGCTTGTCAGGTTGTCGGGGAGGGGGATGGCAGCTGGGCAGAAGAGGATGTCTTCGACGGGCACGAGTCTGCTGGCTCGCCTCCCTCGGATGACGCCTCTGTCACCGGTTGTTCACGTTACAACGCTTTACTTAGTTTAAAATACTTCTATTTTAGGTATACTGTATAACATATGGTCTAGTGGTGAAGTAGCATTGATCACTTTGAGAGGAGGGGTACATTTTGTAGACCACGCATCCCCCTGGAAAATCGCACCATGCATACAACTGTCAATTCTTTCTTTACAAGATTTACATTTAGATAAATATTGGCAACAATGTGTCCGAAATAGGCCTCACTATAATATGACAAAGGCTGAAGCTGCGTGCTGCCAGCTAAACATTACTGAGAACTATGTGGACTGTGTCAATATAAATACGGCAGTTAAGATTACTTGTGAATGGACACAAGCCTTCATCATCTCTAGTGTGGCTTACAACAGCATTACAGCAGCACAAAATGCTAATCACATTACCAGAAACAGGGAGGCTTCCAACTCCTACACAACACTCCCTTCACAGACAGACCCCCTACTTCTCCCTGCCTACTGGGAAGGAGGCTTTCACTGAATACACAGGAGAGAGGAGGACGAAGCATCCATCCATAGTTGGAGGTGTTTATCCCTTTGCTTTCTGGCATGTGATGTCCCCGGAGCCTCCAGTGTCTCCAGCAAATATAACGAGGTTGGACACTGTTTAATAGTGGGTAGCGATAGGGTGAACAGCACAATGTGTGTCTGTGTCAACACATGACATGTACTTGAACCCGTATTAGCAATGAACCACCCTCCCACACAGCCTACATCATTTAGTTCAGTAGTAAAATTAGAGTAGAATATTATTCTCATTAATTTTTTACCTCTGAACTAGAACTGGCCGTCCCCGGTGGACTCAGTATGTCTATTTTTGCAGTTATTATAATGGTTGTGAAAAGAGTGAAGAGATGAAGTGGGTGAGTATCTAAACCACCTTAATCTATGTTTGGATTTTTGTGTTGACTAAAAAATGAGTAGGATGTTCTCATGTTGGTAACATTGGCCAATTTCCCACCCAGAGATTAGGCCTCTAGACTAAAGGCATCTTTTAAAGCAGTTGAACTCAACTCGGCCCTCTCAAATATGGTTTAGATAACCATAAGGTTTTAGTCTAGTCTTCAATAAACTTATCTGATTCCACGAAGAAAGGTTAGATATATAGCAGGACTAAAAGGCTTAACCCCTTCAACCTTACCAAGATCAGTCTTTACATGCTCATGCTACAGTTGTTCCATCCCAAATAACATAGTCTTGCATATATACCTATCTCCACAGCACTGTGTCAGCGCTGGAGTCAACGAGTATGGTCTGGCTACACTGGCTTATCAATCTGAAATAGTGGAATAAAAACGTTCTGGCTTGTTTGCACTTCTTTAAACCAATCACAATCAAGCAAATATATCGCAGAGATAGTGGAACGAGAGGTACATCAGATATCAGGCTTTATTTCCAGCATTTTACATACGGCAAGCCAGACTATACATAACAGAAAAATACTTACAGACAGAAACAACTTCTTCATTTTGGTGAAATCAGTTTCTGAGATTTTCACATATATTCAAACTCCTTAAAAAAATCCTATAACCGTGTTGTCTGACAGACTAACCCTTTCTCCCCAAAATGACTTACTTATTTTCAATTAGGCAAAATGGTTTTAAGAACATAGCAGTAGCTTATAGTCCAGGACTCCACAGTCAAGTAGAAATACATAAAACTGTATCACACATCTTAAAGATAGGATTAACTATTAGATTAAGGCTTACTTTAGGTTTAATGTGTACCACCAGAAAACTGCCCCTATATGTTGTCTATGACTATAAAACATTCAGTTTGCTGTGTGCAACCATAAGAAAGACCATACAGAAAAATAGACTGTTTCTGCCCAATAAATATTCGTGCCCTTACAAAAAGTAGTGTTATGGACTAACACATGTAGGTATCAATAGGTGCCCTGTGGATTTTTTCTGTAAGCAAACGTTTCTGTTTACATTCAGACACACATTGGCCCTCATTTATCAACCTAACGTAGAAACCAGCGCAGATATGAGCGCAGAAATCATCTTACGACAGGCTTCACGTGTGATTCATGAAACGTTCGTATCACACCAATCAGAGCGTAAGAACGGTCGTACATTGATAAATGCAGCGGATGGAAACGATCGTAATTTAAATATCACGCCCCAATATATTCTCGGTTTTGAGGCCTCGCCCCTACAATTTGCGACATGGAGATACGTAATCCGGCTAAGAAGCGGCACTTTTCAGAGGTGGAGATTGAAACTCTGATGTCTCAGGTTCATTTGCACTAACGTGTGTACTATTTGGCAGCCTGAAAACTGGTATTAAAGGCTGTAGAAAGAATGGGGAATGGAAAGAGATCACTGATGCAGTCAACAGTGTTGCCGTGGTAGCCTAAATCAGACTCCAGCTGAAATCAAATCAGACTAAATCATCCTATCTCAGCCGTATAGCCCCAGTTGGGGCTGTGCTGGACGCTGCTCTCTGGGCATCAAGACCATGAGCCATCTGCTCTTAATCAATCCGATGGAGCGCTCCACCGTGGCCCGTGCGCGTACGTGTGCACTGTTGTACCGGCGAATAGAGGTCTTTTAAAAGAGCCAGATCTGATAAGTGATCAACTGATGACTTCTCCTTCTCCTGTTAAACTGATTATATGCTGCACCGCAAGAGTCCACACTGACTCAAAAACTTGCGTACACGAGTTCAGACCAGACGTGAGATTTTATCGCAGCCTACGCTCACGTTCAAATTGATAAATCCCTTGCTTTGCGTAGGAATCGGCGTACGCCTGTCCTACGCCTGTTTTTGGTCGTACGCACGTTTCATAAATGAGGGCCAATGTGTGTATCCTTAAGGTCCAAAAAAGTAGTTGAGTGCATTTCCTTCCTAAAAAAAACAAAAATATTTGCGATTTGCAAACATTTGCATTTTTAAATATTCTAAATTGTACATTGTTTACATCCATGTTTGCTAGCTTCTTGTCTTTGTCTGCATTTCCTCTGTTGGATCATTATTACACATCTTTCTCTGTTTCCGGTAGCGGGCGGCAGGACAGCAGCTGTCCACATGCTTGTTCACATGCTCGATAAAACCATAAAAAACATTTCTCCATAGCACAACTAGTGGCCAAAAACTCTGCAGGACACCTATAAACGCGTGAATTGGAAAATAAATAGGCCTCTAATTGTATTCCACCCTTATCTCGGGCAGTGATTATAATATTCATATACATACATATATACATTTTTTCACCATTTCAAGCATATTAAATGATGATGCTAATGAGAAATGTACATAATATAGACCCATCAGTGTTAAGTCCTACTTCAGCATTTACTGTGATTCCGATTTCTTTGCAACAGACAAAATGGGTAATAATTAATGTAATTTAACAAAAAGAAGTTTGATCAGGCCGTGTCACAGATAGCGTTATGGCTCAAAGGTCTGATTACTCAGATAAAGGGGTAAAACCGCTCTAATGTGTGGGGAGGAGTGGAGTTGCGGGGAGAAAAAAGCCCCCTGTAAAAACTGCAACAGTGCAGCCCTTATTTTCCTCCCGATTGATACTAATTGGCAGCAGAATGCCTTCCTGACAAGTCTCTCGCCCCCAGCGCCTCCCGCATGCGAGTGTGATGAACTGACAACTCCGGAAATAATCCCAAGTTCAGCTGGAAAGGATCATCAAGGCCTTTAAAAATCTGCAGGGACCTGAAAGATTTTTTCCCCTTTTCCTTTCCTGGCATTTTTACAGACAGGCTTGTTCTCTTTGTCTTTTTCCTCTGTAGGCCCATGAAGTGAAATTCACTTATTAGTTATAAACTCAATCACAAGGGGGGAAAAAAAGAGTAAAATCCTTTTGACATGGAAACAAACGTGTCTTCTCATTAGCATTATGTAGAAATATATTAAAACACTTTTTACTTTTTTAATTACAATGCTGTATGTTATGTAAGTAGTTTATTAGAAAGGATCAAATAAAAAACATCACTCCAGGGTTGAGAGAAAAAAACCCACCCGCTGCTCACAGATATTTATTTATTACTGCTTGATCTCTGAGGCTGGTATTTTTTGAGCAGTTTCATAGATGGTATACCAAATATCTCAGGATATAGATCTTGAGAAATATAAAAAATTCATTTACCACAACTTGCACTGACAATTCTCATTTCTCACATGCTTAAAAGTGACTTCATAGTACAAGATCATTCAGGATTAAGGATAGATTTTTTTCTGCTGGTGCGTAATTTGACACTTGACAAAGTGTAGTGGGTTCCATGGATGAATGAGTATATCTATCAGGTCTGCTAGCAGTGCTTTCATTTAACCATGCAGTCCAGTGTGCTATATTGCTCTCTGTTGAACCTGAAACAATTTCTTTTTTCCACTGTGGATATTTACCAGGTCAATGAGATGTTTGGGGTTTCAGAGAATAAGAACACATAGGCCTACATTTTAGCTTTAAAAAAATTATTTTAAAAAAAATTGGAGTATATGCCTGAGAAAACTTAAAGCTTAACTCTCGCCAAAATGCAACCTAGGGTCTTTTTGTGAATGTACCCGAGTCAAACTTTCATTTAAAAGCATATTTAGGACGGAACTGCCACTTTTAAGATTTACCGTATTTTCGTTTTTCGGTCAAATGGCCTTTTGAATGGGAGTCCTAGGGGCACTTTTATGCTAGCCTCAAAATAGCTATTTTTAAAACACTAAGAAGGCTCGACACAACATGAGACTTTGCTCGAAGTATCACCAGGGGCTCTACACCTTAACGAAAGCATTGACAACATTGTTTGTTTTGTTTACTAAAAAGAAAGGTTTTGAACAACTCACCGTAGGTCTTGTTGTTTCCGGCCGCAGCCATTTTATCAGTCAAAAATAATCGATTTCCAAATGCAACATAACAGGGAGGAGAGTAAAAATGGAAAGCTCCTAAAGCTTAATTCCATATAAATGCACGGATTATTTCTTGTTTTGTCGTTATTGAAAAACAATATTGACCTCGTAGTTGAAAAAGGAGCCTCATATGGACTCCGTTCATTCACATTCGGATATCAACTCGTTTTGACTGCTGAGGTGGTAGCGGCCGGAAACAACAAGACCTATGGTGAGTTGTTCAAAACCTTTCTTTTTAGTAAACTCTGGGTACACAAACAACGTTGTCAATTTTGTTAAGGTGTAGAGCCCCTGGTGATACTTCGAGCAAAGTTTCATGTTGTGTCGAGCCTTCTTAATAGCTACTTTGAGGCTAGCATAAAAGTGCCCCTAGCACTCCCATTCAAAAGGCCATTTGACCGAAAAACAAAAATACGATTAATCTTAAAAGTGGCACTTCCGTCCTAAATATGCTTTTAAACTAAAGTTTGACTCGGGTACATTCACAAAAAGACCCTAGGCTGCATTTTGGCGAGAGTTACGCTTTAAGGTGGGTAATTACAGATGGGTGGTTTTTAACTATGGTAAAGATAATTCATTTGAGGTGATACATTTTTAGCAAACTATAAATCACTCACAAGAAGTGATGTTTTTTTTATAATTTCATGTTTGTGAGAGAGGCATGCAGAAGGAAAAACACATTTTGTATGCCTTTGGATGCACTTGGGATGGGTCATTAATCGGAGAAGCATTGTGCTTTCTTCCCCCTACTCTTTTAGGAGAGGGCGGGATAATGCGCTGATGATAAATTGAGTTTATGCAGAACTGCTGAATTCCATCTCCGGTGGTAAATCTTCCTCTCTTTCCTGCTAACTTCTCTCATCACAGAGAGTTCAAGTCAGGGCACCTTTTTGGCCCTGTTGACATTTGAAACAAATCAACTTTGACAGGTCAGGGTCCCTTTAGAATCACTGCCACACAAAGAGGTCAATCACTGGATTAATGATTTATCTCGGGGAAAATAAAGTGTTCCTTTTTCCAACAGAAACAATAAGTATTCTCTGAGAAAACTCTCGGTTGGCGGAGAGCTAAAATATGCCCTGCATGGCCTGAGTTGGGCAACAATGTGTTGAGCCTCCTTACAGTGCTGTTAATACTTAAGATGACTGTATTGTAGGAAGGTCACCTTTCTTTCCCACTTGACTGACTTTAAACATAAATCTCCTCCAATAAGGGAGCAGAGGTCTATCTCAGCACATATTCAAGCCCTTGTTGTCTGGAGCATGTAATTCTCCCAAAGGCTATACAGTACACCACGCTGCCAAGCTCTCTTAAATGTGCCAAAATGCATTCTGCCTTTAGGTGCACTGTGTCCAAAACCATGAAGCCTCATCCAGCTAATGATGTAAGTCCCCCTCAAGAGCAATGTGTGCACACTGGATTTGTTCTGACCTGCTCTAGTAGTCTGGCAAATCTCTCTGTGGCATACCTGTTGATGAAATTACTGGGCATGTGCAATGTGCATGTGCCTATTTAGCATAGTGCAATGATGTGTTTTTTTAATCAATTAAGTTCTGTTTATTTCTCCATTGGCTGCAGAATCCTCCCCAATGCTAGATGATCTATTTTGCAGTTAGAAAACCCTCAGCTTTCAGCAGTTACTGAGGTCATGTCCTATTACCATCTGTCTTTAGCTGCATCAGGAGTAATCCTTGGAGTTCGTTCCCTTAACCTTATGAAAGAGACCAAGTGCAGCAAGCAACAGCTGCAGTTTACTTTTTTCTTGGACCAATTGCTAATTTTATTATGTAGGATAGTTACGTAATGGTTAATCTTGCTTTCCATTCCGTCTGCTGTCATTACACTGCCTTACTTTCATGACAGAAAGAACTGATTTGATGACTTGATAACTCAGCGAAGTAAAGTTATAAAGTATATAAAGTAATATCTGGGTTAAATTAAGGGTGGTGGATGGAAAGTTCCTGGAAAGTTCACACAGTCTTAGCTCAGCCATGCCTCTGAACTTTCATCACACCAATGTGAATCCCCATGTGGACATGTGCTACCCACTAGGCCCGCGAGACCAAGCAGTCTCATCAAGATGCAGCAATGCCAGCCAGTGCTGGCCAGAGGCTACTAGGCCAGCTGCCTGTTAGCTTGGGAAGCTAGGCCTCATGCTATTCCCAGCCGTTATAGTGGGGCTGGGCTTCAAGACATTACTCTGCATTGACAAACAGTATACTGTTGTAGGCCTATTTTCTCTCTCTTTCATTAAATATGGTGCTAGATATTTCACAGTGCTTGAGTCTATTGGGATCCAACTACTGCAGGGATGATAATTTCCTCTAGGTTAGAAATAAAAAAGTGTTGCAGACAACCATAAGACAATGTGGCAAATGACTCTAACTTTAAAAAGGGGACATACTGCAATAAGTGAACAACCACACAGATCCTCTAACTTGCACTTGCATTGGGACTCTACGTAAGTTGATTTTTCCTCTTGTAAATAGAAACCCACTGATCTATAATGGTTATACATTTAGATTGAATTAAAACTTGGCACTATGAGCTGACCTGAAGAAAAGGCTCTCTCTGAAATATGTATCAGGGTATCAATCTACCTGTCTGCTGTCTGATATCGAATGTGATGGATGATGGCCGGCCAATGCTAAAGTCAGCTATTTCGGAGGAGCTATCTGGTTCAGACTCAGTCAAGCACAAATCTGAATGTCACAGTCCCGCTCACATCAAAGGGCCCCTTTTGGATTCATTAATTCACAGAAACGGTCCTCCCTATCAATGATAGCCATGATTAAAATGTTTTGGAGTTGCTCAGACTTGGAATATTTTCACCGAAGGCATAACTTCACAAGTAAGGCTCCTTTCTTCAGAGAAATTAAATCTTTCAAGTCTGCTTTCTGTTCTGTGGTTCAGAAAATAAAATACACTTTTGTAAAGAAAAAAAATGCTTTTCAAAATTCAGTTCAGGATTATGTTTTGGATGACATTTGCCCAGTTGTCATAGCATGGAGATGTTAATGTTTCTATTTTCCAAATCATTTCAAGGACTTCCCATCTGTGTTCGCTTTAAAGTTAAGATTAAAAGTTCCTTTTTGACCTTGGAAACAGCAGTTTGCAAAACAATATCAATAACTATCAAAAACTAATGGACCCTGTGGTGAGTGTTTTGCCAACTGCTGTTTCCAAAGTCAAGGATGAACATTCAATCTCAATTATTCACAGTCTGAAACTTGGATTGTAGATATAATCACCAAATTTTGCTAACGAGAATAGCTGTTTACAAATTGATTCTACAGAGGCTCGACTATGATCAATATATTTAGAATAAGGATATATATAAAATGACTACTAATATATAGGAGCATTTGTTAAAAATGTCTATACTGTACTAATATTTCTATATAACATAACAGATCAAATGGAAGTGTTTGCAGCCTGACAAGAAAAAAAAGATTCTTGCAAATGTCAAATAGTATTTTAGTGGCACTAGGTTTTAGAGAACCCTCCTCTCCTTCCTCCCTAGTCAGAGACTCATTTTCCTCATCCATCCATTTGACTTGATACACCCTCTGAAGACTCATCTGAGCTTGTTTGAGGCTCATGTTAGTGATGTTTATTTCTGCTGCGCACTGGCACTGCCTCACAGTTCCTTCACTGAGAGTGAAAATGAAATTGATTGATGACATTTTGTCTGTATTTTGATGAACGGGACAGCAAGGGTTTTGATTGGTTTGTTCCCCTTTTATTTCTTCATCGTGGACAAGATCGCTTCTCTCATCATGTTCAGCAGCTACACAGTATCGTCATGTTATGTTTCCTCTGTGTACATAATTTCAGCCACTATTCTTTCCCTTAAGCACTGAGTGCCAGGTGCGAGTCTGTGTGCTCCAAGCACTCTGTTTTGCTGAGTCCTTCATTTTGTGTGTTGTTTAGCATCCGCACCAATTGCTGCTAAACTAAATCCAATATAAGGAAGCACAATTACTGAAGCTCTGGGAGGGATTGCAACACACAGCAATTTCCATCTTTGCAAATGTCAGTTTACGTCTACTGTCAGACGAGTGACGCTTGGTCTAAAAACAACATGCTAATGTGCAACAGTGCATTGCCGCTGTGTTGCCTTCTTTGTTTTTATTCGCACTGTCCAGAATCTTCAAACACAGAAATGCTTATCCGTGGGAATCAGTGATCTAAAACATAACATGGTTTGCTAAGCCAGACATCACATAAATGCTTAGTGTTTCACTGCATAGGTAAGCATCCCACTGACCGTGACGCTTCAGACACACTGGGCCTGATTTCATCAAAAAACCTGCATCCCAGGGTGAGACGAATCAAGTTCTGATATGCGCAGCTTCATGTTCAGTGCCACTGTGAAATAACATGAGCACGGACAGTAAGGATGCCGTTTTTTATTCTGAACTACAGAGGATGATTTTTTTCCACTTCTCTGTGTGGAATGTCACGCTGTACCCAAACTGTCAAAGGATTGAAGTATTTTAGTTTACATCTTGAACCTTATTTTCCTCACAGTTGTATGGCGTATCCTTAGGAGAACTAGCTGCCAATTGATACAAAACAAGGCACAAGTAAATGTTTCACTGCTTTTGGTGACAGTTGTTATTAAGCCTATTTGTCATTTCAATATTTCACCATTCAGACCTTTCTCGTGTTTTCCTAAATTCCAGTTCATTGTGTAAATACTGCTATTTCACTGACTAAGAAAAGTCTGTCAGGCACTGCTGCGTCACACATTCGTGCTGGTTCTGGCGAACCTTAGATCAAAATCCCCACAACTCCAATAATAGGAGACGAACCGTTTCCTCCTCCACCCCCCTTCCTCCTTCATGTCCTTACACCAGAAGTGTTCCTGGAGGCGAGCAATCAATAGAGCTCTCACGCTGAAAGGCTCTAAACCTGAAATAGTACCCATGACAAACCCTTGCAGGTAATAGGTCAGATGTATTGATTGATGTGTTCATAAACACACATTTTAGGACGGCTTCCTGTGAAATGTTATGTCCATGTATAAAGCAAACAGCTGACAATGTATGTGATTTATCGATGTCTTGGCAAAAATGATTTTAATGTCTCTCTGGCACAAATTGTGCAGAAAATATAGCTTTGAAAGGTTTGTTGGCTGAGAAGCCATGAAAATATAAATCAATCGTGGCAACCTAAAGTTTCTGAATATAGAAAGTGCCTTCTCAGCCAAACTACAGTGCCAGAATTGGGATTCATACTGTATGTCAGACCACATACCATTGTCTCACCTATGCTGTCACACATGGAGATGGTTTTTAGTTGGACGCATCATGAATTCTGTGCAGTAATAAAATGTTAAGGATTGTGTAATTTGACATTTACTGCCCTCTTAGTTTCGTGATTTTTTGAATGTGCGGCATCCATGCACTTGGAAACAGACCTTTCTCGATAAATAGCATTACAACCCCCTTCTAAAATGGCATTTTAAGTACAACCACAACATATTCCACTTTCATTTTATTTAGGTACTGTATGGGAATTATTAGATATGGAGGCTTAATGTTATATTTAACTCAAAAAGAACTGCAATTAAACCCCCTCATATTGTGATCAGATCTCAGTCAGGTGTCAATGTAGTCTGTACATGCTTCATGATCGTTGGGGGCGATCATGGACGGCTTGTATCATGTGGACGCGACAACAGTTTTGTTGTCATTACTTAGAATTCCTCATGAGGGAGACAGAAAATACGCACTATAGCTTTAATAGCAGATGTAAATGGGGCCTAAAATTAGCATATTGGTTCTGTTAGCTTTTAAAATAATGGCCATAATAAAACCCATACCCATACAGATATCTTTGTATGGTGTAACGATCAACTATATTATGAGGGAAGGCTAAAAATAAATATAAATCCAGGATAATAAAAACATAAAACGAATAAATACTTAGAACAAATAAAAAACCCTCCCCTTCTCTCCTAAGAAGTCAAACTACCCTCCTTTAAGCCATAATAAAAATATCAATACCATCCTCCTAATTCCTACCACCCGACCTTCCATAATAATTTTTGTGTGTGTGTGTATATATATATATATATATATATATATATATATATATATATATATATATATATATAGCTCAAAATGCATGTTAACCACAAAAAAAGATGTTGCTCACATAACACAGGTTTTGCATTTGACCCTAAAGGAATATAAGGGCCTATATGAGAGGATAACCCGGCTCAGTGTCACTATTGAATTGCATATGCAGACCATTTCAAGTCACGGTACATTTTTACTGTACGCCTTTGAAGTCTTAACCATGCCAACGTGACATAGTTTTCTGCTCATCCTGAGGAGACACTGTGTCCTTCATCAAACTTAAATTGAGACGATGCAATCTCTGTTTCTCCCCTTCATCCTCCCCTTCCCCCTCTTTCTCTCTCTATGTCTCCCCTCACTAATAAACAGTGCTCTCGTCTTCATGCATGAGGGACTCGCGATGGCTCCCCTTCCTCAGTCAGACAGATAACAGGGGAGATGGATGTGTCAGTCAGTCAGCGCTGCCTCATCTCGGTCAGATGCTCTATGTACTTCAGGTTATTTAGAGGCCTGCTGGCTGGTAAACTGCACATAGCTGGTTTTTTAAAAGCTTAAAATTTGTTTGGGGGAAGGCAAAACTGAGCTCCTTTTGCTTGGTTGTTTTCCAGCTGTTCACAGTGATGTGTTTTTTCTGGTACTTCTTAGACATTGGCCTGCATGTCAATTTACGATTCAGCACTCAAAAAATAAATAAATAAAAAGGACCTAGATGCAGCTTGTAGCATTGGGTGGTAGGCTGTTTTTTCAGGGCCCTTTTGCCAAGACGTAGCCACCCCTATACCCAACAGAAACTGGAACACTTAGTTCAGTACATCACTCCATCTGCCGCTCTGCAGTGTCATGTCAATGAATAATAAGCACCCGGCCACAATCTCCAATTATGCAAATCGATGGCGGTATCCAGATATAGGGTTGTTTGTGGCGGATCTAAATGCAGATGCACTGATGGTTTAGAGTTCTATTACATTACAGTCATGAACAAAGGACTGTCATCTAAGACTCTGCTCAAGCGTGTCTGTAAGCTGCCAGTACCTATTGTACACTACAGTGATGCTTTTAAATAAGTACAAAGGTCTGAAAAAACATTTTTTTTTAATCAACCAAAATTAATTTTCTACACTAGTTTCTGGCAGGTGACATGTTTTGCAATAAATTCTATTCATGGATAAAGTATCTTTTACCCCAATTAAATCCCAGTCCTCTATAGTCCATCCATTCAATCAGCTGTCCTTTGTTTGAGTGGTCCTTTGTTGAGACTCCTGTGGCCTTATTCTACTAATGATCAGTAATTACTTGTTAAGGAGTTTACACATTTGTTTTAGTACTGAGACACAAAAGAAACACCCAAGTAGTTCTCACTTTTGATATTTGGATTATTTTCATTAGTATTTTCATTTCACTGGATAAAATTATGTAGATAAATTTCCCCTTTGTTAATGTAGGATAGTTAAATAAACAGTATACTGGGTATCTATTTAATAATAATAACAATAAAAAGGCAGCATGAATGGAGCCAAGATACTACGATTCACCATGGTAACAACCACAAACAAACTGGTCGGCGGAAATACTCATGCGCACATACAGCGAGTTTGAACATGTATTTCGTTAAAAAAGCAACACAGCGGCTGCTGCAAAAGAGAGAATTTGCGTGGGAGAAAATTGCTGCTAGAGTAAATGCGTAAGTTCCAATGTAGTGTATTAATATCATATTTAAAGGAACACTCCGACTTATTGGGACTTTAGCTTATTCACCGTAACCCCCAGAGTTAGATAAGTCCATACATACCCTCCTCATCTCCGTGCGCGTTGTAGCTCTCTCCGACGGCTCCACCGGTAGCTTAGCCGAAGCACTGCTACTTCTGCTACTTGGGCGGAGTGATATGCTTGCACCTGAGAAGCACCGGGCAGAGAGTAGAAATGCTTCGCTTTTCTGGGACTATAGTTCCCAGTTTATATACGGTTAGAAGATGTTTAATCATAAGTATAATATTACTGGAGCAATGGTAATGAACCTACAATCTATTTCATTTAGGTGCAATCCTGCGGGGGGAAAAGTCCTAGGCCTACTTATCCCATTCTGAGGCTGCAGCACCATCATTAACAGAATTATAATTCATAATCTTTTATTTCAAAGGGTTTACATCATTCACCTGCAATCCTGTGGAACTCCTTTTTAATGGCTCTTACTGGTTTGTGTCCAGGGAACACTACAAAAACGTTTAAAACACGTTTCAGAGCGAGTCACACTCTTCGGCGCTTTGCTACAGTGGCTTTACTAATATGCTCCGCATCACCAATGTTGTAAAGAAAACTGCCGTTTGTAAAAAAAAAAAATAATCTGCTGGGATGTAGAGCATGTCCACGATGGGTGATGTTAGTGATATGAGGACGGATAAGGTTATGTAGGCTACATATAGATCTAAATAGACTGGGAAGAAAAACGATACCGCTCAAATAGGTAGGCTAGAATCTGGAAATGAAAATGCATCTATAGTCGGGGCCTCGATATCGTCTCCAGACGTATGTTTAACTCTCTGCGAAGTCCTACAGCTTCTTCATCAACGGGATCGTCGACAAAAGGAAATGCCATGTTTTGAGAAATGAAACGTTTTATAGTCTGCCTAAGAGTTAATAAACCAACCCTGTTTTTTATTCATGCAGATAACAAACTGCGCTAAAATGTGCCTGATACAGACTGAATGAATGAATGAGGAAATGAAAGAGCGCTGTGTCAGAGGGAGGAGACTGAGAGAAACTCAAGGTTTCTTGAAGAAAACCTGCTCCCGACCAGGTTAGGTTCACTCAGTTACCTCTCTTTCTGAAACGGAAAACCCAGAGTTTCCCTCATCTCAGGGTTAACAAACTCAGAGTTTTCACTAAACCTGCTTTCTGAAATGGGGCCCAGGCTGTTTCTCTTTCAGAGTGACCGCAGACCACACAACAAAATAAGATACAAGATACAACTACTTCCGCATATTAATTAATTAATGGACTCTGTGGCAAACCATGCTTGCAAAGGCATGGACTGTATGCTGAGGAACAGAAAAAAATCAGCCAAATGCGATACATTTCTTACCATGTCTTTCCTGCCATGAGGGTCAACTTGTTTACGGACAACCACATCTTATTTTTGAGAGCAATTTCTTCGCTCAACTAATGCATCTCTTTTAGTCTTGAGAGCACAATGGCTCAGTCAGAGCTTGTAACGCTTCCTTGTAGTCTTTATCCGATGACAAAATGTCCTTCAAAATCTTAAAACGTATCTCAAGAGGGGAGGGATACAGCATTTCATCCAAACTGATATTTTTCTTCCCCTTCAAGTTATTGACGTCACGGCAAAAACATTGTTTCTTACTTAGACACAACAAAGGGCTTGTCAGCGCTCTCTATTCAGGTCAAAACTTTGCTGCAATCACAGCCAGAGAGATGACCTGGAGATGGTGTGAGCTTGTGGGTAAATGCAGCAATTCTTTCCTAAAAGGCGCCACAATAAGAGGCACTTTTTTTCATTTTCATTATCAATTTATTTTGTCCTCCCATTTGGGTTTCAGTCATGGCAGGGTTGATTTAATCAGATAACGTTGTATCTCGACGTGGCTTTTTCATTATCATTTACGATAGAGGCTTCTGTTCAAATTAGAGCACCCAGTGGAGGCTTGGACTTAAACACTTCAAATCATGATGTCACAGAAATTTAAAAAAGATACCTTGTTTAGCAATCAACCTTAATACTCACTACAGGGTTTTCAAAAATATAAGCAGCTCAACAAAGAACGCAACAAATTTGGCATTGTTCAAATTTCAAATGGAAGCATACAAGAAAATGTTGGTCCACAATGTGGCAAAAACACTGTAACAACTCCAAAATGTACTGTAAATATAAAAAATGTATTTCATCATCTCTCGCTTGCTATTCTCCGGCCACTATTTAAGAGAACTCTTCCATCATCTCCCCCACAGAGGCATCTCATTTAAACATGCAAACCGCTGGGAGGCATGCCACAAATGCCTAATTGAAACCCTTTTTAGTTTATGAATAAGAGAATACCCATGTGCCCCAGACAGCAGAATGTCTTTAACAGTAGGGCATCATTGCAAATCCAGGGCATGTTGAGCGGCTCTTCAATGGGCCTGTTACATTACACACCACTGCAGGTGCAACTCATAGTGAGCGGATATGAATGGCAGGCGGCAGCTTGTAAGTGACCATCAGCTTGTGAGTGGAGGCATGGGGGGTGGTGCATCAGAGGCACAACAAGTGAGGAGTGTTGCACATTGCCGTGCAGTCTGAGGCCGAAATCAGACATGATAATAATAGTCAAACTATTTCTGGTGTAGCAAGACAGGTGCGAGTTTGTCAGAACACCGTCATGGCAGGGTGAGTATGAAATGTGTGAGAACAGCTCACAAAGCAAATGTTTTTTGCCATCACATTCACACAAAGTCTTTCAGTCTTAAATGATGTATGTTAGCCATCAAAAAATGGGAAAGGAGAGAAGACATTCATGCTAGTTTATCAAAGCAGATACCCAATAGGACTTAATATGGAGGGTTTTGTGTTGCATCTATGAATACTGCATGGGAGTCGTGAAGCTAAAATAACGCAGTCCTGTGAAAAAAAAAAATGCTGCATCAAACACCTCGAACAGAACTCAGAGCAGTTGGATTAGAAGCTGTAAAAGATGGATGTGGTGAGGGAGTGAGCTGCTACACATCCTCAGAGTTACTAGCAGCTGTTCAGGGTAGGGACTTGGCAGGTACAGATCGCGGGGGAGCTCGCTAGCAACTTCCTCCTCCCCTCCTCCTCCCTCAGCTAGCGATGGCCTCATTTATCTGTCACCACCCCTCCTACTCCCCAACCCTCTTCCACTCCAGACATCTTTGTCTAACACGCCTTCAACGTCGCCGTTGAGCTGAAACAACTCTCGTCACTTTTGTTTTTATTCCATCAATTACGTTTCTGCCAAATGCCGTGATCGACCACTCTGAAAGCTGCCTGCTGCCCCAACAACTTCACATCGTGGCTGTCACTAGAGTCCTGTCATTTAATGACTTACCAATAGGCTCAAAATAAAGACTGTATTAGTCATTCATATCCCCTGTGCTGCACTGTGGCAAAAATACCTATGGGCCCCCAAAGCACATTGTTGTTCTCTGAAATATGCCTTCAATTAGAATGTCATATTGCTGTGCCTCAGTCATCTTCATTGCTACGAGTGATGAGAGGGAATCGGGCATTAGTTCTCCACGTGACAGATACCTCCCGTCAGAATTTCTCATTAGTCAAATGCATCTCTATTCCATCACAGGCAACTCACATTGTTGACCGTGCAACCTTTTGATGATGACCCACACCCCTTTCATTTAAAGCCCAATTAATTACCATATAGAGTATTCACATAAATATTTCACCACAGCAGATGCCAATATTTCATATAGTGCACTTGAATTTACACTCAACCGATAGGCATCTGCCTTTTTAATGACATATGACCATGTATTTTCACAGGAAGACAGCAAGTAAATCTTAAAATAACTGCATAACTTGCATGTACAATTATGCTGGTTCAAATTAATACACAGGTGTGCTTGCATCATGTGCTGTTTGTATTTCTAACACTGTTGGGTTGTCTCACTGCACTATTTCAAGCAATGTCTCTTTAACAAAATATCAAATTGACCACATGAAGTCTCCATCTTCTCAAAATGTTCTCAGACTCGCATCAATCGCCCCTCTCCCCTGCTCAATACTACTTGCTGATGAAAGCAGAGTGCCTCACCATTTGGACGGCCCACGCCAATAACAGCGTTTTCAGTCTGACAATCGTTCCAAGCAGGTGTTTGGCGTTGTGTTGGGGGAATAGAGCAGCTCAACAGCACATTGGAGGATCAGAGAAGGCTTCAGATGCACCTGGTCACGTGCCAAGGCCTCCCTCCCCACACAATCTGGCCTGTTCTGTTCCCACTCAGTGGCAGACGCACCTCCGCTGGCAGCTCTGACGGACGCTAAGCTCTGTTCTGGTGACAAATGCAGAGATCATTCGCTCCGACCCACGCAAGCGTTTAATCATGATGCACTGCTACTGCTGCTCACACCCCAGATATATCGCGCAAAGTCCTGTTACTCTTACATTCTCAGAGCTAAAAGGGTTTTGGATATGTAAAAGTCATTGGTGGCTATTTCATGCCAGTTTTTGCCTTGTTAAGTGGATTCTTACCTTGAGATTTAGCTGGCAACTATCATGCACAAAAGTAAGGTTTATGCGTGGAGTCACATTAAAGTGAAAGGCACTTTCGGCACTTAGAATTCACTGCACGTTTTGGACCCACAGCACATGTCCTCTACTGAGCACATAAGTAATAGGCATGGAAATCCCTGGTTAATATATGAATAATTCTGTGGTGGATGTGCAGCCCTTTAGCTGACAATTTCCATCTGACTTTCAGGAAATAAATGGACTGTTTAGATGTTCAGACTGCAATACTTGCCATGTGGATTGTTTATGCATAAAATTGGAGCTGGACAATTTATCTTAACGTGGAATCACATTCATGGATTGTGTGGGAAATTTGTTTTACATGCCAGCTCTTCATTATATTCAGCTGGCAGAATGTCTAGTGTTTAAAAGCGGATTCCTGCTTTTATACTGTATTTGTCGATATGGTTATGTAATTTCCTACTATATGAGCATTGAATGTATCTCCACACCTGTGTGCAGGGGAGGTATCAACAATATCAATGGTAGCCTGAGTGATGGGAATGAGAGCACCCCAGAGGGTCTGTGAGCTGAAATAAGACAGATACAGCTGAGTGAGCCTTGATGGAAGAAAAAATATATATGGAGAGAGAGAAACAGGTCAAAGAGATGGGGCCTGTACCCTGGGGATGCTTGAAGATGGGAGAGAACATGGGCCCTTTCCACCAAAGCCAGGTCTTCAAAGACTGAACAGTTTTCTAGTGACAATATAGAGCTAAAAGAGACCTTTTAGCAATGGGAAGTCAAAATACACTAAGTGTTGGACTAAGCTTGCACTACTGTGCATACCCAGCAGGAGTAGGAGGCATTTGCTTGGGTTGTCCTGCTAACCTGGTCAGCCTGAATTATACACTCCTTTACAGAAAAATGAGAAGCCATTTAGTAAAAGATTAATACAGTCCCAGTCTCAAGCTTAAAACTACAGTTATATCTGAGAATGGTATCAATCTTATTTTCTAACTCTTTTTTTCTCAAAATGTCTAATGGCTAATTGCCGCTTTTATACTCTTGCCAATGAACTGAGCTATTTGCTGTCCCAACACAATGTTTTCAAATTTGCTCCTCTAACAAGCACATCATTATAGTGTTATACCATCCTCAATCTGATAACACTACAATTTCAGCTGTGAAACTGACACTGCCAATTTCAACCATTCATTTCCTAATTTCCTTTTCTTCTTTTAAAAACCATTAATATATTTTTTTCCTCACAGCTCCATCTTTGGCATTCCCTTTACTGTCTTACATGACATCCAACTGAGTCCTTGTGGAGCTGATAAAAATGTGGGATATCAAGGATCATCAAGGTGATGCGTAGTCACTAGGCCCAGGTGTTTTATATTGAGCTGAAACCATTGCTTAAAATGGTGCAGTGACAGAGCCGAACTGACAGCTGAGAGTTGCAATTATTTCCAGGTTAGTGAAAAATGTTACAGCCAAAAAAACAGTGGGGATTTACCAATGGGAACATTGTTTAATCAGCAACATTCACTTTGTGTTCATATTTAGATCTTCTCTTAGGGATTTTGTTGCTGTTTTTGTGGAAGCTCTTCAAGATGTTTTGCTTCCAACTTTTCCTAAAGAGCTATTGATGTGCCTACTCTGGTATTGTTTGGTAAGTGAAAATGAATAAAATAGCAGCTTTTGTGATTGCCTGAATCTTTTAATCTTTTCGATAGTGCTTATGCAAAGAAAAGAGACAACTTTAGCTTGAAGTTCAATGAGAATGTATACATGCAGTGAGATATGTGTGCAGCGTGTCATATAATGTGTTGTGTGATGCAATGAAGGAGCCAGGCTGTTTCTTGCTCAAAGCCGCGATTGCTCAGAGGCGTGGACAGCAGAAGTGCAATTTCAGCATTCAGTTTCACTCTCACAAAGGCTGATAATTGGTCTGAAAAGGTTTGTCACAAAAGGGCATTTAAACTGAAACACACAGGAAGGCGTACATTTATGGTAATACACTAATTGCCATCCACAGTCAATACAGTCAAAAGGGACTATCATATGACTGTTCTTCTCACTGTCAGAGCGGTTACTCACAGCCATTCAGTTGTTCACTCTGGACACGTGGACAAAACCTCTGCAGATTTGATTATCATTCATGCAATGATCTGCGCCACAGAGCAATTACTCGTCAGGAACTGTAATCACTCTGAGTCTAAGCATGCATTTAATTACAGGAGTATTAACAAAAAATAATCGCTCTTGAACACCAATCACACAGAATGAGATTTGGCAAGGGGACTCTGAGATGATTACTGCCTGTAAATCTAGCCATAAAAGTGGGGGCTATTATGTCTCGTACTCAAATGGCTTGTTCAACAAAACTCTAATCGCGTGCATAATTTTACACAGTTCATTACTGTAGTTCATTAAGATACAAGAGGTGCTTTTCAGAACTGAGGCTGTGTACAGTATGTAGTGTGGTGCAGAATGCTAACTGCCTGTTGTCAGCTCTCGATGTTTAAACAATGTAAATTACACATTCAGTGGCATTGTTAAATGAAGCTGCTGTATTTGTTTTATTGCAAACCGCCAGTTCTGTAGCTTGAATCACTATGCTTTTAAAGACACCCCATTGCCATATGTTGTTTATTATCCCTACAGTAACCTAATCCTGTAAACGTAAATTAAAACTATTACCTAATTAATTCAAAACATAACCCTCTGCGCATACTGGTTACCACTGCCTCTTTGTTGCTGCTTTGTTTCCCTGTGTTAGTTTCCCTCACCCTCTCTTAGCGATGATAACGTGTGACAACACAGCGCAGGGGGCCGCACAGCAGGTGGCCGCTGGGAACCTTGCTGTCTCTCAAGCGACTGGCCTCTGGCAACCGCTGACCTCGTAACACCCGCGCACACTCATACATACTAACCACGCAGTGTGTCAGCCGTGGCTGGGTAGCAACCCAGGGAGCTTGTCCGACATGCTGAGTCGACAACGAGGGGAGCTCAAGTGGCAGAGTAGACAGCGGCCTCAGGGGTATGCTCACCGTGTACCTACGTCCCTGCATAAACCGCACGGTGTTGACAGGCCAAGCAGATAAAACACAGAGGCTAGTGTAAAAAAAACAAAACACATCATGTGAACTCATGAACCATGCAGAATATTACTGACTGGACATGCAGGAAACTAAAGAGTAAGCTTGTTCTGATTGGCCTTTATTTGGTGTATACACTGAAATCATAACATTAAATGAGGAGAAAGTCTTAAGAAATAACGTTGTCTAGCTAAATTGCATTGCCTCCCTGTCAGTTCGAAACAGCTTCTTCAGTTATTAATCTAAAAGAATAAAGTGAGGCATTCATGTACAGTATATACTGTACGTGCGAATGACAGCAAAGAAGGAAAGAGAAAGAGGGGTGTATTGAATTTGAACCTATGATGAATATGCTCTAAAGCCACCTGGGAATATTTGCTCATTAATATTTAATCACATTCACATACAAATATTTCACAGTCAAACCCACACTCGACTTTTTGGGAAGAACTAAAACGAGCGCCCAGACTATAAATAGCGGCCTCGCAGAAGGAGGAAAAAACAAAAGCAAAGCTTCCTCCAGATACACAAATCGACAATGATAAGTCCACCAGCAGTCATTTGTCTTCTGTTGAAATAGGTGTTGAAGCCTCCTTCCTGTTCTTATCACACTTGGCAGTTTGTGTTATGTTTACATGTAGTTATACAGTAAGTGCCCTTCCCCTTGACAGCCGGGCAGCTCCTAAGGAGGGAGCATATATATTTCAAGAGAGGGTGCCCTACTGCCAGCTCAGAGGCTTAATATCAAGGGGGTGTTATGTACAGTAGTAGTAGTTCCCTGGAGATTACCTTTTGGTTTAATCAGATGCAATTGTGGCTGCTGATTGATTACATGAATGAAAACACAAAAACATATATTGAGGTGTGGTGGTGTTTTCTCTTTTGCATTTTTCAACCTATTTTTCACTATTTCTTCCTCAATACATTTTGTATTATATAAGTACAGTACATACTACATTGTAGCTATTAGCCTGCTGTTAGTGTTTGGCTGAAGCGCTAAATGTGTGGGACACAATATAGTACCATTTTCATGCTTTTATTTGGGCTACGAAATGGAGATTCCAACGAATTAAACACCGTGTGCGACTGAGCTGCTCAACCCAGGTACTCTATGTTTCTCCGATTTTTGACAAAGCTTTTTGAAATTCATGCATACATTTATGCAAGTTGATGACAAAGAGGCAGAGACAGGAAGGGACGTACAATTCAAAACTGCTTCATGTTGTAACAACCCTCTTGAATGCACCCTGTTATTCCACAGCACTTCACAGGAAGTTTAAAATGACCAAATCAGTTGCAATTTTTGTTATTTAAAACTTGGAATTATGCCTCAAACCATGCCTTTTTTGTCACACCCTAGATTAAATGAGTCATTGAAATCATTCAGCTTTTCAAGTGGCATTCAGTACACAGCATCATTGTGCATTCATGCAGCGAGCGCTGAAGTGATTGAACAACCAGAAACCATGCCATTTCACTGTGGAACAGTCAGACAAACAATGCTTCTTATATGTTAGCAATTGCATTGACTTTTGCGATAGCTGGTGACTAAAGACTGGCTATTACCTGTAATCAGTTGTTCATTAGGTAACTACTGGCCTCACTTCAAGTGAAGATTACAGGGTAAGAGCACACATAACTTGTTTTTCAAGCCAGTTCCTGCTCTTAAAAAGCATTTGTTGGAAACTGCTGAGAAACACAGTTGCAGGAGGCAGCGGATTGTGATGTAGCCGCTTTCCCAACCTGTACATGCACATTGCCTCATACAAGCTTTGTTTGATCTACAAACGATGCGAGACAATTAACCAAGTTTAACCAAACCAGGTATCCGGTTTGAGGATGGGCGAGGAGAGGTAGGTGATAAAACGTGTGGTCTTTTAGTAAAGGATCCACAGTAGCATTTCATTTAGAAGCAGGGAGAAAAAAACAGTAGAATCCAGCAGATGGTGTGCTGCGCTACTGTACTTCCATCTCCACAGGTCAAGGCAGGGTGAACCCTTATCTAAAGTGATGACTCAAACCCTCGCCGTCTGGCCATGGCCGGTGTGCTTATATGAATCACCCCCAAATTATGTCATATTTTGTGATGCATTGTCTCACATATTCTTGACAGCACACATAATACAAAAGGTGAAAAGACAAATAACAAGATATACAGCTATAATTTAGTGTTTGGTAAGAATTGACCGGGAAACAATGTTGTGAGATACAGTGTATCCAATTGGTCGGTGATGACTATTTTGGCTCGGTTTCTGTCATTGTTAATCCGTCAGTTTTGGCATCATCATTTTTGAAATAATTTTCCATTCTTCTTTATTCTTCTTCTCTCTAAGCCGCCAATATGCGGAGTACAGAGAGCTTAAGTGCGCTTTTAGGGACATGCATCATTATTTTCATTCATCTTTTGTTTTGTTCTTGTCTTGTGATTTTGTGCTGTTAAATGATACAGTCTGTTCTTATGTTAAAAATCAGCAACATAATGAGGCATCATTAGCTGGGTTCTTTCACTTGACAAACCAGGCCATGTACCGTTTCATGTTGCCTCTATAGACAAAACTACTGTACTGTAGGTGTTGCAAAATTTTAAGGTAATCATGCAATTTGTACTCAAGAAATGGAACTGGAAAATACTACAAAGTGTAACTGTAATGCAACTGGAATAAATCTACAATATAAGAACAGATTGAAAGATAATTATAGGAATTTTACACCACATGAAACAATAGATCACAGTATAAATGGGATTATAATGCTATAAAATCACAGGCTGCAAATTTGAAGAAATCCAATGAATTATTTCTCGCTTTTAATTTAATGACATGTTCTATATCATCTGCGGTCATTGTGATAGGAGTCATCTTTTTGAAACCACCTACTGTACTGTATCTCAGCGCCACATGCAGAGACGCGGTAGAGTGGGTAATACCTGAGGTGTCACATCCTGCCAAATAAAAGTGACAGGAGGATGTATTTATTTTTTACACTTGTTTATCTTTTTTATTTTATCTCTTGGATGTTGTATGTCCTTACTGGTGTGTGTTCGACTGTGTGCATGAGTCTGTGTTGTCTATCCCCGTCTGTTTTGGACCTAAACTGGGTTGGTTTGTGGGTGGGTAGGGGAATTGAGGAGAATTGACATACTGTTTTGACAATGTTTCATTCGCCATGGCCTCTGTTGTATGTCATTTGGTGTGAAAATTTTAAATAGAGTTGAAAAAAATGTGGGCCAGATGTGCAGCTAGATGAGTGAGGGCTCACGTTCTCTGGTGGTTCCAAATCTGTTCACCTGAGGGAACAATGTCAGGAAGCTGTCTTGTCGAAGATAGAAGGCTTTGTCTTAATTATTATTATTATTATTATATATATTAATATTATATATATATATATATATATATATATATATAATTATTATTATTATAAATTGATTTGGATTTACTAGTTTTGCAGTTTGACCGTAGGCTACTCCTGAATTTAAAGTAAATGAAATTTAGAATACTTTTTCATTTTTCATTTGATTTGATTTGATTGATTACTCAAATTTTATGAACATGTTTTTCGAGTCTAGGTGTTTTGTTTTTGCTTGGTGTAGGTGAAGGCTGTCTTTCCTTTTTTGGACTTAAAGTTTACTGGTAAAATATATTATTTTTAAATATACTTTTTTTATTAAATTTGCCGTGGTTACACAGCATTACTAACAACAATAGCTCTACCCAACCTCTTCCCACAACTTGTAACAACAGATGAGAACGTGGTAAATGTTATAATAAGAAGAATGAAAATACAAATAATTAAATAAATAAATATAAATTGATAAATAAATCATAGAAGTAACCCGTGTTGTGAATTTACAGCCCCTCGTCTGAAGGAAGCCGCTGCAGGGCATTGACGAACGATGTACGGTTGCCACTTTGTATCACATTTATCATTTGTACCCTTGAAAGAATACTAAACCTTCTCAAGCTTGAGAAAGAAGATCACATCTTTAAGCCGAGTAGAAATGGAGGGAGGCTGTGTGGACTTCCAATTAAAACTAATTCTGGGATGGGGAGACAAAGTTGTGAAATTAACAATGTCTGCTTGTTTGGAATTTAATGAGGAAAATCTGAGGGGACACTGAAGATGGCTATTAATGGGGCATGGTTGCAGGTTAATGTCAAGATTATCAGAAGATTTTCTTTCAATTCATTGTGAGGGAACATATAAACCATTACATGTTTCCTGGATTTCTACCTGTACAGAAAAATACTTTGCACATCTACAACGTGAGACAGGTGCATCGGAGGGGGACATACAGTTCAAAAGTTGCAAAGGAAACTCCCGCACACAGTCTAACTTGCAAAAAATATATAACGTTTAATAATAGGCAACGTTTCAGTACTGGACCAAGATAGTCAAGTTAGACAGTGTGCGGGAGTTTTGTTTGCAGATGGATTTTTACCTAAAAGTCTTTTTTAAATAAAATGTATCTTATTTTATATTTACTTCAATTTTTAAACATTGACAGCCTTCATTTTCTAAGGTAGTTATACTAGATATTTGTTTGTGAAGGTTTTAATTTATTTGAACTGCATTATATTACATTGTAATACACAGATGTTTTTGTCCAAAGCAACTTCCATTTTTTTATTTACACCAGGCTACATAATATTATTCTTCATAAAGTAAAGATTTATACTGAATGGATGTATTGACACATTCACTAAGGTTTGTAACAAATAATCAGGAAAACTTGTTTTGGAGCTACTATAGCATATTGTCCTCGTATGCTGAGTAAGCAGTGAAAGGGTTAAATACACGCAGCTGTACTGGACAGTAGCAAAGCCTTGAACAATGACTTAATGCACTCCACTGAGGCTGCTTCACATCCCTCTAATGGATCATTTTTCACCTGGCACCTCCGCTCTCTTAAGATCAACTGAGAGGGATCAGCTTTATCGATTCCTTTCCTCTACACCAATCTGGATCAATAAGGATTCCTGCATTAGAAACCACTAACCCCATTTCCAGTGCTGCTGCACCTCGTCATGACTCACTCATAATGAATTATGTTGATGCAAGTGATTTGCCCCATGTCCATTAAAGGCAGCTGCGTGTGGAAGTGTATTTTAAGCAATGCCACACCTTACAGTTAATTCCTTCCCATTCTCTTCTAATTAAAAGGTAGAATTATTATTAAAAAAAGCCTTATGACGTCCATCTTTAGCCTCAGCTGCAGCACTATCTCTTGCAAGTTGTTCTCATCAACGCCCAAATCTATTCCCTGGGTGCACATTCTGGCAGATGATTCACTGGCATGTTGAAAAAGCAGTTGGAAGTCTGGGAGATTGTTAAAAACCTGCGGGGGGATAAAATGCATGCGCTCCATCAGTATGCAATACATCAAAGATGCCGAGATGCCTCAATGACGTGCTTACTGGCATGATCAAAAACAGCCAGCTTAAAATGCAAAATCTCACTCTGCGATGGCTGAGAAGGAAGAGGTGCACTAATACCAACAATCTTGGGAGAAAACCAAGGTAGAAACTAAACACACTGGAGTGTAGTCCCTTCAAAGGAAATATGAATATGCCTGAGTGTCATTGTGATAATGACACCTTAGCTTGGATTCAACCTTCATCCATCCACTTACTGGGAAGATAAAGACAATGCATTTCCAGTATGATCAGATATCATGGATGTAAGATGAAAAAAGAAGCCATTATTTATACTGCTTGTTGACACTGGCATCAGATACTTGGGGAAGGTGTTTTTGGTTTCAGATCTCACTGTGGAGGGAGGGGGGGGATACATTACCTGCGGCATTTCCAGTCCTTTATTATGGGAGGCTGCACAGGGTTAACGGAGCAGGGAGGCCTCTACGCCTGTGAGGATTATTGGCAATACACTCCCACAAAACAGCTGTGGAAGGCAAATAATTGTCTTACGGTGAATAACAATACCATGTTATCCCGGCAAGGGGGGAGGGGGAGCGGGGGAGGGTTCTATTTGGTTAATATAAACCAAATAGAACTTATTTCTCCAACCTATGTTTCATTTATGAGATGCTCATATGAAGCCTGTGACTCTTGGTTTATATTCATTGCTTACGCACAGAAATGCGAGGAGGGAAAGGGATTTAGCAGAATCCACAAGGAAATGAACAGGGTTTGCAGGGCCATGCCAATATGCTTATAACACGGCGGTACAAGGACTCTCCCCTGAGTGAGCTTGGATTTTGTGAATGAAACCCCTCCTTAACTATTCTGCTCGGGCTGCCGATCAGTGAATGCTGCCCGGGGCAAAGCCCTGTCTGCAACACGCAAAGAGTCAAACACATTTGCAAATCTCCAATCTAAATAAGATGAGATGTTGTGAGGAGCCAGAGGTAAAGCATATTAGAATGGCCCCTGACTTGGTCATTACTTGGTGGTAGCATGCAGTATTGCCTCGGGTTAGGAACTGAGCAAGGCAGCAGTGACATTTGACATTTAGTGCGTTTCTCACCACACTAGGCCATGCTGGGCCTGTTTGTGATTCATGTTGGGTCAAACAGATGCCATGTACCAAGGCGAAGGAACTATCTGGCAGGTTGACCATCAGAATCAGCAGGAGACTTGCCAAATCACAGGGAGCTGCGACTGCAGACAGAGGTTGCTTTGATGTGTTTTTGGTGATAGTACATTTGATTTCTTTGGCAGACAGCTACTACTCCTTCTGCTCCTTTTAATGATTACAATTTGGCCTCAACATTATTGTGCTTGATTCGTTTGGGTTGTTTTTTTTTCAGATTATTTAAAGAATTCATTGGTAATCCTGCCTCGAGAAAAAGTAGAACAGAAGATATTACACGTTTTAAGGTTTTGCAGAATTATATTAGACTATTTATATAGACCAAACTATTTAACTATATGCATCAGGTTCTATTGGTCTCAATGGACACTTTACCTTTGTGTATGTTTGCAACTTTCAGTAGTTTGAGTTAATCTCCTTGCTTTATCAGTTATGCCCTTACACTCTGGGGCATGTGCTATAATTAGTGCCTAATGGATATGATTTGATTAGTAACTGCACAGATTAGTGGGAGCCGGAATCTTGAATTAGCTCTTTTTTAATGGCTTTAAACATGACTTTGTTATTTGGGAAATTCCATGTAGATTTACAGTATATATCACACTGCTACGAACACCGGCTTAGCATAGACCGAATCAATAGTTCATCCGCGAGTCATCTTCATTATTCTAGCCTCTACATCACCCAATAAAATAGAAGACTTTAGGCAAAAAAGCTTTTTGAAGTTTCTTTTTTGTGGAGCTAATATTTTTTTGAATTGCGCAGCCCCCAACTTTCACAACCTCCACTGTGTTTTTAAATGAGATAGCCACTTGTTTTAGAAGTCATGTTATTCGTTTGACTGAGGGCAATGCAGTCTGGGGATGAGAAATATACTTGTTAAGCTGTTGTTGTTTATGTGAATCAGCCACCCCAACAGCGCATTTCCTCACCAGTCGAGTTATACATTTGTATGACTCCACAAAATGAAAAACCAACTTCCATTAATCAACATTGTGTACATAGAATTTAAAACTAATATCTGTTGCACGCTCATTAGTTCTGAATGCTGACTCTTTATTTCATTTGTCAGTGTTCACCTGCTGCATGAAGGCCTAATCCTGTTTACACACTGAAAATCCCTGCTTCTTTTGCTGTTTGATCTGGTTTTTGCCTTGAGCCACATGCCGAAGTTTTGACACCCATGCCTGCCCAGAGTTTCCCTTCTGTGCAAGCAAAAAAAAAAAAAAAGGTCAATTGAAGAAAATGAAGAAAATTGCAATTTAAATATTCATAAGGCTCTTTGTCTTTTCCCTCCCATCTGTGTCAGAGAGAGATCATGCTATTCCGCTGTGGATTTTGGCAATTACCTCTCATTGTCACCTCCCCATGTCTAAAGTCACCCCTATGCTCTTGAGGGGCACAAGCAACCTTAACAAAATTGTGAGGTTAGAAAAGGATGTCAACAGATTGGATACTGCTGAAGCTGACATCATTTCACTGTTGTTGCATTGGAGCATACCCCTGCATTGTCTACTTCGAATTAATCCCAATGCCATGGCTGTGCAGTCTGAAAAAGATTACATTGTATAATTGCAAGTCTGGCTCTGGCAAAATAATTCATTGTGAATGCCAAGCAAGGGTCTAGATGTGGGGGTAAATTATTTTGTTTGCTTTTAACTTACATTGGTTATCTCCCGATTTTGTTTTTAGTTGTATACATGGCTTCTTTAGAAAAAAAAAGGTGTGCTAGTCCCGACAATTTAATCTTTTTAAAATATGATGTACCTAACTCTGTGTAGTGACAGCAGCGCCATCAGGGTCTACATAGCTCAGACAGGATCTTGGCAAAAGGCTTCAGCTAAAGGCCAACACTGCCAGCTCTGTCACACTATCATTCCAGTATGGACCGTAGGGAGGCAGCTCCCCAGTGTCTCTGTTCTCGGAGTGCCAATTATGCCATCCAATTGAATTATGCCCTTGAGTGGTATTATTAGCAGTTGTTGAGGGATCCCAACATTTGTATTTATTAAGGTTTGTTCACAGGAATGATTGAATTACTGGCCCAGTCTAATTAACGTATATAAAGACAATGCATAACTAATTTCAATGTTTATTAGCTCCGTGCATTGCAAAAAACAAAAGTAATAAGCCACTATTGGTGTGTTTGTTCATCCCCTCTATGAGTCAAGAAATCTTGGCCTCAATGCCACTGAGAGCCACTCTGCACATCTTTCACTCAGTCCCACAACACGTCTCAAGTGGTAGCCAGGGCTCATTTTGAAGTTGTTCCACACAGAAGAGTATTCATCTTAATGAAGCTGTGAATCAAAGACCCACCAACTTATCTTACTTAACTGGCACAGCACCTAATGTATTCCACAGTACTCCCAATCCTGCATGTTACTGACCTAGAGAAGGTCAAGGTTTCTGTCCCCCAAATACCATGCTCAGTCAGGTTTTACTCATTAAAAAGTCGTGTTGACAACACATGGGGAACAGAATTACTTCAGTACTTCAAATGTTGCCCCTATTAACTGATACTCTAAAATAAGTCAAAATTCAAAAGCTGAAGTCAATCACTCCTGAAAACAGTACTTAAACACTCTTTTTCTCTGCCATAATCGTGCCCTTCCTCTATCCGGGTCTCTCTCTCTTTCTCCAGCTCTTCCACTGTGGCACAGCGGATTTGGCTCCTAGTTTGTGTCACAAAGCCCTCTCAGTGGGAGCGAGGAGCCAGTTGGCAGAGTCCTACCCTTCAGTGAAACGCCCCTAGGTTCCTGCATGCTCTGGTAGTTCGCTCCTTTCATCCCACTCTCACCCTGACACAGTCACATCCAGTGTACACGTCTATTGTTGGTGGGTCAGACCTGGTGCTGTCACTATGTGGGTCAGGGCCAAAAAAGCAGCATGCACCTTCTTATGTGTGAAGTCAACCCCGCCAGGAAGTATTGCTCTTTTCCTCCTCAGTTATTTTGTTCTTTCTGGCAATATCTGTGCTTAGTGGAAGTCCACTGGGGGCTGCCATTGCCTTCCTCTTTCTAACCACCTGCAAGGCAGTTGGTCATCTAAAACTGTTCACAATTAAGTGGGACGGTGCCTAATCTTTCTTAGGATCACTGCAGCACACTAAAACACATCAGTGTAAAAGAAACATAACTCACTGTCACTTTATATCATTGATTGTAAATGAATGGTTTTCACAAATTGCCTGCAGTGCAGTCATTTATTTTGTCAGAAACCAAAAATCAAAGGTAGACAGCTGCATGCTAAGATCAATCAGGAGCTCCTCTTTTCCCCCTCTTATATTCAAGTTTACAGAACTGCTACTGTACTTTGTCCGTGTTTAATCCCTACCCTCATTCAGTTCCGACAGCTCTCCTATGCACACACACATAATAGGGTGAAGTGTTTTATGACACAACAATTGGTTTAGCTGGGCTATTCAGCTTAATAGCTGTATGGATTGAATAGGCAGTCTGCAGAGCATTTTGATTCAATTAATTCTATACAGCTTTATTTATCTTCGTTTAATGAAAAAAAAAAACAGCATCCAGTGAATTACAGACCGAATTGTCTACTTCAAAGGCTTCATCAGAACAGCCGAGTTGGTAACCTTGCCTAGATCCAAGTTTACTTCTCACTCTTTCTTAGCTCCAAATTCACTTTATACAATTAAATGTAATCCAGTGTAGGGAATGAAGGTAGCACACAGAGGTTTGATTAAAAATTTAACAATACCATGACAGGGAAATCGAATTAAGAACATGGCTGCTTCAGTCAATCAAGTGCTCTGCTGTGGAAAATCTTCAGTGTCTTGCTAAGGGAACGCGTGTTTGTGTGTGGACGTGCCTGTCTGTGCATGTGTACACGCGTGTACACGACCCTGCCATCTCAGTACACTAGATAATCCACATCCTGGACAAGCGCAAACTGCAGTCTTCCAGAACACTGCAGAAGGTAATTACGAATTAGGCCAGCCCTTGGATCATGAGGCAGGCGGCATTCTCCAGTGCATCCTATCACCCAGACTCTCCCTGGCCAAAACAGGCTTAGGCCAAGTGAACAATGACTCAGACCTCCCCACTGTGACAAAAAAGCAAGCAGGCGTCCTGCACTAAGCCCGCTGGGGACTGTTGTCCTTGGTGAATGGCTTCCCGGTGAATTAGCACCAGAGGTCACTGGTTGGGGTTCGCACGGGGGAAGATTCTAGGGAGGTATACATTCAAGGGACTACAGTATGTGGTGCTATATACAACTTTAAGTCAATCAAATCCTTTTTTGCCGTCAAGAAAGATGAATTCTTTGTGAAGGTTTGACGTTTGGTACTCTTCTCAGCACTCTTAGGTGTGGGAATAAATGTCTATCTTCATCCAAAGACACGTTCTACACAGGCAGTGGCACCTAAGTTTCCCAAACACATTGGCAGATATCTGACTGTTTTGATGATCATCATCAAGTGTCAAACTTACATCTAGTCCCCTGACAGGATGCACAAACGTAAGCAAGTGAGAGCTTATAGCAACTTAGACAGCAAAAGCCTGTGATCGCTCTTTTGTGAGGCAGAAAGTGTGCGAGAGAATGTATGTGAGCAAGCAAGACGAGCACGCGATTATTATTTAGACCGGTGAGCGCGCATATGCCGCTTGTCTTCATGTCGTAAGGTCTGATGATGTGTTCAAGGTGGCACGACAGCTCGGGGATGGCGCGCTGGGCAAATGCTAAGGGGAATACCAGCCATTGAGACGTTCCAGTTCATGAAGTGTGCAAATCAGGCGCTGGGTGTAGGGAGGGGTGGGGGTGTGGGGTGGAGGGACGGAGATTAGAAGGGAATGGAATAGCTAGGCCAGGGCCAGACCACCTCATCTGGGAGGAGAACGAAGAGGGGATTAGAGGGGTGGAGAGGACGGAGAGGCAGTGAAGGGGAGCAAAGAGGAGAGGGTAATAAAAGTAGGGATACAAAGACAGAGAGAAACTCAGAGATAATAGATGAGTGAAAGGATGCTAGGGTGAAGTGCAAAGAGACGGTGAGTTGATCGCAGCGAGTATTTCCCAATACAGGCTGTATCTTCAATGGAGCAGACTCCTAGCAAACAGCTTAGCTATGACTGTTTTTTTGGAGAGCTAGTTACGGCATGAATTAACAACCACACAGAGCAAACACGATACATTACACACTCTGCCTTGCCTCGGATGTGATAAACAAGTCTGTGTACCAACTCGTCATGCATGTCATTTTGGCCTTGGGGCATCAAAAACAGAGAAAAAACTCAGTCTTGTGTCTAACTGTAGTGACTTTTCTCAACACCGTGGCTTCAAATGAGTCTTTGTATGTTGATTTTTTTTTCTCACCCTCTCTCGGTTACCATGGCAACAGGAGTTGAGGATTTGGTTTTAAAAAAGAAGCTGTTCAAGAGTTGCCAACATTCACAGACAAGTTCTTGGTTCTCTTTGCACCTTGATTTTTTTTGCAAAGTAAGTGTTTTCTTTTTTCTCCATTTCAGCACTCCTCAATTTTTCCAGCAGTTTTCTGGTGATTTTCAAATAACCAGATTAGTGTGAAGAGCAGTGTTGAAGTAGAAAGGGCATGATCCGTGCCAACAATAGTGCCTGTCAATTTCACTTCTCTGAAACAACAAGACACCGGGGCACGTTTTAATCCCCATGCATGATTTAATTTACAGTTTGCAGAGAAACCTGTAGGAAATACTGCTTAATGTATTTCTTTGCACTGAATCAAAGCCAGTACAGCAACCTAAACTCAGAACAGCTTTTTAAAGGTTAAATTCTACATGTGTGAAATCATAATGCATTATATACTTTTAAAAACTCTTTTTATTTTATACTCCATATACTGTTCTCTATAATTGTATCACTAAGTACATCAATCTAAGCTAGTGCATGTTTTAAAGGTCATGCAATTATGTGTATTATTATCATTTCTTATCTTATCATGGCATGCTATCTATCCTCACAATTTGAAGGCCTGACTAATATTGCTCATATTTTTGAGTGATGATAATGAGGGACTCCTCCCTATTTTGTTAATAAGAATGTGGAACCAAATGGGCAGATCGGCTGAGTGATTTTGTCAGGGCTAGGGTGTAGTGTGCGTGTGTGTGTGTGTGTGTGTGTGTGTGTGTGTGTGCGCGTGCATGCATGCGTTCGTGTGTTTGGGGGTGGTTTTGTGTAATGGTGCTTCTCTCTATTAGATCCCATGATGTAATCCATCTTCTGGATAATTAGCAATGAGGGGATAGAAGGGAGGAGGTGGAGGAGCTGGCATGCACCGTAATAGATGAAGGCTCTTCGCCTTTACCCTGATGCAGGGTGTGTTTAATGGATGTCTGGCATGTTAAGTCTTTCATGACAAACACAGTGGCTTACACATTGCCTGAATGCTGTCCGATACTGTCTGAACAGTTGTATCCCTACTTCTTTCAGTTGTGCCAAGGCTTTATCATGTTATTGGAACATAAGCTAGCTACTGACATTTGACTGGTTAAAACAATGTATAATTAGATGCCACCCTAGTAATGCCATCTCCTTTCTTGTCTCCATCTTTTCTTGCATTGTCGCCATCTCACACACACACACACACACACACACACACACACAGCATGGAAACAGATTGACATGCACATACACAAAATGCACACCCTGGGATAAAGATACAGCAGATTAATGGTACAGTGTGCATTGTACAGTTTATAGGTAGTATAATAAGGTAAGGATGAGATAAAATAAAACTTTAAGATTCCCTGGAAACTTTGGGGATACCACGTAGACAGCAAGTGGACGGAATATCAATGCGACGCCTCCAGTGCAATTACTGCTTCCACGTTCCATCGTGGGTCCCTTGATTGCTCCAAAGAGAGCTCTCTGACTTTCTGATTCGCTTATTGCCTCGGCTGCCTGGCGCCCAAACTACAAGCTGAGAGCATCAGCGTGAAGGAATCACATTTATTACTGGAGCCTGAGATTAAACAACAGCACACAGACATGGTGCTGACCAATGGCAAAATAAGGCTGCATGGGGAATATGCATTGTGACGCTTGTTTCTTGTTCCCACAAATGCCTAACAACAGGTGTACTTCAGGTCACCTATATTTAATTTGAGTGGCAATCGCAGGATGATTAATGTAAACGAGAGTGTGCATGTCTTTGCGTTTGTGCCATCAGCGATGGGCCTCTCTTTTGATTCAAATAGAGCTAGTGCTCTGCGTTGTCTTCAAAATAGTTCTCATTAAACCTAGCTGCATGGCTGTATGTATGTGTCCTCCAACATACAAGACATTTTGTGTATGTCTGCAAGCTTTTGTGAGTGTATGCACTTTCGATTTGTGCTTGTGCCTGCTCCAGCGTGGTACTTGTCAGGACTCATGGGAGGGGTCAAAGGAAGAGGTCGTTAATCAAGACAGACAGGAGCAACACCCTGGCGTTCCTGGGATGATGGTGTTGCTGGGAGCTACGGGTCCCTCAGCCCAGATCCCTCTCTGATCAGAGCCCCAATTAAGAACCGTGCTGCTCCACTCCTCAGCAGAGGCAAGAAAGACAACCTTTTGTTCCCTGGCCTTACATCACAGTATGAGACGATAGCCCAGGAGCATATCACTGGTTTTGGTACAGCAGGACAAAAAGTATATGTGGTGCACTCTATATACAGTATACTGTATATACCCAATATATTCGAGAGAAGGGGCTCATGTTTTACTTTTTGTGAATTGCATAATTATGTATGACATGACAAATCTAAGGCAGAGATGGAAGAGCATATACAAAGCAATACACAAGCACAATCCAATTACAATTAATATTGTAAAGCAAAGAACGCTATTTAGCAGTTTGTTTTGGGAAAAAAAGTTCTTAAATAGAGCAAGAAATGGCAGTAATTAGACAATACAGGCAAAAACTAGCTACGTGTCAACAGTAACAATAGAAAGCGTCTCTTAAGGATCTTTCCATGCTTCGATACCACTCATCAAATTGCAGGTCCTCTAGTCATCCTTGTTTGTTTTTTTTACCTCCCCCAGACAGCACTAATGATCAATTCCAGCCCTCAGCATATTTATTCATGAGTGTATTACACCTGGTTCCTCTTTGTTGCCAATGCATTTCCTCAAGTATTATGTGACGCCTTGTCTCCCACGCTTCTGGCTCAGATGGCATTTCTCTCTTCTCCTTCTCACTATAACGCTTTGTTGAACCTCACACAGGCAAGCTTTTCATGTGCACACACAGACACACACTGCTTTTTATCATTGAATAATATAAACTCTTTTGTTTCTTTACCCCAGCCCCACTCTGAATCAGTTTTATTCTATCTTGGTAATGGCGGTCGGAGTGAAATGTGTGTACTTGTATCATTTTGCACACATAGGGCATGGGTTTTTTTCTGTTTATTTATTTAAAAATGTCTTTATGTCAGATTTGTTTTCTCTCTCATTTTTGCATCTTCCTCTTGCTGCGTATACGTATGGGCATGAGCATAGCTTACAAGTGCGTGGATGTACCCTCTTTATGTTTGTGTGTGTGTGTTTTTGTAAATGTATTTCTGTTTAATTATGATATTGGGGACTATTTTGTGTTATCTACCTTATGTTATGTGTCTTTATCTTAGGCAAAACACTCCTGAATGTTTATTTTCCTGTTAAAATACAGCTTAACTAACTAAATAAATACATATTGTTTCAGATCACCAATTAAGAAACTCAAACACATATTCATTAATTTATTAATTTACTCACTCACTCACTCAGTTTGTGTAATGGCCTCCAAGTGGCCAACAGAAGGTATTGCATTGTCTCCAGAACTGAACAATAAATATATAATATAATATGGACGGTGTGGGCTGCATCACATCTGTGACTGTGTGTGTCCTTATTTGCTTGACTGTGTGTGTGTGTGTGTGTGTGTGTGTGTGTGTGTGTGTGTGTGTGTGTGTGTGTGTGTGCGTGTGTGTGTGTGTGTGTGTGTGTGTGTGTGTGTGTGTAAAAACACAGCCAGAATGCTTGTCTGCCTGCTTCATCTATTCACAAATGCTTCAGCTAGAGTTTATTATCTTTCCATCTCTCTCCCTCCCTATTTCTGTCTCGCCCTCTCCTCACTTTTTCTTTTTCGCTTTGCTCCTTGCCAGACTGATGGGATGCACCATTTTAGGGCAAGCTCGGTGGTTAGAGTTTCCTCCCACTGATATGATTAGGTGTCATTAGCCGGTTCAGCCCGCAAGTGAGAGAGGTCCATGGTATATTGATTGCCTCTACTTTAGAGCCCTTAACCCCAATCTTTAGCCTTGCTTCACTCCTAGAAATAAATAATCATTCTATGGCATCTGCTAGCAAGTTCAACCTAAAATATTAAAGAATGGCATGTACATATTTCTCTACAGTATGTATGTATATCCATTCATCTATCTATTCTTACGTCTGTCTCCTTGACTCTTTGTCTCAATGTCCTGCAGCCATCTCCTCCCTCAGCTGTGTGGTCGCTGAAGAATATGAAGTTTTAGCTGTGGCTGTCTCTCTGGGGAAATATAAGTTGACTGTCTATTGCATTACTGTTTCTAAGCCTCACATCAGGAGGTGATCAGATTCCCTGAGGTAGAAGGAGCAGGGGAAATGGAGAAAGGGATGAAATAATGTGTGTGCTGGTTTGTTTCTCTATGTGTGTGCCTAGATGTTTGCGTGTGCACATTAGGGCTACTACTTTTCACTAAATCACATTTGAAACAGCCTCTTGTTAACACAAACAGGCAGACACCTCCAAACAGCAAATCATGTGGCATTAGCACAAACAAACATTAGCATGAACAAGATACAGTACATAACTAAACTGACTTTAATGTGATTTGATTGTTGATTTGATTGTTGGTGCCCTGCCAAGGTGGTTCCAGTACTGCAGGTACAGCTGCTGTCCTGGGATTATCAACCACGTTGTGCTGAAGATGGCCTTTATTATAACAAAAAACATGTATTCAGCAGTTTTTCATGGGATTAAACAACTTGTCACTGAGATACAGTATGTCAAAGGAGAAGCTAACAGTAAGGCCACAAGCATGCAAATAATAGCTCAGCGCAACAGCGGGCTTCTCTCAACTTATCAAACCTTTGTGTGGCTGACAGAGGCAGCATAGTAGTACACATGATCACCAAAACAGGTTCAAATATGGCACCAATACATGATTTCGTCCTGCGTTTTGTCAAAGGAAGAACATGGATGTAATGGTGCAAAGAGTGTTTCCTTGACACATAAGACCCTTCAATTCAAACTGAGGGTCATTGTAAAGCCACAGTGTACCTAAGCATTGTTGCTGATAAGGTGCATTCCTTCAGGTTTAAACGCTGTCCTTCCAGCACAACAACGCACTACGTGACAAAGCTTTCGTCACCTGAAGAAGGTTTCAGGATCATGGCAATGCGTTCAGCTAATGCAAGCTTCCATAGTCCCCGAACCTCCACTCAATAAGGATTTGCTGCTTGAATCTATAAAGCACTTCAGTGTCATTTTGGTGCATTATTTAAATGGCACTGCATTGCAATAGTATGTAGGATAATACAGTTATAGTATTTGAATGGCATAATTAAATATATATTAACTATATTTATTTCACTAAAATGCTAAAAAGGTAGTTATCAATGCTATATACTTGCTTTTATATGAGGGTGATAGTGTTTCAATGAGCAATTGTAATGAGTCAATTTTACACCTATGTGATCATACATATGGCTTTGAAGTATATTTAAAGAAAAGGGAAGTACAAACATCTTGGTTTGACATGAAACAAAATCATCTTGTTTTTCAGAAGTATCACAATAGCCAGCGGTGGAACAAGTACGCAGATCCTTTAACTTAAGTTAAAGTATACAACAATGAAAAAATATTCCATTACAAGAAAAAGTCCTTCATTGTAAACCCTACTTGATGTAAAAGGGGCAAAGGTTGGATCAGCGAAATGTACTACAAAATCTATCACAAGATAAATCTAAGGGGTCACGAGATGATTAATGTGAAAAAAGAAAGTTCTGCTACATAAATCTGTTTTCATTTTTGGGATATTTCTCTATTTCTTTGCATTTTTAGTGAAATAGAAGTATATTGGAGAGGTTTAGAGGAGAAAATCTCTTTGGCGAAACTGCTAACGACTGATAGACACTGCTTTTATATAGGGACCACAAACCAAAAATGTGTTGCATATTAGAAACATATCACGTTTCGTTAATGTAAAAATCTTACTCTAACTAATAACTATAGTTCTTAGATAACTGTAGTGGGGTATAAAGTACACTATTTACCTCTAAAATGTAGTGAAGTAGAAGTAGAAATAAATAGGGGGATGATGTGACGTGTTGCGGTCATAAACTATTCAACCTTTTGCAAGTATGGAATACGCTGCAACACCATTGTCAGCAAATGACTGACTGAAACTCTCTATCGGAACCCTACCTGAGTTTTCTCGCCACTCCTCGAGGTTGATGTGCTTTCTCCTCTCTGATTGAATATCTATCCCCACCAATCACAAATGAGTTCTTCAACTATTTGGCTTTACTAAATCAGGGTAAGCACTTTATCCAGTGTCCTATAAAGGCAAGGACCAGCGTTACTGAGAGTGCCCAGAGCAGCGCTTTGACGCTGAGTAGCAGCTTAACAGGCTTATAACGGAGCAGGGGAGCGAGTCAATCAGTTGCTATTGAGTGACTCTGTAATGGCCAGACTGACCATCACACTCCCCAGAGAGCCAATTTTGTTTTCCATTAAGACTGTCATTACACAGGGAGGCACGACACAACCTCCAAGTTAGCTGTCTTGTGTGTGCATATGAAAGACAGAGAAAGGAGAGTTTTTAGATGAACTTGGAACTATGGCTTTTGCAAAGATGACAATTGTCCCTACGTCTAACTTAATACTTAAAGTGGACATATTATGCTTTTTCGTATTTTCTATCACATCTACAATGTTATGATGTCGAATTTTCATGTTAAACATGGCCAAAATAATGAGGTAAACATATTTTTGAGAAACCCCTGTAAGCTAAAACGTTCAGATTTCCAAATGTTCTAAACGCTCCGGTTTCAACAGTTTTTTCTACTCTCGGTTAAGTGTTACGCAACTCTAAGCCGGCCTGCTATGATTGGTCATCTGCTCCAGGTAGTGTTTTTTTACTACGCTACTGTGGTGGTATTAACATTGTCACATGTAGCTACAGTAAAATGTCATCTTGGCTGCCAGTGTTGTTAAATTCTCCCCAATTCCGGGTCACAATACTCCTAAACATTCCCGGTCATGTAGTATTTGGTTAAAAAGCCTTTGTCTGCGACTGTAGAAAGTCCTGCTATATTCTATATCATGTGATTTAAGATTTCTAGTATGCTCTTATGCAAGTAAAAATAACAGCTACTGTATTTCTTCAAGGAGCTAAAGCAAACCACAGCTTTTATTTAAGGTCACTTAGTGTCCCGCACCAGCCGAAGGGGAATTTGATGCTCTCCCTTTTCAGCTGGCTCACCGGCCCGGGACGGAGAGCCATTAGTTCTAATCAAACGCCACTCTAATTGAGAGGCCTCCCATCTTCATAAAGATAATTGCTAGAAAAGTCAGACTATGTGTGCTCCCCCCTCCCTTAGACCTGACCCATGAATAGCGATAAACCACAAGGCTGGACATGTATCTTTATAAGAGAGCAAAGCCATGGCATCTACTTGACGGGAACAATTAGTCAGTATTAGCAGCAGATGGCCTCCATAACAGAATTAAATGCAGATGAGTTCCTCTAAATCATCCCTATTGAACTTTTATGGACCAATCACTTGAGTTACTAAGAAATACAGTAGAGCAGCAATTGGGTAATTAATGCAATATCTTCTAAAGAGGATTTACCGTGTTTATTGAGTAGTTGGTAGTTTCCTTAAAATGATAACATGGAGAAAGAATATCTAAATTACGAGTCTTTTCATGATAAAACATTCTGTGATGTTTTGACTTTATATAATCTGTATGCAAAGTCAGTTACTGGAGTCAGCAAGGCTTTCATGTGATGAAACCTGGAGGGTAGTCTGGGTGGGTTGTCTTTAGATATTGGAGATATTAATATGATTTAAAATGTATATTGGTAATAGCAATGGCTGGACAGCCTTATATAGTTCAGGGTCTACCCAGTTTTGTTTTTGTTTAATGATATTGGTGTTTATGGTTGAGCATCTGTATTTGTGACGGAAATAGATTAACTGAGCTGAAAATTAAATTGAATTTGTTTTGGCAATTATTTTTTTGCACTGATGTGAATGGAACTACAGTTGCAAACCTAAATCTCTGTAATGCCCAAGGACTAACCTGTGACAGCAGTCTCACATGAATAGGGTCAAACACAGATTAGACGTGTTCAGTAAAGTGTTTTATTGTGGGTCATCTGTACGAAAGGGGTTTACATTATCTTGCAACATGGAAATCTAGGCAATTTAGATGCTGATTTCACATTATCTTCTAATCAAACATTATATATAGAGTTCAGTGAGTCTGTTCATACTATGCAGGATACCCTTAAGGCATTGTGTAGCAATTCTGGTAATTTATTAACATTACCTGTATAACTATGGATGGAAGTAAACTTAGTATTATCCCAATGTCAAAAAAACTTTATAAAAGTTTCCTTACTGAAGTGAAAAGTGCAGAATTTTAATTAGAAATTCTGACTTAAAATATTGAAAGTAAAATGACTCATTATGCATATGCAAGTATCCCTCTTCAGTTTGTTGTATTATTATATATTATTGGATTATTATTACTGATGCACTAAAATGTACAGAAATCAGCATTTTAATGTTGTAGCAGTTCAATGTGGAACTATTTTTAATGACTTTTATACTGTTTTGCTGTTTATTGTATAGCAATGCATTATATTTTATATACATTTAGCACAAAAAGTAAGGGCATTTGTGTTTGGTAGATTATTTCTCTGTGGTAACAATGCTTTTTGGCAATACATCTTATACCGTTGGAAAGCCTGTTTAGGTCCCTTTCAAATGGTGCCCCATTTGTAAGGAACATGCATTTGTGGGATGAGCAGCAGCGCTGAGTATGTGGGTTGCGCCATGAAAAATATGCTAAATCTTCTCTGCCAATGCCAAACAGCTTATTCTGCCATTGACACGTTTGGTGTTTGGTGGATTGGATGATTCTGCCTACGGCAGTTGGATCGTAGGGTCAAAGTGTGGAGAAGACGCGGAGAACGCTATGCTGTTTGCTGCACCGATAGAGAAACACCTTTTGGTGGAGGCAGTGTGATGGTGTGGGGCGGCATCTCCCTCACTGGAAAAACGAGGTTTGTCATCATTGGAGGCAATCTCAATGTAGAGCGATATAGAGATGAGATTCTGCAACCAGTGGCAATCCCATATCTCCACAGTCTGGGACCGAACTCTATCCTCCAAGATGACAACGCTCTCCCCACAGGGCGGGGTTTATCATAGACTACCTCCAGAATGTGTGAGTGGAGAGGATGGAATGACCTACCAGCAGTCCTGACATCAACCCCATTGAACACTTGTGGGATCAGCTTGGGCGTGCTGTTCGTGCCAGAGTGACCAACACAACCACGTTGGCTGACTTGCGACAAATGCTGGTTGAAGAATGGGATGCCATCCCACAGCAGTGTGTGACCAGGCTTGTGACCAGCATGAGGAGGAGGTGCCAGGTTGTTGTGGCTGTGTATGGTTCTTCCACACTCTACTGAGGCTCTTGTTTGTGAAATTAATAAATTGTTAAATTGCCAATATGTCTTGTTTCTTCAAACTTCAATCATCCAATCCACCAAACACTAAACGAGTCAATGGCAAAATAAGCTGTTTGGCATTGGCAGATTGGCAAATTTTTCATGGGCGCAACCCACATACTCAGCGCTGCTGCTGCTCATCCCACTAATGCATGTTCCTTACATGGGGCACCATTTGAAAGGGACCTAAACAGGCTTTCCAACAGTATAAGATTTATTGCCAAAAGGCATTGTTACCACAGAGAAATAATCTACCAAACACAAATTTCCTTACTTTTTGTGCTAAGTTTATATAAAATCAGATCTTTGTATTCTGTATGATTTATCTTAATCTGCAAAGTAACTAGTAACTATAGCTGTCAAATGAATGTAGTGGAGGTAAAAGTACAAAATGTCCCTCTGAAATGTAGTGAAGTACAAAGCAGCATAAACTGGAGGAGATCAAGTAAAGTACGAGGACTTTACAACTTCAGTACTTCAGTACCTGAGTAGCCATTGCAACCATTGTGAAATAAAGAGCATGTAGAATTCAACTTCATACAGTGTCCCAAGATCCCAAAGTCTGATCAGCCCTGTGATGTCGCGTCCCTGTCTCCTGAACTTTGACTGATGGCTCTCTCTGGGCTCCTGCAGAGTGTCAGGAGAATGGATGAGGTGGCAGAGAGTGACTGACAGCTACCAGAGCCACCGCACCTCAGCCATCTCATCTTTAACAAGCTGGCAGTAATTGAATAATAAGTACATTTTAGGATGCAGGTAGCGTTTTGTAAATGCCTACTGTATATCACTTTGAAACATAAAGGCTCCCAGCTATGTCATGCCAGGTATCTTTCTCTTTCCTTTTGCTACAGCAAAATACATTTTATGTTAGCTCTTTTTTGGTAGGAACCCATGTAAGTCAGAACTATGCCTTTAAATGTACACCACGCTATTATTAAGCCATGTGAGTTATCCATACAGAGAGTGCACAAGGGACAGCTGTCATGAATATGGCTTATAATTTGATTAATACTTCTCTGTATACTAACAAGCCCAGCATATCACACATATGGTAACAAACACAAGTGGATTGTTATGGATCTATCATATTCCCCAGTACAAGCGTTAATTTGGTCCGACTCACGCACAGGATATCAAGAAATCAATATTGCTTTCCCATGTCTGTGGCTGCGCTAGGTGGGCCTAATTGAAATGTATGAGGGAGTCTGCTAAATGATCTGTGCAGGCAAGGGAGCCAGAGTGATTGCAAACATATGGTACGGTTCCTTAGACAAGAGAAACATTTGTACAATGCTGAGGGAGAAACAGACAGAGGGGCAAAAGAGCAGGAGTGAAGGAAAGAGGGAGGGGAGTAGAAAGAAAGCAAAGAAAGACAGAGCAGAAGAATGATGTCTCTTAATGTTCACGCAACTGGACTCAGGAGAGATATTTCACGAGATTTGACAGTTTTTCAGTTGAATGCACGAGTTAGTTAGAGAGATGAGGGTAGAAAAAGCTCAGAATGATGTGGGTGTCGGCACATTATCAAACCATTAAAAACGAATGACAGCACAAACATGGAACTGAGCATCCATTGTTGTTGCATGTAAGCTGAAACACGAAGCCTTGCCCTGCACAACTGTTTGTTATGTTACATTTGAATGACAAATGGTAGTTTCTCTTCATGGTTCCTTCTTTCTTCCTCCTCCCCTCTTGTTCCCTCCATCCTCTATCCATCTCTCTTACCGTGTCTCTCTCTCTAATAAGCTATTGACATTTTGCTTAGTAATGACTGCAAGAATAATGGGTCCTGTATCGTCCAGAATGAGCAATGAGTGGAAGTGGCATTTTTCTAACCTCCACAACAGGTAGACAACCAGGCTCACTCAATTGCAATTGGTCAGTTTAATTGGGCCATCTCTTCTGGGTAAAGGGTACCATCCCCTGTGCACTGAACTGGCACTCCACCATGTCACGGCTCCATGATGCAGTGATTAGTCAGGACCATTTTGCTCTAACACAATTGAGTCATGTCTGTTAGAATCACGGCAAGTAGTTAACCACACAACACATGTGTGCAGACGTCAGTGTTGGACATGATGTAGGGAGGATGCAATGATGATTTTTTTTTACACAATGATGAACTAACAATATGTCTGATGTAATTTTCATCACATATTTGATTCGGTGATGTAGATTGTTTTTTCTCTCTAGCTTAAACATCAGTGGTGAAAGAACAGTTTGATGTCATGGAGTCAAACAGCAGCTCTCACTTCAACAAATAACTCACCAAAAAGCAGCGTCTTTTTCCAAGTGGACCTTTTGCCATTCACAAATGCTGAGTTATTGAGAGTGTACGCCGTTTCCCAACTAGCAGAGAAGGGATTATTTAATGAGAGCCAACTGGCAAGAATGTTACTTTACAAACATGGCTTGAGGCTACAAACAAAGCTTGAGAAACTCACTAACGGCCTCAGCAAGGTTCAGGATTGAGTGTCAAGCATGCTGATATAACTCTTAAGTTATCTACACCTTGCACATTGCTTTACAAATGGAAATAAATCTGGATGTATAAGTGCAGAGAGTTTATGTTAAAGTGTGCAGCTTAAGAGGTGAGCTTTTTCTCTGCATCAAGTCTGACAGGTAAAAGGTCAAATGATTAGTGTTTTGACGATTTTGCCCTCTGAGTTATAACCCGCATCATTAACCAGACACAAAAAATATACGGGTGATATTTTTGTCAGTTCCGCCAAAGAACAAATATTTCACTAGCATGTGAGCCTCTCAAGCTGAGAACACACCCTGGTACAAAGATGCCAAAAAAGAGCATCTATTATTCATTTAGTCAATGTATTGACATGGATAGCTCTGGTGCACCGAGGTAAGGTCAGGACAAAAATCTCCAAGAAATGAAATCTGGGAACAAGATAAAAGATCTGTTAACTGCCAAGTAGAAAGTCTGTTTTGAACAGGGTCATGGGAAATGAATGTAGGATTTGTCTTTTATTTTCTGACATTCACTTTTAATGCAAATTGATGGCATTTTATATGTACAGCCTCTTAAGAGCAGGAAAAATATATGTAGGATGACAAACAATAGAGTTGATTGACAGCCATAATTGATTTGGTTCAGGTCTGATTTCCTTTATATTTCCTACTACCAATCCCTGCATATCTCCAGTATATGTATTTTTCATTCACCCTGACACTATGGACTGGTAAGTGTTTTGGAGCAAGCGCCATCCAGCCGAGTGTGTACAGATGTGGTAATCCATTTGTTTAGATACATCTGACATGTTCATTAAGCTGCTAAGCCGAACACCCTCACATTTTCCCATTTTCTCTCTCAATCCTCCAACCAAAAGCTGCCTTTTCTTACCGCATTGAGACGGTAATTACCATGCAGTCAAATGAGAGGATGGCAAGCAGAAACATAGCGCTTGTCTGTGGCTGCCTGCCAGCCAAGCTACTTACACGGTGAAGCACAGAGCGCCCAGACACTACAGGCCAGAGTCAGGCTGCAAATAACTCTGGCATCCTGAGCTAATAAAGATCATCTCTCGGGCTGAGGATTTTTGAGTGAACATGATATAGCATGTCGACAATCTTTGACAAAAGATATGCTTGTAAGGGCTTCACTGAAACACAAGAAATCCAGTGCCAAAACAGAAGAAAATATTTCAAATAATGAAAGACGAGGCATAGCACAGGGTTTTAAACTCCACAAAGTGAGATGAGAAAACAATTATCATCTGATACACAGAGCTCAGAGCATGACGTACAGTACCACCACCACTACTCCTGACACCAACAAGTCAAAGAAATCAGACAGGCCTTGCACCAGACTGTGACATTTTCATGAATTCTGAAAAGAAAATGAGAGGTTCTCCACCATCCTTTCACTCCAGGAGCGTTAGAGACTCTCTGCCTGTTTGCCCGCCTGCTTTTCAGGCACGTCACTGCCAACTTGGCATATTACCCAGGCACTACACTGGTGTCGGCAATGAGCCATCTCTGCCAGCTCCATGATTGCCATGATCTGGGTCGGCAAGAGTATTACATGGCCACCTGGAAAGAGGCGAACACCTGGACGCAGCTTAACGCCCGGCTCAGCCATAATACAGGCCTTTTCTCTGCCAGTATATACAAACCTCCATCCTCTCTCTCATATGGTGCACACAAGTGATTAGGCATTGTGTAGGCCTGCTGTTGATCTACTGTAGGAAGCATTTAGCAAAATCAAACTGCATTCAGTGTTCGACCTGTTCTCAGGCCAGCTGAAAGTAATGGCCGCTGCCAAATGATGCATTGTGTGACACACAGCAGGTGATACTCTGTACCTAACAGGGACTTTTTGCGCAATTAGTTTAAATTATCAATAGTGCATTGTACAGCATGTTAGCCTGGGGAGGGATCTTTTGTGTAGCATGGACATAGATGGGTTCTTGGCTCTACAGTTGTGTCGTATTTAGGCACACACTGGATATTGTGATACAACATTTACTTTTACTATAAGTCACCAAGCTTTTTATTCCGCACAAAGTACCATGAAAACCAGTTGTGTCCTTGCCAATTTTCACGACAACAGCACTGTCATCCAACATTATGCCACAACAATCCTCTTCACCTCTTGTTGCTAAATTTCATTGTCTTGTGATCAAATTCACAATTTATATCCCCTCTTTTGCAGATTATTATTTTTGCAGAGGCTTAACCTTTGTTTCCTTATTGTTAGAGCTTCACTCAGACTGGGAAGATCCATTTGCTGCATCATTCAGATAAATCTGCCATGTGTACCCTGGCTAGATTGTGCCTGCATAAATCTGTATTCATCTGGGCCTTAGCAATTCCTACTCTCTCTTTACTTTTCAATCATCTGCAGTAAGTAGGTTAAAACCATATAAAATGTGCATAATCATGATTGCTTGGTCTTTTTCTAAAACAGTTATTATGTTGCTATCATATGTCCCCTTGCTATCCATTCTAAAAGATA